>NC_090175.1:38522870-38888623 GCF_024679245.1 Pseudorasbora parva | reverse complement strand
TGCAGAAATGACACACTTGAGCTGTGTGGAAATACAAAACACCCCCATCAAGGCAAACAGAGCAAACCACCCAGCTCCACCCTGCGTGTGAAAACTCTACGAATTTCAGCACACCACCCACTGACAAAACAAGAAAACAGAGAGAGCATCTAGATGGGAAACAGAAACTCGCATAAATCTAAAATCGTCCCATACAAAGAAACCCACTGGCACCAACACATGGCTGTTCAAACTAAGTTTCACAAATGAACACTCTGACGATCTTTCACTGGCATCAGCAAAAGTTGGCCTGTTATCTGCATATAAATTCACACACTAGTATAAAATAATCAACAACGGTTTACTGCTGGTGGAAAAGCTAGTAAGTTGCAAGTGTTTTCACGTAATTCAACAAAATGCAGCCAAATCAAACCTAACAGGACAGTTAAACTAAAACATGCTAATTCTGTCATCATTTATGAGCTCTAGTGTTGTTCCAAAACTGTTTAATTTTCTCTCTTCTGTGAAACACAAAAGGAGATGTTGTGCACAATGTAAGGAACTGACAGCTTTAGTCACCGCTCACTATTATTGCATCTCTTTTCCATAAAATGAAAGCGAACCGAGGCTGTCATCCTGCCTAACATCTCCTTTGGTGTTTCATCGAAGAAAGAAAGTCATACGGGTATGAAACGACAAGGAGGTAGGTAAATGATGACAGAATGTTCTTCCATTTCTTTTTTTTGGACTGAACTTTCCCTTTAATGCGTCTCTTTTTGCTAAATGTATTTGGAACAGAAAAGCGAACAAGTAGGCTTGATTTATATATATATATATATATATATATATATATATATATATATATATATATATATATATATATATATATATATACTTCTGTCTGCTCATAACTAATCCTCTGATGGAACATTAGAAGACCTAATTAATAATTCTGAGAGTTTGACTAGGGGCCAAGCCTGGAATCAAACATCTGATTTTATATCATAGAACACTTATACTACACTAAACGGGTTATGCAAAATCCTCCTAACAAAACAGCTCCGATATGTTGGTTTTGATTTCAAAAGCCTTTGATTTTGATCTGACCTGGGTGAACTTGCCTGTGCAGTAATCTGTTCATTCTTCCTGTCTCTGTCCTTTCCATTTAAAGCCAGATATGAATGATGAATGTGCTGCAATCAAGAGAACACATGGATTGATCTTTTCCTCCTGAAATGGGTCACACACATGTGGTAAACTATCACTTTAACATCTATAAGTCAGTTATTTAAATGATTTATATTTGCAAACCATCCTGTATGATTGACCATACCGTATACATGATGATCCAGCATGTACTGCAATTTTCATGACATCAGGGTGACATGAATAGCAGATGTGTCTTCATTATAGTCAATGAATCAAGGTCATATGATCTCTGTACTGATCTAACGGTGTTTAGTTGCATGTATCGCTGTTGATGTTCTCAAGGCTGTGTTTATTTTGAAGATGCTCTCCTCTTTTTCTTCTATCTAGATTCCTCATGCCAACGCATTTCCTGTTATACACACACACATGCATTTATACACAGAGAAAGACAGTCCACTGGCACTATAAGTCGAACGAGGCGTTGACAATCATCTTCTATAAAGGCTGAATGGATGCTTGCGAATATATGCCGTCCATTTAATTTCATTTGCGACACGCTGCCTCCATTCTCCATGTTATAAACCAATTAAAGCTATCGTTTCGTAACGTCAAGAGCTGAAGGCAGCGACTTGTACACTCAAACACGCGCGCGCGCGCACCGACGCCCATTAAAACACCACGCACGACACACGGCAAAAAGCATCCTGTGTCCAAAGCCCCTCACACACACACACACACACACACACGACATAATTCAACTGTAGGGTATAGGGAGTTTGCAGAGTGTAAACTAGCAGCTCACTGCTACTGCCATTCAAACGTCCATCGGTTATTGATTTATTGGCCCGTAAGGAATAACGTCACCACGTTTAAAAGCATTGACTTACCGCATCTTATAAAGCACTGGAATAATAGTCAGCTCCGGATGTGCTCCACAGCATCGGGCTGTAAGATCTCAGAATGCTCCTTAATTCCCGTGACAGTGTGTCCGTGTGTGAATAAAACACGCAGATGATGTTTTGAGCTTCCGTTCCCAGATGCGCCTTTATGAGGCTCGAAGCCTCCCGAAGAGGTGAGGATCAGTATCGAGTATCCTTCGTCCCCCAAACCCAATGGATCTATGGTGGACACTGGGGATCAGAGCCCTGCGTTGTATCCCGATCAGTGTTTCTTTCTCTTTTTTCTGGAATGAGAGGAAAATGCACAGAGTGGGTCCAGCGATAGAACAATCCGCGAGATCAGCGCCAGTCCATCGCTAGATCGTACATACGACCCGACAAGCTAGGGAACGAGCGCCGAGAGAAAATGACAAGCCAATTTGGAAGCAAAGTGATGCTTGATTCAGGGATGGAGGGTGGGAGGGAAAAGGAAAGAAAGGGAGGATAAGAGAGGGGCGGTGAATCTGGAGCTGGGATGACGGGAGGACTTGAGCACGCTCTGGTGGCCGAGAGCGCGCACGGCACGGCAGTGAAGGGTCGACCTTCCTATAGCATCTGCGGGGTCATTGTCATTCAGCGAAATAGGTGCAGTGCCATTTTGAAATGTTGTTGAGCTTTTAAAAAGCTTAAAAGTACGCATTTGCGTAATAAACTACAATTTGCCATTTTAAGCTAAATTGTAAAATGTTGGTAATTAGCTACAACAAAGTCTAAAAAAAGTAGCCTAATACTGTTGACATTAAGCCATTGTCAGTCTTGTGCTTGTTCGATCATCAAGCTATAATGGTAACACAGCAATGATGTATAACCAGTGACACAACTTTAAATAAAAGGATCTTAAAAAGTACTAAATAGCTATGGCTTGTATTTCCATTTATCTATTTTGGAAACACATTGTACCTACAGCAAAAAAGATCATTCAAAAAAATTATAATAGTCTACCATTGTAGCCTTCACCTGTCAATATTAGGCTAGTATAGGACAGATGCGTGCCTTTCCAAATCATTGTGAATTTGCCACTGGACTTCAATAACAGTAGACACGTCTAAAAAAATTATCTGGGGGACATTTTAATTGGTGTAACAAGTCTGAATATGTTATTTTTTTCTTTTTAATAAATTACTAGGTTATCACAAATCTGTTTCGTCTGTGTCATTATGGTGTAGGCATATCGTGGACTGATGTAAATAAAAAATAAAAAAAAATAAAAAAACATTTTAGCATGGCTGCAACATAAAATGTGAAACAGATTAGTTCGGGAGGAGCACGTTCAGATAACTAACACCAGTGGAGAGCATCAGCCAATCAACGATAAGAGGTGTGTGTTTATATACAGGGCAGTTCGGTGACAGTTTATCAGCATCCCTCCTCCACCCTTCACACTTCTTGTCAGTAAACGTAATGATATTTGTCTATAGACTTCAATCGTTTTTTAGTTAGGCTTGTGGACTTAGGCTGCACTTATTAATGTATCTCATGAGCAACAGTAATAAGAGCTGATGTCTGTGTTATTTAATTAAATGAAGGGGGGAGGGGGGTGAACATCCATTTACATTAAACTCACGCGAGCATCAAAGGCGCATCGCGGACATGCGCGCTGACAGCCAGTTATCACTCTCACGCAAACCCTAGGCTGTCTTAATCATGTTGGATGCCTCTAATGCGACTTTCGGTAGTCGAAAATGTTTAAAAGAGAACCCGGGCTTTTGATCATCCGATGAGACGTCCGCGAAAGCCAGTTTTGAGCTGCGGGGGAAACCTGTTGATCTGAAGGTAAATGTGGGGTGAGAAGTCAGCATTTATTGATCTTTACGGCTCAGAGTGAGAACGGAACGAATGAAGACTGATAGACAGCTAACGCTAAAAACATCCAAGAAACGGCATCGGACCTGTCAGTTACACCTGTGCCATAACAGGCTGATTTTACCTATTTTTAGCGACCGTAGCCATAGGCTACTTGTTGCACTTAAAACAGAACCCGCATGTAGCCCGCGGAATGCTCCTATAACGGGCTTATTTAAAAAAATAATAATAATAATAATAATTTTACACAATTATATGTTAATGGATAACAAAAAAGCCTATCACCTTATTTTGTAGTTTAGACTACATCCATTTTTGTCCGCCATGAGGTTTAAATAGTAGCCTAAAATGCGAACACATTTTAAACAAAACACTACAGAATTTTGTGATATATTTTTTAAATGTAAATCTATAATAACTTGACAAATAATGACAGTTCAGTGCTAGCTACTTATGCTTTTCTATGAGCCATCTGATTCAGACAACAATCGAGTGTATGTTGCTATGGTTACCTCCTCACGCACAAGCGAGCCGATTTCTGTTAGTTTAACTTGTAAAATAACTTTCGTGGTTACTGAAAATAAAAGGCGAATCCTTTTCGTAGTTTTTTTAATCTCTTTTGTAGGCTACCCCACTTCACAAAACCCCGTAATAATTTACACCTTGAAAATGTATACCGCTTTGTAGGCTACACACTTTGTAGGCTACCGCTTTGTAGGCTACACACAGTTTATTTTGCTATTAAACGGTGGAAAGAAAATAAAAATAAAATGCAGGATTGCTAACGGGTTTGATAGGCTGTAAATTTTCTACGACCTCTTGGAAGTTTGAGGCCACCTGGTGCAGAACTGCTGCTGTATTTATTTTCATATTTACACATCTATCACGCATCAGCTTCACTGTGATTCGCCCGTTTTAAAATATCCATCCTGCTTTGTTTTCCCTTAGTTACTATTGTTGTGCACAACACCGCCCACCGCCAGAGGCTTAAAGCCCTATCAGGTAGGTTGTAAGGACATCTGTCCCGGGTAATTACCGTCGTTCACAGTTTAAGTCCGTTTACAGCTGCTAAGCCTCCCCGGTAAGCGCATTACCGGAGCAACGCAACGCAAAAGCGAGCGCTCGCGCAGTATACAAGATGAGCGCGTGCCGACCGCGAGAACCTCCCCGTAGAGGCGCGAGAGTCCAACCTAGATTACATCCGCATGAATAACAGATTACAGCTGGCGTTATCAGAGCTATCAGTGAGATATGAAGTAAACCGTGAGTACAATTCATAAAGCCTGTCATCGGTTACAAAGATAGACGAGAGCGCTGCCAAATTGCGTCACTCTCACTTCCTGCCAAACGTCGCAGGTAAGACTGTCAGGAGTTCAATGCATGCCAGTTAGTGATTAAGATGCTACAATCCACGTAAGTCCTTAATTGTTGATTTGTATCTTGAATATGTTCAAGAGTTGATTGACATTATTTCGGTTGGCCTTTACATTAATTTGTCTGTGTTTTTGCAGATGTCAGAAAGGCAGTGGTGGTAATTCAGTAACGTTACTCAAACAGTTGAAAATGATGGGTAGGTATGAAGTCTTAACACAATATTATTGTAGCCATCTTGTGTGCCATCCAGTGTTAATGTGCGTATAAATATTAAATGCAGCTTGTTACACACACTTATGTGCAGTAAGCTGATGTCATGTGTCATTAATAAATGTATGTGTACATGTGTATAGACACACAGCGTGCTTTGCTGGCAGTGGAGCGTCTGCAGCAGAGGCTAAAGAAGAGGGGAGAAATGCCCGCTGAAGAAAAACTCAGTCTGCTCAAGAGTGTCTTGCAGAGCCCTCTGTTCCATCAGATACTTATCATGCAAGAGACTGGACAACATCAGCAGGAACAACAGGTCAGAGAATATAACATCACCCCAGTCCGTGACAACAACAACAAAAAATCAGGCATATTGTTGCAACAGACGTTAAACAGTGGGCTTCACCATCATATAGTAATTACAAAAATAAATAAACTAATAAATTAATAATTAACCATGTAAATACATTTCTCATGATCATATTATGTAATATTAAAAGTAAAAAAAAGGAATTATAAAATCTTATCCATTTTTTCAATATCAAGATTTAGTGTGAAAAATTAAAGGTTGGCATGCATCAAAGGTAAAAAAAAACACTTGAAAATCACCATATTTTTGAATGATTGTCAAACAAAAAAATACAATGGATGAATCAGTCTCTCTACATCCCTCCTTTCCTGAGCTACTCTGCTCTGATTTGCCAGATGGCCCAGTCTGTTGTGGTTTGGTCTAAACACCAATCACAAAAAACTTTTGGTTAGCTTAAAGCTAAATGCCCATCACTATAAATCAACTTCAGCTGAGGCTTCCTTAGTGATAAAACACACTGTAAAGTACACACTGACAACAATTTTACCATATCAATCCGAACGTGAGCCTGATTATGAAACACCGGAAGAAGTTAATGGAAGAACTACATTTCTCAGCGATAAGATACTCATTTTGAGGTACATTATGAGATGTTGCAACTGTAAATCCTCACCATCAGCATTAACAAGAGTATGTTCATCAACAAACAAACAAACCCATGTGTATATTTCAAATCAAATCTCGCGCCATCCTTTACCTTTACTGAAAGTAGTAAGAACGACTGACAATCTGCATTAATAGACACAGTTTTAGGTAATAGTGGCCCACAGCTGCTTAGGAGAAATATATCAGTAAGATGTGAGTTAGCTGGTTTGCTGAAATTTGACACAATATAAAACACAAAACGATGTATTTTGAACATCCGGTAAATATATAATTAATCATACTTACTGAGGAGCAAGCTAGTCTAAATAAACTGGGGACTGCTGCACCATCTTTCACGAGAGATAGTTTTGTGAACTCTGTCAGTTAAAAGAATGTGTTTGAGGGGGCGCTGGACAGTGTACAACATAGGCGAACATAATGCACAAAATGTATTTTTCTAGTGCCATAGAACCATATTGCAGTGGGAATCAAATTACAAATGACTCATTTAGCTGGTTTAGAGTCGATTCGGGATTTGGGAGACAACAACTTTATTCACCATGCACTTTCGACTTGACAACTTTGCAGAACGTTTACATTCATAGACAGCTATATTACACACTGCATGAAAGGGAATATTCGAAAAAAACATAATATGAGCACTTAGTGTAATAACCACAATGACCTAGGGAACTGCATTTCCAGAGCATAAAGAGGTCAAAGAAACCCAGAATATTTGAGTGGGTGGCGTAAGAGGTTATTTAAGGATAGCATCTGAAAAGTGGTCTGGGTTTTGTGAAATAGGTTTGTGTTTGTGTCTCTGAGTGTGTTACTGTGCAGGGTAATGATGGGAAATGTTCTTTTGAAAAATGGCCTGGTAGCCCAAGTTTTCAAAGAGCAGCTCAGGTCATTTAGCTCCTCAGAAATCATCATAAAAATATAGACAGAGTAGATGTTACTTTCAGATTTATTCGGTACAACTACTCTACAATTGATTGTGTAAGAATCTTCTAGCCGACCGAAATGAGAGGAGCAGCACACGCCAGATGAGCGTAAAATAAATGAAGTTCTAAACTGGCTGTTTGTCATGAAAAACTGCATGTTTTTGGGTGCACTAATATGCCATGAGATGTAGCTACTTCAGCAAAACTATATATCAGATAATCCTCGTGATTATTGTGCACTGCTCAGGCCGCTTGCCATGGATAATCATAAGCTTTATATTAAGTTGTTTATATGAGTCATTCTTTAATCAAGCTTATTACTTCCTCTCTTTGATGTAATAGGCTAGTCTTCTCATCCACCTGTTTATGAACAAATGTAATGAGACTATTACACATAAAGTAGTTGAAATCAAACAACAAATATATTTATATTTCAAGCACTTACTTTAATTATAGGTTTTAATTATAATTGAGCAGGAATAAAACCAGAGTTGCCAGCTGTGCTGTTATTCTGCTGTTATGGCATATGGTCAGCAATAAAAGCCTTCATTTTTTTCAACATTCGTTTTTTTGTCATCTTTCTGAAATGTCCTTAGAATCTGTCATTTGGCTTTTTGGTTGCCAAAAAAATTATTCATTCAAGAATTCATTCATGAATGGTCTCCACATATCCTCCAAATTTCAATTAAAATTTTCAATTAAAAATGTCACCAGTCTTCTGATACAGATTTAATCATAAAAAATAAAAAAAACATAAAAATCTTTAAAAGAATATTTTAACAATTTATTCAGTTGAGTTATGCAATGTAACCTAAGGCAAAACGTAGCTTTGTATATTTGGTATGGTTGCGTAGCATATCCTTGGTAAGTGTGTCTGTGTTTGTGTATAGTTTGTGTATATTGAATGTTATGTATTTAGAAAGATGATTAGTTGAAAACAGTAGCAGGAACCAAATTAAGGTTATATAAGCTACTTACCTGAGCTGACCAATTAATCTGTGCTGAAAAGAGAGAGAGGCAGGGGTCAGAAAGTCACACACGCGTTCCTGTAATGGCGGGGACTTTCCATTGACTTCTGTTGTTTTTAAACTAAGCTGTGGATTTTCCATAACATATAAGCCTGACCTTTGCACAAACAACTATGCATTTTTATATTATAATTAAGATTATTTACAATGTTAAAACTGATAGTGACACACCAAATAGAAAGTGACAGATGCTTACAAATACAATAATCTAAACACTAAAATACAGTACTAACTTTGTAAAAGCAATTTTAGCGATGACTATGCTTTGCACATTACTAAATATTTAGTACTTTAGTAGTAACTTCTATAAATAAATTTAGTAAGAAATGTAACATCTTGTCTTCAAGTGTCACAGCAGCCGCTGAGTGAACGCTGAGAGTAACGTCATAACATCATTTTCAACACACTCAAATGTATCTAATATAATAAACAGAGCTATGTTACCTCAAACTCATGACTGGAAAAGCGGAACTAGTGCAGACGACTGTGTCCTGTCATAATAAAAGTCCCGCTGCTCATGAGGCGTGTGTTGTTCATCTCATCAACAATCGCTCCAGCGGCCTTGCTCAGCTCCACAACACTCGATCCTGCTCCGGCTGTGAGGTAAAGACCACGTCCCATGATGCTGCACTCAAACTTGGCATCATCAAACTATGCCTTTGTTTTGATTAGGGCCCTCTAGCGTACGGAAAATTTGCATAGTGCACCTTTAATGTTGTCACAAAACAAATATGATTCAAATTGAATAAAACATTAAATGAATTACTAATTACAACATTGAAATAAAAATGTTAAGTACAAATACTATAAAATCGTGACTATATATCATTGGAAATCATGTTTAAAAAACATTTTTTTGAAAACTGTGCACATTTCATTTATCTATTTTAGCTTTTGTGTTGGTTTGGTCGTTTGGCTGTGTCCTTATAAAGTTCAAGACTTTTTTTGTCAAGTTTTTTTTTTTTTTTTTTTTTTTGCCAGGTGGCTTTTTTAATTATATGATGTCATTACATTGCTGTCTTGAAGCCAGCCATTCGCTGCGTTATTATCACAGTTTCAATGCATCTGCCCTCTTCAGGGAACACAGGAACGCGCACAGTAATCTTAAGCCCCGTTTCCACCACAGGAACTTTACCCAGGAACCAGGAACTTTGGGTGGTACTCGGTGTGTTTAGACCGCAGGAACCAGGGTCTAAATGAAGTTCCGGGTAAATATTTCCCCCTCCAAACGGCCCTGCTCGTGAGGTAGTACCAAGGGGGTAATCTAGCACTCGGAAAGCGTTCCACCCCTAGGGGCTGCCATTGCTAACCAAGCCATCACCTGCTGTTAGCATCCCATTGACTCCCATTCATTTTTGAGTCACTTTGACAGTGAATAATTTTACATCTGAGACGTTTAAAGACTCCATTTGTCCACTGTTTATTTCTAAAGAAACACGACAATGTATAAAAGGCTCCGTTACCTTGTATCTTACACTATCGCCCCGCAGAAGCTGTTTTTGTAAAAATAGGCTAACGATTGCGTCATAACCAACGCGACTCTGTCGCACAGTTGAGAAATTACTGTATAGACCTGAGGAGACGCTCGCAGGCAATCTTTTACTGTCTATGAGACAGTCGGGGGGACATTGTTATGTCTGAAAACGTTCAGTATTGGGTCCTGTTGGACTGTTATGTTATTCACTGCATGTGACAGGTTACGGTGCCTTTAAGGCTGAGAGCAGTGGTTTACGGCAGGGTTGTAAAACGGGAGGGGGGGCTGTTCGGATTCAGAGTAAAACGTGATATGAACGAAGTTACACGGTGTGTTTATTGAGTCCTACACAAACACAACATTTGGCGAACGAGGATGTCTGAACTCGTCTTACCACCACCGCCGCCTTTTCTACCTGTTCCCGGTGATCCAGCTGTTCCCTGGGATCGCTGGCTGACATCGTTTGAAGATTATTTGCTAGCTTTGGGTCACTCAGACCTAGCGGAGGCGAGAAAGTGCGCGCTCCTGCGCCATTGTCTCGGGCAGGAGGGACAGCGAATCTTCGCCACGCTCACCTTATCGGATGATAAGTATGTCACAGCCACGGCCGCCTTGAGGACTCACTTGAGCTCCGGAAGAAGCCGGCGGATGCATCGTTTTGAGTTTCGTCAGAGGACCCAAAAGCCGGGTGAGACCATTGCCCACTATGTATCAGCATTACGTGAGCTGGCCAGACTTTGTGATTTTGGGGTATTGGAGGATGGACTTATAGTTGACCAGTTAATAGAAAAAACGTCATGTAACCAACTGAGAGAGAGACTTTTACTAGAGCCAGACTCCACGACACTAGCGGATGCTTTAGTAATTGGAAAGCAACTGGAAACGGCCCTAGCGGAGGCACGCAAGTTCGTTCGCGCTGTACACGAGCCTGTGACGTCATCACCACCGTTAGTTCAGCACACAGCGACTGCAGAAGCAGCTGACAGGGTGAGTGACAGTTTGGATGTACAGAGAGTGGACAGGGGGCCCAGGGAGAGTGGGCGCAAGAGCTGTAGCAACTGTGGCTCTCCTAAACATGCAACCAGAGTCCAATCATGCCCTGCCCAGGGAAAACGTTGTCATAACTGCAACAAGTTGAACCATTTTGCACGCTGTTGTCGCTCCTCTGCTGCTTGCCATGACAATGCTGCTGTCCCCATAAACACGGTACAGACCTCACAGCCTTCGTTCAAGCTCTGCACATGCCGTGTGGGCACTGCTCTCATTCCCCTCCTTGTGGACACAGGGGCTAAAGTGTCAATTTTGAACAAATGCACTTATGACCGCTTCTTCAGTCACATTCCTCTGGAAGCAGCGGCTAGACCCCTGTTAGGCTACGGCCATTCTCCCATCTCCACACTGGGTGTGGTCAGCCTCTCCGTCAGATATGATCAACAATGTGCGCCTGCCACTAAGTTCTGTATCACCCGGAAGGGAGCTAACATTATGGGCTTAGACTTGTTCCTTGCCCTGGGTTTTACTGTGAGTGATGCTAGGGGCCTGCATGTCCTGCAGGTCGCCACATCCTGGCCTGACCGCTACCCAAAACTGTTCAACGGGCTGGGCTGCATGACTGGATTTGTACACCAGCCTACGGTTAATCTGTCGGTCCGCCCTATTATCCAGCCCCTTCGGCGCATTCCCCTGGCTCTTCGTGACGCGGTGGAGGCCGAGCTTCTTCGCCTGGTAGAGGCAGATGTCATAGAGCCAGTCGATGCCTCGCCGTGGGTGTCTAACCTGGTAATAGCGAAGAAAAAGGGAGGCACACTGCGACTCTGTGTCGATCTCACAGATGTAAACAAAGCCATCATCCCTGATAAATACCCCCTACCTACGGCTGAGGAGCTCACTAGCCATTTCCATGGTTCCTCTGTCTTCAGTAAGATGGACCTGCGTAACGGCTACCTGCAGGTCCCTTTGGCACCGGCCAGCATGGACCTTACAGCGTTTGTCACGCACGTGGGGGTCTTCAGATTTAAACGTATGGCATTTGGACTTTCATCAGCCCCAAGCTGTTTTCAGAAAATAATGTCACTTATATTGGCTGGTATCCAGGGTGTCTCCATCTATCTGGATGATGTGGTGGTGCATGCGCCCTCCATTGCACTGCATGACGATCGCCTGGAGCAGGTTTTTCAGCGTTTCGAACAGCATGGGGTCACATTAAACTCGGAGAAATGCATGTTTGGGGTTGAGGAGGTCGAGTTCCTGGGCTTCAGACTCTCAAAGGAGGGCATCGCCCCGATTATGTCCCACACTGAGGCAATTCTATCCCTGCCAGACCCGCAGTCACCATCCCAGCTGTCTTCCTTCCTGGGGATGGCCGCCTACTACCTCAGGTTCATGCCACATTACTCTGACTCAACGGCCCCTTTGCGCCAGCTGCTCAGGAAGGATGTTACATGGGAATGGACCCCGGCCTGCCACGAAGCTGTGCAGATCATCAAACGGCAGCTCACGTCCCCACCCACACTGACCCATTTCAGCTTGACTGCGCCCACCATGGTCACCTGCGACGCCTCCGGGGTGGCATTAGGCGCTGTGCTCTCCCAGACTCAGGAAGGGGTGGAACGCCCGGTGGCTTTCGCCTCACGAGCACTTACTCTGGCAGAGCAGAAGTATTCGGTGGGGGAGAGGGAGGCCCTGGCCTGCCTGTGGGCGTGCGAGCGCTGGCATGTTTACCTATACGGGAGGCCTTTCACCATCCGCACTGACCACCAAGCACTGACGGCACTGCTGGCGACTCAAGGCTCAGGACACAGGCCCATGAGACTGCTGAGGTGGGCTGACAGGCTAAACCAGTACAATTTCAGCCTGGAGTTTTTGCCTGGGCGGGCCAACACGGTGGCCGACCTCCTGTCTAGAGCTGTGTCCGTGACAAAAGAGACGGGCGGGGTGACACCAGATATAGAGAGCGACGAAGACTGGGTCCACATCCTGCATGGGCCCCTCAGCTCAGTAGTCACTCTGGCGGAGCTGCAGCAGGCCTCAGCTGCAGATGAGGCACTCACGATTCTCCGAAACCTATGTCCAGGATGGCTGGCCTGCCAAAGTGGATGACGAGCTGCTTCCCTATTACCGTTTCCGCAACGAGCTCTCCTGCTGGGGGGCGGTGTGCCTGGCCCGGGGCCACCGTGCGGTCGTTCCGGAGATTCTCAGGTCCAGAGTACTACACATGGCGCATGAGGGCCACCTGGGGGTGGTCAAGGTGAAGCAGCGCTGCCGGGACACAGTGTGGTGGCCCCACATAGACTCTGATGTTGAGGAGCTGGTACGTAACTGCGCTTGCTGCCTCCTGAGTGGGAAAACCAGTCAACCTGCCACAGCCCCTCTCGCCCCGACCCCTTGGCCTTCTTCACCCTGGGAACATATTCAGGTCGACCTCTGTGGCGAACTTCACGGGGCACCTGCTCACGCTCGCTACCTGCTGGTTGTGCACGATCTTCATTCAAAGTGGCCAGAGGTTTTTCAGCTGAGCTCCATCTCTGCACACTCCATCATCGAACGCCTGGACAACCTGTTTGGCCGCTGGGGCCTTCCCAGTGTCATCACAACAGATAATGGGCCCCAATTTGCATCTGCTGAGTTCACAGAGTTTCTCATGGTTCGGTCTATCAAGCACATTAGGACGGCAGTGTATCACCCAGAGAGCAATGGGGGGGTGGAAAGACTGAATAAAACTCTCAAAAATGGAATCCGTGCCTGTCTGGAGGAAGGGAAAATCTTCAGCGATGCACTCAACCAAACTCTCCTGACCATTCAGGCATCCAAGCATTCCACCACGGGAGTATCACCTGCATTGCTCATGATTGGGCGCGAACTAAAACAACCACTTGACTGTTTGAGAGCGGAGCCAGCACCTGTACGTGGGAGCCCAGGGCTCCAGAAAGTCAGAGCTCAGGTGAAAGGTTCACAGGCCCAGATGAAAGAGAGGTTTGATGCCAGGCATAGGGTGCAGACCCCCTCATTCTCTCCAGGTGTTTGGGTCAGGGTCAAACACCTCCACCGCCAAAATAAGCTGCAGTCATACTGGTCAGAGCCCCTGCGAGTGTCTAAGCAGTTGGGCCCAGCCACTTACAGACTGGAGAACGGGACTCGTTGGCACTCAAACCGCCTGCACCGAGTCGCAGCCCCCACAGCACCAGCATCACCCCTGTCCCCAGCAGCGGCCTTAGGTTGGCAGCCCAAACCAAGAGCTAACCGGGGGGGGGGGGGGGGAGAATCCACCAGCATTGCCCGACGCAGCTTCGCGGCCAGCACGCCCTCAGAGAATCAGGGCCCCTCCCATCTGGCATGGGGACTATGTGACAGGGTGATAGTGACATGTGAATGTGGGCTAAATGTTATGTTTCAGCTTTCTAGGGGGTGGGGGGGAAAATGTTATGTCTGAAAACGTTCAGTATTGGGTCCTGTTGGACTGTTATGTTATTCACTGCATGTGACAGGTTACGGTGCCTTTAAGGCTGAGAGCAGTGGTTTACGGCAGGGTTGTAAAACGGGAGGGGGGGCTGTTCGGATTCAGAGTAAAACGTGATATGAACGAAGTTACACGGTGTGTTTATTGAGTCCTACACAAACACAACAGACGTGGAGACATAAAGTCTGATAAAGTCAAGCGGGAAGAATGGGGAGAAGCCCATAGTGAGCCAAAAGCAACGGGAGAAAATATTTAAACAACGTGATTCAGCTTTCACTTTCCACATCTACTAGAAGACCTACAGCTGTCAGACAGGAGGCTCACGTCACATCTACGTCGTCAAGCTCAGTCTGAGCCTGCGCAGTTCGCTCAGCCATCAGGAAGTGAGTGCCCCTAGGTTGACTTCATTATTTCGCCGTTGACGTCAATGGGGTCGCTCGGTCCATTTCTTTTACTGTCTATGGGTAGTACTTTTTCAAAGTTCAGGAACTTTCGAGGGCGGGACTTGGGCGCTGAACATGCTGATTGGTTGAGCTCAGGCAGCATTTTATTTCAACTCGGCATTTTTATAAGTCTTTTGCGAGGTTCGGTCTACGTTCAGTAATAATCAGTCTTACACGCCGCGCTCATGTTGACAAGAGAGGAAAGTTAATTTTTCTGAGGGGTTAACTTTTTATTTCGTAAGTTATGAAGATAATGTTGGAGTAATGACACATCGTATATTGCCCCAGGCAGTTTCTACTTTAACGAAGATTTTTTTTTTCTCAGATGAATATTTAAACAAATAAATAGCTTATAATATAATACTGTATTAGTCCTGGTGGCCGTTAAGAGTTGTTATGGCTTCAGTTAACACATAGCTGCTGGAGAAAACAGCGTTGACATTTTTGATGTGGCAGACAAACTGCTTATGTGACAAAATGATTGCGATTGAAAGTCATTACATGTAAACACCAGATTGGTTTAGATAACGTCTCATGTAAACAGTCCACTAAATCTTTCAATCGGTACACACAAAAATGATTATTGTCCGTTAGGGCTGTCATTTTTGAAAAAAATCTAATTGAACGGAATTAAAATATCAAGCAATGCATTCGAATATATTCAATTATCTACTACAACGCCGTCATCTCCAGCAGCTGGAATGTGTTTACGGATGCCATAGCAACTCTCAACGGCCACCAGGACTTATACGGTTTTATAAAAGCTATTCATTTGTTGTAAAGTGTAATAATCATCTCAGAAAAAGTAAATTCTAATGTCAGGCGCAGTTGAAGTAGTTAATAATTGTTTGCTTACATAGGCCTAGAGACAGTGTAATTATGCCAACATTTTCTTCATAACTTCTTATGAAATAAAAAGTTTATCCCTCAGAAAAATGTATTTTCCTCTCTTGTCATGCTTGCATGGTGCATGAGCGCGACGTGTGCTCTTCAGTGGTGAAGGCGCGCGCTGTGTACATCACATAAGGACTCACACTCAAAAGTAATCCGGTCAGGTAATTTACATGGTGAAATGTTTAGTTTGATCGATTCATGAAAAGGTTTATCCACCCATCTCAAAACGATTACAATTTCATTCAGTTTGGGCATTTTTATTATGATTGAGGTGTTTATATGGGGCATTTTCCTTCAGATTGGACTTTTAAACTGATTACAGTGCTCCATGTATACGCACCGACAGTAAAAAAAAATTACGCTACATGGCACTTTAAAAACCGGATAGTTTATTGTAGTTCGATTACGGATATTTCACGATATTTCACGATATCGAATAAAAAGTGACAGCCCTTGTCCGTCACTGGCTTGGAGGCAGTCGAGTGCAGTCTACATCACCGGACTAATTTGCCTAATCTTCTCGGAACTTTATCGCGGTCGAAACGCAGACAGTTGCAGGTCTGGGGGGGAGAAAAGTTCCTGTAAAAAAGTTCCTGGTACAAATTGTTCCGGGTAATTTTGGTGGAAACGGGGCTTTAGACAACTTATTTTAGGATATTTAAGATATTTTAATCCAATCCACAAATTTGTTTGAAGAAGCAAAATAGCCAGTGAAGAGATCAGTTATCACGATTAAAAGATCTGGGATCTGTCAATTAATTTCAGATGTATTACGAAGAATGGACCCCATTTTGGAATAAATGGTTGGCAAACTGACTGAATTACAACAATGAGCTTTAGCCGACAGACTTCAATCATTTAGACACATATATTACAATGTTCACATGTACACTTGTTTATATTTTAAGAGAGAACATGATGTGAATAATTGAGCTGTTAATGCTTATGTATGAAACTGATCTAAAACACTACACTTTCTTTGTTGCATTGCCCCTGCATGATTACATTTTTAATTAAAGCTACACTGTGTAACTTTTAAAATTTATTCTTAGCTAAAAACACTTACTTCTTTCAAAAATATATGTGCTCATTAATGTATATTTACTTATTTCAAGTAATAAAGTATTCTCATAAGTTTATAATATGCCATTGAATATACATACGGGTGAGGGGTTCGTAGCTGGTCGCCATGTTGCCCCTCCATCTTGAAAGTACATTAGCCATAGAGGGACATATCCTTAAATTCAAGCTTCGCCTTTCACGTTTTAACACTCGATGGCACCGTGTCGAATGTGAAGAGGGGGATTGCCATGTTAATCTTGGACTAAATTGGCCACCTTAGGAGTTTAAACGAAATCAGAATTGAGAGGAACAGAAACTATTATTCACTGGATGGTCATATACCCTTTCACCGCTAGATGGGGGAAAATATCACACAGTGTAGCTTTAAAGGTGCCCTAGAATGAGTTGAAACAATATGTTAAATTGTTCTGTTGATATCTATATAGAGGGTATTTGGCTTATTTAAAGGGATCCCCTGGTGTTGAGACTTGTATGGCTTAATATAACATAAATGATGTCTCTTACTGAATTATGTAGTAGAAAACCCATGAAAGATCTACGTTATTTTAAAAATCGATTTTATATTTGGACCATGGGCGGCGCCATTTTGTTTGCGGTCTAGGTTGATGACGTAGAGTGGTTGAACTCCTCAATCAGCTGGCATTACCCGTAGCTATTTTTACCACAACGCAACTCGAAAATTGTTTCAGAGTTAAATAAAACCAATGAATTCCTTTGTAATTATACTTAAAACACACTCAAACATACATGTGCACACAAACTCACCTACACAAGTCACAAACAGATCGGCGGGCGCGCACACGACAGGCTCTGTCTCAATCGAGATGTTGGGCTGCTCAGTCTCCACGACAGGGGCTGAATCTGAAATCGACCCTATACCCTTAAATAGGGCATTATTTGAAGGGACGGACATTTGTAGTGTTGTCCGACACCATAGTGCATGTTCGAGTGCAGTCATTCAGTCTCACGTTCCACCGCAATAACGAGTAAAGCCGATTTACAAACAGCTGTCCGACTTCACGCACTCAAACATACATGTGCACACAAACTCTCTCTCTCACACAGACTCTCACACACACCCCAACAGATCGGCGCGAACACACACACACACACACACACACACACACACACCCCAACAGATCGGCGCGAACACACACACACCCCAACAGATCGGCGCGAACACACACACACGCACTGCGCGCGCATACATAACCCTCAATCTATTCCCTGTGTTGATATCCTGTTCAACACATCCTGTTCCCTAGATAGACTGTTGATAGTAGATTAACTATAATGCCTAATGTGACCAGCAGAGGGAAATATCTAGGTAGGACGATGGGATAAAGTAACGTGAGGAAGAGAGGCAGGATGTTTTGGTGATGATGATTGAGACAGAGCAGTCAGGTGTGTGTGTGCGCGCCCGCCGATCTGTTTGTGACTTGTGTAGGTGAGTTTGTGTGCACATGTATGTTTGAGTGTGTTTTAAGTACAATTACAAAGCAATTCATTTGTTTTGTTTAACTCTGAAACAATTTTCGAGTTGCGTTGTGGTAAAAATAGCAACGGGTAACGCCAGCTGATTGAGGAGTTCAACCACTCTACGTCATCAACCTAGAACGCAAACAAAATGGCGCCGCCCATGGTCCAAATATAAAATCGATTTTTTAAATAACGTAGATCTTTCATGGGTTTTCTACCACATAATTCAGTAAGAGACATCATTTATATTATATTAAGCCATACAAGTCTCAACACCATGGGATCCCTTTAAGGGCAAAAATTGTCTAGATACAGTTTTACAGGTCCATTTACAACCCTATAAATTGTCCCTAGGATGTAATGCTCTTTTTTTTTTGCCTTATTTGGAAGAGTCATGAGTATTAATATTGATTGCAAACAGATCTGATTGGCTTATTTCAGCAGCTCACAGCACACAGCAGTTCAGTTGTTCAGCAAAGCAGCCTGTGAGTCCTGACCGTCCTGACAGGACACAGACTGACTGAATGACACTTTAAGCAAAACATCTCAAATGGAGATTGCTAAAATGCAGCCTACTTGTTTATTGGTGTTTTCAGATCATCCGCGGGCGAGAGAGAGCTTGCATGCATATGGTTGCCAGATTGTACATGTTTAGGTAAAACACTGGATAGTATACGTTTCTATTTCTCTCTGATTGGGGGATTTACATTACTTTCTTTCCCTCTGACAAAACCAAAACCAGTGATTTTTGTTCAAGTTTTTATTTTTTAAGCTACATTTTAGACTCGTCTTTTTTCGTCAATAATATTGCATGTTTATATAACGTTAGTCACTGTGTAGACTACGCAGTGACTGTGATGTACTCTGAAATACAAGCATGCAAAGACATCATACTTCCGTTCTCAAAAAGATATATTTTTACAAAATGAATAGCCTTGTCAAATGACTATCGTTTTAACTTATATGGTGGAAAAGGTGATGTTTGCTAGAAGGATCGGGTGAACTATTTGTAAGCAACGTATATACAGTTGTATTTTGTAATACAAAATAATATTAACCTTTGTTATTAGACACACTATTTAGTTTTGTATGGTACTTGGTGTTTCCTATTGTTACTGTACTAGCATCTTACATTATCTAGACAATGCTGTCTCTCTAAGAAACTTTCAATTTTATCCAGAAATTGTTTAAACAGTCAATAAGTGGATAAAATCGCTACTTACTGCTTGCAGGAATATAGTTGCCCCTTTCTTCAGTTTTAGATGCTGAGCGAAGCTTTTTATTATTATTAGCAGTTGTCACATGTATGTCTGTTTCTTTGGTCTTTCAGTTGTGTTTTGATTCTGCCACGTTTTTTTGTATTAGTTTCCTGCCACTTGTCTGTTTCTTAGGTTACCCTCATTTGTTAAGTTCTGTTCAGCTGTGTTTAGTTAATTATCTCGTTTCTGTCTGGTATTTAAATTCCTCTTGTTCACCCAGTCTTTTGCTGTGTCCGAAAACCTAGACAGCTGACTCGTTGCCTCGCTGCCTTATCAGACAATGACTTGTAAGGCAGCGTTTTGTGCACAAAGGCACCTCACAAAACTAATTTCGGACAGACTTCTAAGGCAGTGTAACAGTTCAATGATCTACAGCTAAGTAGAGCGAACTTAGGTGAGAACTAAACACATATTTAATTACTACATTAGTAATTTCTTACTAGAAATGACATCAAAAGTGGAAAATATTGGTAAAGAAATCATACATTTACACACAAACTGACCAGCAAACGCAACTTTCGGACACCTTATTTTCCAAGTTCAACTGTCGCTGAATGGAAAGCACAGGATTGTGGGATATCAAAGGCAGCGAAGGATACACGTTTGCTGCCTTCAAAAATCGATCAGATGAAGGTCTCTCAGGAGACAGGAAGTGAAGCTAACATTAGATTCGGATGTGCCTTGCCTTCCTGGCTTCAAACGTGTCCTCCGAAGGCAGCATTTTCTTGGTTTTGGATGCAGCCTTTGTCTGGTCACAATTATGTGAAGTGTGTGTTTCTGTTGCCTGTCTGCCTGTATGTTGCTGTGGCGAAGATTAAAGTTTGTTTGATTTTTGGATCCTCTTCTGGTGCTACACACTGTGACACCAATGTTGTGCTGCTATTTTTGTCTGCACTGTGATATGATCAGGCTATTTTAAGAATAGAAAGATCAAAGAACAATATGTATGTGAAATAGAAAACTTTTGTGACATTATGGGCCATATTTTAATGATCTGAGCGCATGGTCTGAAGCGCAGGTGCACTTAGGGCAGTCTGAATCCACTTTTGCTAGTTTAATGACAGAAAAACTGGTCTGCTCACCAGGTGCCTGGCGTCACATTGCCCTGGGTGTATTATATATGGCTCTCTAAGTATTTTCTGTCACTTTTGATCAATCTAATGCAATGTTGCTCACCCCATACTTTTTAATGTTGCTTTTTTATATTATTCACTTGTTATAAAAAATATTAATGTTAATTAAAGGAGGGGTGAAATGCTGTTTCATGCATACTGAGCTTTTTACACTGTTAAAGACTTGGATTCCCGTCCTAAGACAAAGTTTCAAAAACTAATGTTGGATGTTTGATGGAGTATTTCTGTGTCAAAAATACTCCTTCCGGTTTCTCACAGGTTTCGGAGAGTTTTTTGAGGTATGGGTCGGCTTGACGTCGATAGAGCGGAAGGTCCTTGTATGGGCCGTACGGGCTCTTCTCCCGGTAGGGTGCACGTGCACGTGACTAGAGCGAGAGAGGAAATGCACGCCCATAAACACTCGCTCAGGTGCAGATCTAGTCGTCCGTGAACACTTATGTCGTTATAGTCCGCGCCACGCTCCACTTTATTACAGCATTCCAGGAAGGCAGCGCTGCATTTGAACCGATTTGAACGCAGAAATGACGAGAAGCGTCACATCACGCTTCAGTCGCGTCGCAAAAGTGGATCTCCACGGTCACTGCTGTCACAGGACTTCACGAAATCAAAAGCTACCAAAGAAGTGTGTTTTTGACGGAGCGGTCCCAACGATAAAGGTTCACGGTCGTGTGCGGTGAGTAAAACTGTCTATGTTGTTGGCTATCGTCGCGTAAGTAAACATCAGTAAACAACACGATCGTGTATAACGTTAGTTAATTTATCAATGGAGCATGCGATCTATGGTGTGTGTTTAAATATATTTGTTTAGCTGACCACTGTAGGTGTCAGTTTGTATTTTGTAAAACCACCCAAAATAAAACTAGGGGAGGTTCTCACAAAGCGTGCTTCGTCATTCAAATGCGCTAACGGTTACTCCATTGTTGTTCTATGTATAACGTTACACTAGTCTGACGTGCAAAACCATTTTGCTTGCTACTGCTAATGTTTAGTCGAATACAAAAGTCCATAAACCGAATCATGTCCTCATAAACTGCGAGGAAAGACACACAAATGTTGACAGACCACTAAATACAGTACATACCACAGAGACGGACGTCCTGCTGTTGTTGCTTCTCCTGTTCAATTTATTTCATCCTCCGGATCTGATTCTGGATCATATCTGTATTAGTTGAATCTGGGTAACGTTAGACTTGGTACAGCCTATATTTCTTTTATAAATATAATAAAACTAAAGACTTTTCGGAGATCTGAAGGATGCAATACTACTCTATAGGTACTCAAGATTGACATGAGACATGAGATCTGAAACTGAGTGTTTCACCCCCCCTTTAAGTAATTAACATAAACAAATACAGTCCCTGACAAAAGTCTTGTCGCTTGTGTACAAATTGACCTAAAGTGCCGCTGAAATATATTTCTAATCAAGATATTTTTACAAGAAATGGCTCATTTTAATCCCACCAGCTTTTGTGATAATGTTTCAGTGAAAAACTAAACTTTCAAAAAGTATTCTAATATTCACAGCTTGGTAAAGCCCATTGAGTCAATTTTTGCAAAGACATAAGTGTTGTCACCTTGTCATATGAGCTTCACCTGTGACTAATAATGGATCAATTAGGTCTCAAGTGTGTATAAAAAGAACCCCAGTACACTAGACCTTCATATCAACTGCAACTAGACCTCTGCAAACATGCCTAAGATTCACCCTGAGACTAAAGTTTTGATTATCATGAGGCTGAAGACCAGATCCACTGCTGATGTGGCAGACACCTTCAATGTGTCTCAGCGTCAAGTACAGAGGATAAAAAAAAGATTTGAATAGACTGGAGACGTTTTTGACAAGCCCAGGTCAGACAGACCCCGCAAGACAACTGCTCAAGAGGACCGTTTGTTGGCTCGAAAATCCAAGGCCAGCCCATTTTCCACTGCAGTAGAGCTCCACGAGACCTGGTCACCTGAAGTCCCTGTGTCAACCAGAACAGTTTGTAGGATTCTGCCTCGAAATGGCCTCCATGGTCGAATCAGTGCCCAGAAGCCAGCACTAAACAAAAGACAATTGAAAAACCGTGAGGCATTTGCCAAGGCCCACAGCCTGCTAAAAGGATGGACGCTGGAAAAGTGGCAGAAGGTGGATTTTCAGATGAATCTTCAGTTGAATTACACCACAGTCGCCGCAAATATTGCAGGAGACCTACTGAAGCCTGAATGGATCCGAGATTCACCCGGAAAACAGTGAAGTTTGGTGGCGGAAAAATCATGGACTGGGGTTACATCCAGTATGGGGGTGTGCGAGAGATCTGCAGGGTGGAAGGGAACATCAATAGTCTAAAATACCAAGAAATCTTAGCTACCTCTTATATTCCCAACCATAAAAGAGGCCAAATTCTGCAGCAGGACGGTGCTCCATCGCATACTTCCATCTCCACATCAAAGATCCTCAAGGCGAAGAAGATCAAGATGCTCCAGGATTGGCCAGCCCAGTCACCAGACATGAACATCATTGAGCATATGTGGGGTAGGATGAAAGAGGACGCATGGAAGACGAAACCAAAGAATATTGATAAACTCTGGGAGGCATGCAAGACTGCTTTCTTAGCTATTCCTGATGACTTCATCAATAAATTGTTGCATCCTTGCCAAACCGCATGGATGCAGTCCTTCAAGCTCATGGAAGTCATACAAGATATTAAATTTGGATCTCACAGTGCCACAACTTAATTTGCTGACATATTTTTGTATTTGCAGTAAATTTGTTACATTTCTGTATAGGCGACACAACTTTTGTCTTGCCAAAATTTGACCTTTCTGTCTTGATTAAATGATAAATATTTCTTCTGTGAAAATTATTTATTTCAGTGCATTAAACATCATTTGGGAGGGTTTTAGCTTTTCATATGAGCTATTTCTAACACCAATTGATTAATTAAAAGTCAGGTTAATATCAGGTATTTCTAGAATATTGATAAGCGACAAGACTTTTGTCAGGGACTGTACACTAATTTTAAATTTCATGAACATTTTTAATCAGTATCATGTTTTCTCTGTTGTTTATACTTAACAATTACTAAAGTGTAAAAGGCTCAGTAAATGTAAATGCCATATAATCTGATAAGTCTTGTCTTGGTGTGTACTTTCACATCCCAACTTAAGGCATTGCAAATAGGTGGCAAAACCCAGCTACTGTACCTATATCATTCTAGATGTGTGTTTGTACAGGTTTCACCCAGAACGCCACCTCCTCAATCTGTGAGTGATGATGCAGATGGTGTGAGGACATCCCACCCCACTTGCACTCTGAGATACAGAGATTCGTACCTCGCGGCCCAGCGGCAAAATGACCGATGTCGATCCTCCAGTCATATGACTTTTTCGCCTTGCATCACAAAGGATATGTCAGTGCTGCAGTCCATGGCCCAGGTACTGTACCTTAAAACACCATCATCCAGGAAACACAAGTCTTTAAAACCAACTGAGATACATGTCCTGTAACAAACTGATTATTTTTATTTCAGTACTACTATCTTTCAAAACCAACATATTGAATACATTCTTTCTTATCCCATGTATTTATTGCTTTCACAGGGTCGGTCCGTGCTAAGTTTTGAAATGGAAAAGGGTGAAAATGCTTTAGGCATCAGCATTATTGGCTTGGACATTGAAGGTGGTGGAGGTCATGGTATCTTCATACAGAAGATTCATCCAGACTCTGCAGCATACAGGTATAAACTGGCAAGGATGCAAGTTCAATATAGCTCAACTTTACTAATTAGAATCGCATTATCCTGGACAGGGGCATAAGATGATTTGAAACCATTCTTTACTCTATTCTCCTGTCTTAGTGATGGGCGTCTACATGAGGATGATCAGATTTTAGCAGTCAACGGCAAGCTGTTTGATTCCTCTGTAACACAGGAACAAGCTGTCCAGATTCTCCAGGAAGCTGCTTCTATGGTTACCTTAACTATAGCCAGGGAACCAACCCCATCATTCAGCCCCCCCATGAGCTATACTCTTCCCAAAAATCTCTCCTGCCTTGATGGACAATTCAGTGTAAGTTTTTTTTCCCTCTTTATTAAATCTCTTGAATTTGAATCTCCATAATGTGTAAAATACCCTTATATAATAATACCCCTTTGCTTTTTATCTTATAGGCAAGGAAAGTTTATAAATATAGCACATTTCATACACAATGGCAATTCAAAGTGATTTACATATAAAGGAATTAAAATAGGGATAACAAAAGCATAAGAAAAAGAATACAATGTAAAGAGAATTAAAAATAATAAAATGATGATAACCAAAGAAAAGAACAAAGGTAAACTAAAACAGTTATCTATGCATCATTTTTTAATTCTTTTTTATAAGGTGCAATGAGTCGGACGTACAGTGGAACAGTGCTCGTTCAGTAAATGCACAGCTAAACAGATGTGTTTTGAGACTGGGTTTAAATGTGGCTACTGTTGGAGCACATCTGATCTGTTCAGGAAGCTGGTTCCAACTGCGGCTGGCATAATAGCTAAAAGCAGACTCTCCTTGCTTTGAGTGAACTCTTGGTATTTCTAACTGTCTTGATCCTGCTGATCTGAGTGATCTGTTGGGTTTGTATTTAATCAGCATATCTGCAATGTATTTAGGTCCTAGCTCATTGTGAGATTTATAAACAAGTAGAAGTACTTTAAAATCGATCCTAAATGTAACTGGAAGCCAGTGTAAAGACCTGAGGACCGGTGTGATATGGTCATATTTTCTGGTTCTGCTCAGAATCCTGGCAGCAGCGTTCTGTATGAGCTGCAGCTGTCTAATGGTCTTTTTGGGAAGGCCGATGAGAAGGCCATTACAATAGTCCACCCTACTGGTGATGAAAGCATGAACCAGTTTCTCTAAGTCTTGCCTGGAAACAAAGCATCTAATTCTTGCAATATTTTTTCAGATGATAGTATGCTGATTTAGTTATTGCTTTGACATGACTACTGAAACTCAGGTCTGACTCCAAAATCACACACTTGATTTTTTGTTTTTAGACCTTTAGCCTCAAGATATGCATTCACCTTGAGAATTTCATCTTTGTTTCCAAATGTAGTGATTTCAGTTTTGTCTTTGTTTAACTGAAGATAGTTTTTTTACATGCCTGAAAGCTCCCTCACTTCGACATGTAGCTTAAATCTGTTACTTATCTGCAGTAATTTGATTACATTACCACAAATGTAGTTTGGGTTAGCCTAACCCTAACCCTAACCCTACACCTTACACGTTCGCTAGATTGTGTAGCCTAGAGATTTTATAGCCGGTATCTTCCCGTATCAGTGGCCAATAGTGCTAAGTGCCCATTCTAGTGTCAGCTTGTAACACCCCTCCCACCCTCTGGGCTGGATACGTAGGTCTATTCTTCTCCAGTTGTGGAAACGGCTAAACCTGTGAGCTCCTCCATCACCCCCTTTGGTTTCAGACATTGCGGCTGTCTGACGGTAGGCCTACACCCGTATTTTTGTGAAACGTGTGTGTAGGCTGGGTTCCACCCTACTTGGCTTGCCCCATCCCTTGACAGAGCTCACTCTGTTGTCTCTGGCGTTGTTCTTTCCCCCCTGGGACCAGGTTGGATCCACGCCATAGACGGTCATAGGTAGTTCTACCCGGTAGGTTAGTCCTTATGTGTATTTGCCATCTCTTTGAAGGACCATCTGAGATCTGAAGGAGACGGGCTCGCTTTCCCAGCATTATCCAATAATCATTCTGAGTGGGTCTTGCAGGAACAGCAGTGACTGTCCTTCCCTGTCGGGAGCCCTGATTGCCACTCTAACATAGGAGTGGTCCGGTGAGCTCTGGCAGGGCGCTGGAAGGGCCAGCATCTCTGGCGTGTTGATTTGGATCCCAATTCGTCGGTCAGTTTCAATCGTGACCGACTGAAAGGGAACATGTCTGTTACCTATGTAACCCTTGTTCCCTGAAGAAGGGACCAGAGACGTATGGTTCGTTTTTAATCACTCAAAGTAGATTGGTCTCTGAAAACAGATCCCAATTCATCTGTCAGTTCCGGCGTACGTCTCTGTTCCCTCCTTCAGGGAACGAGGGTTACAGGAAACAAAACCGAGACGTTTTCACTCCAAGCCACTAACAGAGATCACGCACACAGACAAACGACTTCCTGAATACAAAGAAGCTGATGACGTTCTTTCTATGCACCCTTATATACTCTGTCAGCATGCCTACGACGGCACCTGACTGCGTTAGCCAATCAAAATTGGTATGTAACACACGTGCCTCATGGCACAGGCTCCCTTATGGCGTTCCCATATTGCCAGCTCTATGACACAGTTCATTGAGTTCCACTTTGAAAGGCAACTAATAATAGGCTATTAATGGCAGCTTCCACTGTGACAACCTACCTGATATAGTGTGACATGCACTGCTAATGGGGAGCACAAAGTCAGCATGTGTTAAATGAATTGTATATTGTTTTCCTGGGCAACAATGGTGGAAATGTTCAATAGTTCTTTGGGTCCCACAGACTCGACAAATTCATCACATTGAGTTGCAGAATGATGGAACGGGTCTGGGCTTCGGCATTGTTGGAGGGAGGAGCACTGGCACCATGGTTAAAACTATTCTACCCGATGGTGTAGCTGGAAGGGTACGAGATAATTGTCATGCATTATTTGGGTTGTACAAACAGATTCAAATTAAAAGGGGAGGCAAAATTCTTTGATGTGTGGTTGTGTGTTTATGCACACAGGACGGGAGATTGCGTAGCGGCGATCTTCTCCTCGTAATTGGTGATGTGGACGTGTCCACCATGGGCAGTGAGGAAGTGGCACATGAGCTCCGTCTGGCTGGTTCCCATGTGAGACTTATCATTGCCAGGGAAACCACTGATGGTGACCTCTCACCTACTGTCGCCCAGCAACAGGACACTCAAACGAAACAGGTGCAAAATGCTTCTGATCTTGAAGTGTGTGTGTGTGTCTATGCATCTATATGTGAATTTTGATATTAACAAAAGAGCTTACCCAAAAAAATAAGTTCTGTTTTCATTAACTCATCTTCATGTCATCAGGATGGGCAAATTCCCAATGGAGATCACATTATTGCTGTGAGTCACCAAATTAAATCTTTATTTAATTTTACTTACCTTATGTGTGAATGTAAAGTACAGTAGTTCTAATGGTTTTAAGCTATGTATTATTTAGTCATTTTGTATTACTTTTTTCATTATTCATTACTAATCCTGTTGTTGCTGATTTGTTTGTGTGTGGGGTGGGGTGGGGGGAGGTAACTGTTTGACGGGATGTTTGCATTGTAGTGTTTGTTTGTAGGATAAATGGTGGCACTATGTATGATTAATTTCATTGTTGCTTGTTTTGTGTTTGTATTTGCGTTAATATATCATTAGTCCAACCCTCATGTTCTGTTTGGTGTCTCAGAGACCCTAAGGCCATTTTGGTATCTTAAAAAAAATACTTAACATTTGAAATGTTAGATTAATACTTCATTACTTTCCTAATGAGAGCTTATTACAAAGAGAATTTCAACTTGCCTCATAACACACTTCAAATGTCTTCGATGAACATTTTTGCATTACTTATGTCCAGGGCTTTAGAGACCTCAATGTGAAACTTATATAATAAATAATTCAATGACTTTTTCACACGATGAGATGCTCTGGCTTGTGTACAGTACATAGCTACTGTAGAAATACACTTGTCAGTTGTTAATTATAATTTCCTTTATTTCCTTTTTCTTGCCAAAGCCAAATTGACCACAAACAATGTTACTACAATGTAAACTAGTCACAATTCTGAAAATTACATTCTTGTTTTGTGGTAAAACAGAGGGATAAAGCATCTAGGCATTGACAGATCGTTAGCTACAACATCAATATTGAAATATTAATACTTCAGAAGTTATTTAGCATGAAAATCAATGCTTTGAAGTGAAAAAACGAACTGTGTTAGATAATGGTTGTTTAAGATTGGAACTATTTATCTTAACACAGAGAAAGGCTGGAAGACATAAGCACATGCATCATCTGGAGCAATTTCACACTAAATAAAGATGAAGCTAAATATGACACTATAATAAAAATGTTATATTTATAATGGATTTTTGTGAGAGAGAAAAAGTAAAAGTTACAAGATTCTATAATTGTTGTTAATGATAAAATAAAACAGAAGTCTGATAGTTAGCAGTTTAGAGTAGACCCCGTAAATGATAAAGGATAGATGTGTAATATATTATGTTAAATGGCTATAATTACCCTTTTTATCCTAAAAATTCACAAATATTTTATATTTAATATCTGCCTTATAAGTACTTCACTTATATCGTACTTATAGCCTAGTACTTGATATCAGATCGAACTAAAAATAAGGGACATTGCCCACCTCTAAAGGCTACTGTAACATTAAGTCCACTGGAGGCAAGTTGGAAGAACCCTTTATTAACTTTAACTTTAGCATAAATCCAAAAAAAGGCTTGACTTGAACATAGACTTGACTCAAACAAACCTAACTATAATACAAACACTCACCAACAGTGGGTTACCACATTTAATATGAGACCAGGGGCCTGTACCATGATGGTAGTTTAAAAAACTCAGGGTTACAGGATTAGTTTTGAGTTGAGAAAACCAAACCAATGTATTAAGGCTTTGTTGGTCCCATGATGCTGATCATCAGCTTGCTCTGTCAACTCAGGCTTTGATCCTGAGTTTAAAAGTTTAGCTGTGATATCAGCAGTGAACAGCCAATTACACGCTGTGGAACTGAGATTAACTTCTCACGAGAGAAGCAGTAAGATTAATTTCTCTCTTCTTCAGAGTATTACATGATTGAAAAATATTAAGAATTAAAATAAAAAATACACAGCAAGAAGAAAAGCTGTCTGAAAGAGGACAACTTAAAGAAAAAAATTGTATATGACAATGCAAGTAAAAGTTATGAAGTTAGTTTAGTTGATATAAAGAGTATGACTTTATGTAGGCTATTTATATTAATTTTAACAAAGAGCCTATTAATGATTGATTAACTAAAACTATAAATGTGTAACTGATTAAGGGTATAATTACACCAATTATATCTAAATCATTCAAAATTATTATTATTATAAATAAGCATTGTTAAAAGCCAGACGCTTTAGTCTTTAAAAACCATTTGCTATGTAGTGACCTTTAATTTGGAGTAGAAACAGGGGGAGTGACTTTATTGCATTAGAAGTGTGTCACTTTACTCACAGATGATTGGTCCAATTTCAGTTTGAGATCTCATATCCAGAACATAAGCTTCCCTGGAGCAGGTTAGCCATGGAGCGTAAGTTACTATGGCGATGAACACAGCTAAAAGCCAAACTATTGTAATGGTACCTAAAACCCAGGATTGGCACAAACTAAGCTTAAACAAATCTGGCTAGCCAGCTAAACCAGCTTCATGGGACAGGCCCCAGGACTATGACAAACATGAGGGCTTAAATACACAAGGAGTAATGACTGGACAAGGGATACCTGTGAACAATGAACCAATGACAGAACATGACACAAGAACACATTAGGGCATGGGAATCATGACAAAAGAACACATGACAAAATCAGGAAGTGCATGGCAGTGAACATGATAAACTGAGGGTGCTTCCCAATTCTTATTTGTGCATCCTCGCTTCCTTTCCTAGCTTCCTTTCCTCGCGCCTTAGCTCCACCCCTTCAGGATGCGAGGGAAGGATGCAAAGAAAAGACGCGAGGACGGAGGAATTGAATCAAGTGAAATGATATATCCTCGCTCCCTTTAACGTCACTAAAAAGCGTCATCAATTAATGATGACTCTGCACCGCTGGATCCGTCGGGATTCTTGAACATTAGAGATAACTATTTATATTGCAAGCTTCAAACTCCACAATATATCACATTTGTCCATATTTTATTTTATATTACATGTTATTATTAACAACTAATTATTCCCTGTTATTAACCACTTTTTATTTGTTGTATAGTATTTTTGTCACCTTACAGATAAGGGAAAATATTGAGAGGAATAAAGATTTAATTATAAAATAAAACATAAAACCCACGAAACACTTCCGCAAAGGATACTCCAGTGTATCCTCGCTCACGACTCCTCAGGAAGCCTCCTCACTCCTCGCTCCTCGCCTCCTCGCGGTGCAGTTAGAGAATTAAGACATCCTACAAAATGGCTAAGCTCCTTCGGTTTCCAAGTCATAGGATGAAGGACGGAGGAGTGAGCAAGCAAATAGGGATATTGAGAAGCACCCTGAGAAACGTGACAGTGAACATGGTAATGAACATGACAAATTCAAAAACATGAATTTGAAACAACCCAAAACACACTGTGACAGCTATAGTAATAACTAAAAAAACTATAAAATATGAGGTTAAAGATAAAGAACATGAGAAAATAATAATAACAACAGTATAAGACAATAACATGAATACCCTAACTGGTAACACTTTACAACAAGGTTGTACTAGTTAACATTAGTTAATGCATTAGTTAACATGAACTAACCATGAACAACATCTCTGTTCAGCATTAATTATTCTTTGTTAACATTAACTCACAAATATTAATGCATCTATTACCATTACAGCGCAATTAGTTAATGCATTAGTTAACATAAACTAACCATGAACAACATCTCTGTTCAGCATTAGTTAATTTTAACTCACACATATATTAATGAAACATTATTTAATAAGCCATTGATTTTGGGCTGTTGGTAAACAAAGTTGAAACCATCTGAACATCAACGGAGAGGTTGTTAATTTTTATACAGACTTTACTATCATTACTTACATATTTATGACCCTTATTGTAAATATTACACTATTTTAACATGAACTGATGCGTTACTAACATTTCCAGACTCTCTATTAACATGACTTTCCATTAACAAGGCATTTATCTGTAATGAACCTACAAATGTTAACACATCAGTTAATGTTTAAAATAGTGTACACTTGATAATGAGGTTCTCCAAAACTATTAATACATGCTTTGTTTAATAATGTTGATCAGGTACTCGACAGCATTTTTACCTTTAGAGTCAGATGGTGAGTTAGAAATATTCATCCTTACTGTGTATCAACTGCTACACAACATTGTGTTAATATAAGATAACCTTACAAAAACAGTAAAGCTATGGCACTGTTCATGGTTAGTTCATGTTAACTAATGCATTAACTAATTGCACTGCTAACATGTTATATTTGTTATATGTGTGAGTTAAGATTAACTAATGCAGTAACTAATGTTAACTAATACAACCTTATTGTAAAGTGTTACCCAATAACTGAATAATAACTATTAAAGAATAGAAAATGAAATTGACGTCATTAATGACTCCACCCTCATGTCGTTCCACACCCATAAGACCGCCGTTCATCTTCAGAACACAGTTTAAGATATTTTATATTTAGTCCGACAGCATATACGTGTATGCACACTATACTGTCCATGTCCGGAAAGGGAATAAAAACATCATCAGTTCATGTTGAAATAGTGTACACTTTACATAAAGTAGTCCATATGTGACATCAGTTAGTTAATTAGAATCTCTTGAAGCATCGAAAATACATTTTGGTCCAAAAATCGCAAAAACTACGACTTTATTCAGCATTGTCTTCTCTTCCGCATTTGTTTTCAAACCTCAAATAAAGATTCAAATGGTCATGAATCAACGTATTTATTCATGATACGGATCGCGTGTCAAACTGCCAAATCACGCGACACTGGCAATCCGAATCATGAATCAATACGCTGATTCATGACCATTTGAATCTTTATTTGAGGTTTGAAAACAAATGCGGAAGAGAAGACAATGCTGAATAAAGTCTTACTTTTTGCGATTTTTGGACCAAAATGTATTTTCGATGCTTCGAGATTCTAATTAACTAACTGATGTCAAATATGGACTACTTTGATGATGTTTTTATTCCCTTTCTGGACATGGACACGGGTGTGAAACGACATGGCAGTCATTAATGACATAATGGCATAAATTTCATTTTTGGGTGAACTAACCCTTTAAGTAGCAAATTACAAATGTTGCACTTTTTTGGTTTAAATATGACATAAACTTAACATTCTAGGATTGTTTTCATTGATAAAAGAAAAATCCTCAAATATCTGAACATGAATCAAGACATGAGTGTTAAATAGATTAAGTATATGTATTATTATTATTATTATTATTATTACAGATATAATATTATTTAATTGTTATTGATGTGAGAATGCATGTGTTTGTGTGTGGGAGTGTATTCAGGTGAATAAGCAGAGTCAACAAAACTGCAGTAAGCAGAAAGCGAAGGAGAATCTGCTCATGACTGGCCAACAAGTGGAGATATTTCTTCTGAGAAAGGGCTCACCATCTGAAACCCAAACAACCCCCACCATGTCCACAATCTCCCAGAGACCCTTAACCCCTCTGGGTCTCCATCCCCCACCACTGCCTCCATGTCAAGCAGAGCCAAAGCCAGTTCTACCCCAAGGGAAAGTTTTCTATAATGAACGCCGGGACCTCAACTTCAACAGAGAGTGCTGTTAGTGAAACTCTTGTCACTTTGGTTTATTTACACTCATTGTCACTGTGTTTGATTCATGAGTTCTGTTTCACTCTCTTTGTGAATTTTCAGTAACTTTGTGTCCCTGCTTTGATTCTAATAACAGCTTCTGTTTCTATTTGTTCTTTCTATGACCTCAGTTGAGTCGGGGCGAGCCTGTTATTTAAAGTCCAAGATGGAGAATAGAAACCACTGGTCCTCATGTAAGAACAGAGCACATAGTGTATTTATTTAAAATTGTCTATGGACTAATTGATTATCACTCATTTTGACTGTTAGTGCACTGGTAAAACATCTATCACAACTATAATATACTGAAATATTTGCTATTTAAACGTTGCTTGCAAAAAATTATTTATCAGAATACTTCATGTATTTTTGAATGGTTTTTAATTTAGAAAGATGTTTTTTTGTTGGCACAAGCTGTAATTCTGGCATTTTAGCAGGAGAGGCAAAGCATACTAACCATTCAAATCAGCTAAACTCAACAAATTAAGTTGTGTTTGGTGTAGTCGGGATATATTTTATTTTATATTGCATAATTTTGTTCATGCTGGCAACTGTCTAATCAGAATCTTAGGTAGGCATCTTTAATATTTTCTACCAAGTAAGAGATAAATGATTTTATTCCAAATTACCATCATTTAATTGTATGAATCTGACATAAAGAAGGCATGGCAAACATTGCATCCTCAGTTTTAAGAGATAAACAGATTCAGTAAACTGTAAATTACCCAAAATATTGCTTTCATTTGCTGGTTTCTAGCACAGAAATGCAAATACTAACCCTGACTCTATCACAATTTAACTGATATGATGAAAACATGCATTGTCTTTGCACATTTGTTCTCCACAGCCATCTTGGCATTTATTTATTAATGGTGTGACACATTGAAATTTTGTTTCAGTTTGTAAATTGTCTGATGAAGAGGAGAAAACATTGAAGGAGAAGTGGCAAGGCAAACTGGGTCCTCGATATGAAGTGATGGTGCGTCTCATTTGTATTCTTTCCTGTTTAGCTGACAGTTATTTTCCACAGCTAAGATTTGTGTGTGTCCCCGCATATGTTAATGTTCAGTATGTGCTTATTTATATGCCTTTGTTTGGTTTTTTTATGTCTGTCTATCTGTCTCTCTGTCTATCACATTGCATTATGTATGTGCACAGGTGGCCCAGGTGGAGAAATTCATTGAGAGCGGTGGTCTTGGTCTGAGTTTGGAAGCTAAGGAAGGTCATCACTATATCTGCTCTATACTGCCAGAGGGTCCGATGGGACAGACAGGAATCCTACAGCCTGGAGACGAACTGATAGAGGTTTACTTCATATTATATCTAAAAGGGGATGTCCACATAATCATGTGGTGTATCACACATATTTTTACCTAAACAAACACTACAATTTATATACCTGGAAGACAAATAAGCTAATTGATGTTTGGTTAAACTTCAAAGTCAAACAAGCATTACAAACAGATAATACTGTTGTTTATAGATTACGCTGTTGTAACCCCTTATCATAAACCCTGCTAACACATGCATGCATAATAACCAAAAGTGCTCATCTTTCTTTCTGCATTCTGTTTTTTATGCGTAGCACTTTATTCGATGCTGACTGCACATGAATATCAATCATGGCAGCTGCTTAAAAATAGCCCTTCCTGTCAGTAGAAAAGCCCAGCGGATCAGTTCAGCAGAATAAACGAGTTGATGTGTTTGTTCTTTCTGTAGGTGAACGGGTTCTCTCTGATTGGTGAGACACACAAGGAAGTCGTGAGCCTGCTGAAGGAACTTCCTGTGAATGTTTGTGTGGTTTGCAGTCGTCGCATCCCACCCACAGTCAGCGAGGAAGACGGCGATGATGATGATGATGATGTACAACTCACCCTCAAGGAGCTGCTAGCAGAATTTAATGAAAAGGTTTGCTGTGTGGGATTGTGCTTCATGATATTTAAGAGAAAAATGTAAATGCTTGTGCAACGTATTACTGTTGTGAAAAAGAAAGTGTGCTTAATTGTACTGAATGTGCACTTGTAAGTGTACTTCGAATCTTAAAAGTGTTCTTGCAGATAAAAAACCACTTAAGAGAGTACACTTTCATGACTGGAGGTGCGTTCCATTTGACCTTAAGTGGACTGCGAAGTTGACTTCACAGAGTATTTTGCCATCTTAAGTGAGATTCCGATCCCAAGGGAACGAACATGTTCAGTTCCAAGGGCACTCCAAACAGCATAGGGAATAAGGGAACATCGATGCATCACTTCACAGGAAGTGGAGAGGAAAAATCCCCCAACTGTCATTGCGCACCGCGCCGCAAGTCAGAACTCAATGGAGCAGAGCCGTTGAAAGAGGAGATGAGACCGCTATAAACAAACAAGCACATATTAAACAAATCAGAATTTATTTTCAATTGCATGACAGTAGAAGTACTTCAAAACCTTCAAATCTGTTAATAGTTCATCAATAGCTGCTCATAGTTAGACATGCAAGTATATAATAAACATAGGCCTATAAGTTTTAATTACAATTAGATGCATAATGTGTTTTTTATAGGCTATGTATTTTAAATTATTTGAAAGTAAATTACAATATTTGTGTCATTGTTATCTGGAATCACTTATCTTTAGTTTTACTTTCATGGACATTCAGTTTGTTGTCATCAGTCACATGTTTCTTTGTCTAAGTTTCCCACGCCTCATCTGTTCCCATGGACACTAATCTTCCACCACAGCTGCACATCATTTAGTTGTTACCACTGTGTATTTAGTTCCCCTGTGTTTAGTCTTTAGTTGTCAGTTATTGTTTGTGTGTATGTTACACACGCTGCAACATTTGCTTAGCCTGACAAGCCAGACCCACATCTAGATGTTGGGCCTGGACACTCACCATTGACAGAGTTCAATACGAGGTGTGGGGTAAACGGTTGTCCTTCAAACTCCCTCTGCACTCAATTAGATAGCGCTACACCAACCAGAGCAATGTGAAGCGGAGGTAGTTGATAGATTTAACTTTCGCTGTATCCGGTAGTTAACACTCCAAACATATCTTCCCTTTTTAAGAATGACTTCAGTGCCGTTCTTTGTTAATTTCTCAGAGAAAAGCTTAACTCCAAGTCTTCCAGAGTCGCGGCCAAAGCCGATTTGAAAGGCCGCTGTTCGCCAGCTTCTTCGTTTACAAGTAGCACGCAAGTGCAACTCGGCCGTCATTATGTTAAGCCCGCCCACCGACTCTATACACGGTGTGAATGGCCCGACCAGAGTTTGGTTTTTCCAGCTCAGAAGTCTATTAAGAGTTGCTAGACTACACTCGTGGCAGATTAGATTTGCTGCCGCAAGGGTGCGTCTAGATTTCTAGGCTAACATTTGCTACCTTCGACTTTAATAAAACCTGTTTATGTTTTAGAATCCTGTCGTCCATCTTTATCTGTGTGACAATTTTTTTATGTTATCGTACTTTGATGACATTGCAGGGCGTTCCAAATGAGCGATTATTGTCAGCAAAGTCCACTTAAAGGGGTATCCCGTGCTCAGGGAGTAGGGAGCAGTGAACACTGTGTAGGGATCCTGTCAATTGGAACACACTGTTTCTTAAAAAAGGGCACTTTGTTAATAAAAGTTTTGCTTTAAAGTATTATTTAAATTAAGTTCTAATAATCTTTTGACACTTCTTAAAGCACATGTAAAGTTTATTTTGTGGAACACACGAGGAAAACAATGTATGAAAAAACTTACTGGGCATTCTTTTATGAGGAATTACAAAAGGACAAAAAAGCACATTAAAATGGTATTGAAAGCAGAATGCCTTGAATGATCACTCATAATCATGTATTCCCAAGAAACATGTAATAATATGAAGTATACAGTATACTTCACATTATTACATGTTTCTTGGGATACAAAAAGATACATTAATGGTCCCGTTCTTCGCGATTCCATCTTTCAAACTTTAGTTAATGTGTAATGTTGCTGTTAGAGCATAAATAATACCTGGAAAATTATAAAGCTCAAAGTTCAATGCCAAGCGAGATATTTTATTTAACAGAAATTCCCTTTCAAAGCCTACAGCAAACGGCAGGTTTGGACTACAGCAGGAAGTGCAGGGATGTAATGACGTCACTAGAACCGTTTGTTGACTAACCCTCCGCCCACAAGAACACGCAAAATAGGGGGCGTGGTCTTGTTGCTCTCCCACGCAGAGAAGAGCGCGCATTCAGCGCTTGCATCTCCCCGTTATGGTAAGAGGCGGGACCTTTTCGGGCAAAGTGCGCTAAGCTGCTGTCCAATCAAAACACGGGAAGCGCTGGCCCAATCAGAACTCGTTACGTATTTCTGAAGGAGGGACTTCATAGAACAAGGAAATCATCAGGCTGTTTTTAGGACAGAGGAAACAGCGCTGTACAGATAAGTAAATTGTGTGAAAAATACTGTTTTTTTACATGCAAAACATGAACTCATGTTATTTTGCACACTGTAAACATAATCAAAGCTTCGAAAAACACGCAAAGAACGGGACCTTTAAATATAAATTGATACCATTGTCCTTTTTCAAATGAGCAAACATGATTCCCCTAATGTTTCTTTGCAAATTAATTGATTACTAATTGAAAATTAATTACTTAAAATTAATTGATTTGTCCACTTTTTCTCACAGGCTGGGCAGAACTTATTTGGGAGCCAGTGGAAGACAGAGGCTCCTGTGCTATCCCATCAGGCCATGTGGGAAAATGAGATCCAAGTCTATGAGCTACAGAAAGGCGATTCTGGCCTGGGATTCAGTATACTAGACTACCAGGTGTGTGCGTGTGTGCGTGTGCGTGCGTGTGCGTGTGTGTGTGTGTGTGTGTGTGTGTGTGTGTGTGTGTGTGTGTGTGTGTGTGTGTGTGTGTGTGTGTGTGTGTGTGTGTGTGTGTTTATATACCAGTACAACAATAACAAGAGAGCAGCAGAGTATGAGCTCCACATCCCTTGGTTTGGGAAGTCCCAGTTGGTTTGAAATCCTTCTATAACATGGCAGCAGTGTCTCTTAATTTATTACTATTCTTCTCTTTCTCTCGTGCGCTGTCACTTTCTGAAACTCTCTCAGGACCCCATGAACCCAGGGCATACTGTGATAGTGATCCGGTCTCTTGTAGCAGGCGGTTTGGCAGAGAGAGATGGCCGCTTGTTGCCAGGCGACCGGTTGATGTTCGTGAACGGGACTGACTTGAGCCACGCAAGTCTGGATCAGGCCGTTCATGTCCTGAAAAGCACTGCTTTGGGCACTGTACGCATTGGAGTTACCAAACCCTTACCAGTAAGTATCTCCATTTACTTCACAATCAGCACCATTCACAAGCTAGACAGTAACAATCACGACCTTGGGCAGTGTAGGAGAAACCTAGAATCCAAGATATTGTATGTCATCTAGATCCTTATGGAATGTCAGGTAAAGTTTTATTGAGAGAATTCAATCTGACATTTATAATTTGCAGCATGAACTGCATATTCATCAGTTATTATCGGTAACTAATGGCTTCTTTGACACCTTATTAAATATAAGTATAATAGTATATTAATCTAGTTTCTTCAGCTACAGGCACTTTTAGGTCCAAGGGGTTTAACTTGAGTTTTATGGCCCCACTTTATATTTGGTGGCCTTAACTACTATGTACTTACATCAAAAAATAAGTACAATGTACTTATTGTGATCATATTGATTGAGGGTAGGGTTAGGTGTAAGGGAAGTGTCAACAGTGTAATTATAAATGTAACTACAGAAATTAATTACAGATGTAATTACAAGCAGGTCATTTAAAAAATGTAAGTACAACATAAAAACATGTATGTACACAATAAATGCATTGTATTAATTAATTAAAATGTAAGTACATAATAGTTAAGGCCATTTAAAGCTACACTGTGTAACTTATTTAGTTTATTCTTAGCTAAAAACACTTAGTTCTTTCAAAAATATATGTGCTCATTAATGTATATTTACTTCTTTCAAGTAATAAAGTATTCTCATAAGTTTATAATATGCCATTGAAAATGCATACGGGTGAGGGGTTCGAATGCTGGTCGCCATGTTGCCCCTCCATCTTGAAAGTATATTAGCCAAAGAGGGACATACCCGTAAATTCAAGCTTCGCCTTTCGCGTTTTAACAATCGATGGCACCTTGTCGAATGTGAAGAGGGGGATTGCCATGCTAATCTTGGACTAAATAGGCCACCGTAGAAGTTAAAACGAAATCAGAATTGAGAGGAACAGAAACTATTCTTTGCTGGATGGTCATATACCTTTACACCGCTAGATGGGGGAAAATATCACACAGTGTAGCTTTAATATGAAGTGGGTCGATTTAATATGGAGTTGGCCTACCCTTTGCAGCTATAAAAGCTTCAATTCTTCTGGGAAGGCTTTCCACAAGATTTAGGAGTGTCTTTATGAGAATTTTCAACCATTCTTCTAGAAGTGCATTTGTGAGGTCAGGCACTGATGTTGGACGAAAAGGCCTGGCTCATAGTCTCCACTCTAATTCATCCCAAAGGTGTTCTATTGGGTTGAGGTCAGGACTCTGTGCAGGCCAGTCAAGTTCGTCTGGACCAAACTCACTCATCCATGACTTTATGGACCTTGCTTCGTGCACTGGTGCGCAGTCATGTTGGAACAGAAAGGGGCCATCCCCAAACTGTTCCCACAATTGTGGGAGCATGAAATTGTCCAAAATGTATTGAATGCTGAAACATTATGAGTTTCTTTCACTGGAACTAAGGGGCCAAGCCCAATCCCTGAAAAACAACCCTCACACTATTATCCCCCCTCCACCAAACTTTACACTTGGCACAATGCAGTCTGGCAAGTACCTTTCTCCTGGCAACTGCCAAACCCATACTTTGCCATCGTATTGCCAGACAGAGAAGCATGATTCATCACTCCAGAGAACACGTCTCCTCTGCTCTAGAGTCCAGTGGCAACATGCTTTACACCATTGTATCCGACGCTTTTCATGGCAATTTTCATTGTAAGGCTTGGATGCAGCTGCTCGGCCATGTAAACCCATTTCATGAAGCTCTCGACGCACTGTTCTTGAGCTAATCTCAAGGCCACATGAAGGTAGGAGGTCTGTAGCTATTGACTCTGTGACACTGTGCGCCTCAGCATGCGCTGACCCTGCTCTGTGATTTTACGTGGCCTACCATTTCGTGGCTGAGTTGCTGTTGTTCCCAATTGCTTCCACGTTGTTATAATACCACTAACAGTTGACCGTGGAATATTTAGTAGTGAGGAAATTTCATGAATGGACTTATTGCACTGATGGCAACCTATCACAGTATCTCGCTTGAATTCACTGAGCTCCTGAGGGTGACCCATTCTTTCACAAATGTTTATAAAAGCAGTTATAAGGAGAAGTGCTCACTGACACAGAATTAGACAGATTTTTGAACACTTTGAGAGAAATAGGCCTTTTGTGTACATAGAAAAGGTCTTAGATCTTTGAGTCCAGCTCATGAAAAATTGGGGCAAAAACAAAAGTGTTGCGTTTATAATTTTATTCAGTGTAGTTAGTTGTTTCGTTTAGGTATTGGGTAGTATTTTGATAGGATTAAGAGATGTAGAATATGGTCATGCAGAACAAGGCATTCATATGTGTTTTATAAGTACAAATAAACAGCCAATATCTTTGTGGATCCTAAACTAAAATGTTACCAATAGTTATAAGTTACTCTTCTTGTATGTAAAGAAAAATCAAGTAGCCTAACATATTCTTACTTGTGATCAACATTTATTTATGTATTTATTATTATTTTTAATAAGAATAAAATCAATCTGTAGTTAGTGTGAATTTTGTTTCATTTTATGTAAGTGTGTATTTAGAATAGGCCTACATAAAATGTTATCTATGAAATTCACCAGACTAAGTATTCAGCGCTTTTATTCATATGTCATTTTCATCACCATCACTTTCACCATATACAGGGTTCGTACGGGTGCTTGAAATCCTTGAAAGTGCTTGAATTTTGATGTTGTGTTTTCAAGGTTTGAAAAGTGCTTGAATTTTGGATAAAGTGCTTAAAAATGCTTGAAATTGTAACTATTTCTTTTACAACAAATACCTATCTGAATAAATAGTTTGTTTTTTTAAATGTAGAAATAAAATGTTGGAGAGCCTAAAATGAAACCTGCTGTGCTCGCGATCTGCCTGTCTATTTCCACGTGTGACTCCGCCCCCATGTTGTCGTTTCAATGAACGTTGGCTGAATGATGCTAAATACAAATTTTGGATCAAACGGGCACAAACCCCACGAAGTGCCTCCTGTAAAGTTTGCAAAAATACATGCAGCTTTCCACTATGGGCGAGTCTGCTCTTTCGAGTCACATGAAAGGTAGGCTAACTCATAGACTTTCAAGTAAGCTAACTAAAGTAGTTTACTGTAGCCTGGTTACACATTAGCGGCGCCTATTTGTTTAACTTGCGCTATTAACTGCTAGCTAGGAATTCGCATTAGTGACAGAGTATGTGTATAATGTGATAATGTAAGATTAGCATGTCCGTTATGGCATGTTCATTTGTGGAATAGGCAGTGAACGTAGCCACAAATTAAAACCTACAAACATTAGCTCAGTGCATAAAAATAGTGTCAGATGATCATACAAGTAACCATGGGCGTAGATTACGCGGGGGACGTGTCCCCCTCACTTTTAATAAAATGTATTTTCGTCCCCCGTACTTTTACTGGGTCTCAGCGATGCTAGTCGACCCGCTCCGAGCGGGATCCGAACCGGCGTTACCTGCGCGGGGGCGGGCAAGTTAACAGGGACGCTAAAAACAGCTCTCTCTAATCTCGGTTGATTGCGCACTTCTTGAGGTCACGGTCAAATGTATTTACATAGAAACCAATGTGAATACATCAAGATTTAAATTCAGAGACAAAAAATAATCTATGCATGACCTGTCATTTTATTCCCATCTAAATATGAGGAGGGCGCTCTCATAGAAAGTCCAATAGTGGATTCGTAATACCCAGTCACGCTGGAGCTGCAGCTGAAGGAAAACAATCGTTATGAGCTGAAACGTGACGACGACAATCAGACGATTGCGACAATATATGCTTTATGTGTGTTTTTCAAGCCATCTCAATGTAGGCTATTGATGACAATAAAGTAGGCCTATCATATGAATAATGCAGCTTTTAATGTTTAGTATCTTCTCCTCACCACGGCTGCATTTATGTAATCAAAAATAGTTCAAACAGTAATATTTTGAAATATTATTACAAATTAAAACAGCTTTTTTCCTATGTGAATATATAGTAATTTATTCCTGTGATCAAAGCTGAATTTATCATCATTACTCCAGTCTTCAGTGTGACATGATCCTTCACTAATCATTCTCAGATGAGGATTTCATAATCAAGAAACATTTATGATTATTATCTGTGTTGAAAACAGTTGTGCTGCTTAAAAATGTTGTGGAAACCATGATAGCCTACATGTTATTTTTCAGGATTCTTTAATGAATAGAAAGTTCAAAGGATAGCATTTATTTGCATTCATTAAATAAATTATCATCTTTTGTAATATTAAACATATCACGTGTGATCAATTTAATGCATGTCTGATCAACAAAAGTATTCATTTCTCTCTTTTTTAATTTTACCACAAATGTTTAGATGGTTTCCACAAAAATTAAGCATCACCATGAGCAGCACAACTGATAATAATCATAAATGTGTGTTGATCATCAAATCCTCATATGAGAATGATTAGTGAAGGATCATGTGACATTGAAGACTGGAGTAATGATGATAAACTCAGCTTTGATCACAGGAATAAATCACACTTTACTATATATTCACACAGAGAACAGCATGGTTTACATTAGAATATATATATATTTTTACATTGCATAAAATCTATGGAGTGTTAATGCACAAGTGTTTGTAGGCTAGTATATAAACCAATTATAAAATTGGCACAAAAAATAGGAGAATAATATTATAGATATTAATTAGTGGTTATTGTTCAGCAGTGTATTTGATATCTTGCCCAATTAAAAGCAAGAGATGCGATAAATTATATTGGTCCAAAAAAATAATAATAATAATTTCTGTCCCCCTCACTTCTGAAAAGATGGCTACGCCCCTGCAAGTAACTTAGTGCTGTCAAAAATATTGATAGATTTTTCGATCGGTCTGAATTTCGCACGGGATTAGACACATAATTCTACAAATTCCTGCAGATTTTGCGCTCATATCTGAAGTGGGCACATATATAAAGCCGACCTCTGACATACAAGTAAATAAAATAAAAAATAGCTCATTTTCCCAGCTTATTAATGGTCAAATCCACACAAAAAATGTTACACTGTTCATCTGGGTGTGTATTAACGTAAATACAGCCGTAAACGGTTCAGAAGAATGAGTAACAGGAACAGTGTTTTGATTCCACACTCGCGTCAGGTCTTAAAGGGGCAGCAGTTATTCAAACTACAAAAAGACAAAAGATCACCTGCTGCTCTTTACTGATTAACTTGTGTAACTTTAACAGATTAATATGTATTTAATTTTTACAATAAAAATCCAATGTTATTTTAAATTTGATAACTTATTATTTTTTTTTTTAATTCAGTGTCTCACCTGAATACAGTTAGACCTAGGCCTACCTGATTTATTTGTGCTATTGTTTTTGCTTATTTGTTCTTATTTTATTACTGTTTTCTCTTCTTTTTACCATTTGAAGTCAAGCTTTCTTGTGCTGTATGTAAGCTACTGCAACACAATTACCCCGTTGTAGAACATGCACTGTAAGCATATTTGTGAGATAATTGTAATGGTAATTGATCAATGATTATGAAAAAAAGCTTAAGCTTTATCATATAAAGTGATCTCTTCAGAAGAAATACTTGATTGCCTAGACTTTTAATAGACATACACACACTAAAAAGAAATTAATTAAAAATAGAAAAGGTCAATGAGGTACATGTGATTGACTGTCTACCTCAAAGACGAATGTTTTCATTTTTAAAATGTTCAATAAATGAATTGAAAGTTAAGTGAACCCGTCGAGTGATTTTGTTTAGGGTAATTGTTTTTACAATTACCCCAAAGGCAGGTTAGATAGTAAGCAAAATCTACTTAGACAGTGATACATTTAAAAGAAATAAAACTTGTGATTTGGTTAAATATCTGATCCTGCTGCTTTACGAAACACGATTTTGGCTGTTTATAGCATTATTATCTTTTTAATGTGATGATAAAGTGTACTAAATAATAATTTTGACAATGTATTGGTATGTAATTTACAGTGGTGTTAGGTGCTGGAAAAATCATTAAAATTGACCTTGAAAGTGCTTGAAAAGTGCTTGAATTTGACCTTTGAAAAGGTGTACGAACCCTGCATATAATGAATTATAATGTGTGATTTGGTGGACATTACTTCAGATTGTGATTCCATTCACCATTCAGGAAAATATTTGAATGTGCAAGTACTACTGGACATTAGGGATGGGACGAAATATCGTTTGACAAAATATCGCGATACAAAACGTGACGAAACGTATCGAGGTCGAAAAAAATGGATCGCGAAATAAAGATATATGGCACTGCTGCATGATTAGCGTAGTATATAAATAATTTAGTGTATTATATGTATGTGTGTGTGTGTGTGTGTGTGTGTGTGTGTGTGTGTGTGTGGGGCAGACATGACAAAACGCAGCGCGCATTTTCTGTTTGATCTGAGGCATAGTCCGTAGTTGGCAAAAGTGAGAGCTGTCAGACAAAGGATGGCAGCAAACATTAATAGGGAAAGAAAATGGTTGACATTAGCATTAATATTCTAAACCAAAAATGCAGTTATTGCCTACATAAACTACCATATTTTCTGTTTAACTTTTATTAGACTCCAGAAAGAAAAGTGCGTTTTTTCACTGAGCACATTCTCTGCAGTCTGAGCGCGATGCACTGAAGCTCACTCTCGCTCATGTCTGAGGTAAATCATTAACACCATCACCGCTTACAGTACACGTGTTTTATTGAACTAAATACATTACAATCGGATAAACGAATGCACAGGTTACTTTCCTGAACAAGCGCGCTTCCGAGTCGTCCGTGTTCTTCACACTGTCCACGTGAATTGCGGACCCGTTCGGCGGCGCGCACACGCAAAATACCAGTTCAACAGGGAATGCGGATCTCTTAAAGGGGCCGCACTATATTCCTACTCGTGTTATATGGACCTCCTCCTGGTATGGTGTGGTTCTGGTTCGCTCACTGGTACACATTAACAATTTTTCATACGAACTGTGCCCTGTTCTGAATTAAACTGCCAGTGTAAAAACTCCCTTTATATTGTTAAAATGAGAGAAATCACTACTTTCTCATTATTTTTAAGTTTAGGCTTAAGAGACATGAACAATTTCTTAGATAAACATATATATGACCTTTGATATGTCTAGTCTTCATGCTGTATTGATTATTATTGAATAAGTATGGTTTCACTAATAATAAATGTACATTTGCATAAAGCATGCATATTTGTCCATACCTATGTTGATTAGAGTATTAAAAACTTAATTTAAGATACATTTACAATTGATAAAAAGGTGCGATTAAATTGCGATTAATCACGAGTTAACTCACGACAATCATGCAGTTAATCGCGATTCAATATTTTAATCGATTGACATTCCTACAGTGCCCTCCACAATTATTGGCACCCCTGTTTAAGATGAGGTCGCGGACTTCTAAAAATTCTCCTTTTTTTTAAACAACATAGAACCAAAATGCAAAAAAAGAGGAAAATCCTACCTTTCGTTTAAGTACATTACTTAGGTGGTACAAAAAAATCACAGATTTGGGAAAAAATAAAAAATATTTTGATATCGTATCGTGACATATCGTATCGTAACCCAGGTATATCGAGGTGCATCGTATCGTGAGTTTAAGTGTATCGTCCCATCCCTACTGGACATTGATAGCAGACAATTAAAATGTTGTTTTATGTGAGTTTAATATCTAAAAGATCCAAAGTGCCTACAGAAGAAGCACTCTATCTATGTACTAAATATTTTCTTATTGGTTTTAGAATGATATCAAAGTGTTGAACAGTGTCATCTTGTATATTCCAAGATCTAAGATCTGGCTATTATTTTAGAGCATTATTAGTCTAGATCTACTCTAGTCTGGTAGTGGTCTTTGTTTTTAGCCTTTCTTTTGTGAACTGGGTCTTACTGTGGCTCATGAGTCTCTGGTTACTGGAATCTTTCAATAATTAATGTCTCTTGAATTCTAACACCAGCCTCCTAAAACAAGAGGTGCGTGTGTGTTTATTTGTCCCGTGGCTCCATAATGGGGTTTAGCTAGTCCAGGGGAAACATATTTTCTGTTTCTTATTGGAGTTAAGAGTCTGCTGAGTGCAAATGTGATTGTATCCAGGCAGAGAGTTGAGTGGAAGAGGAGTTTTGAGTGGAAGATTTAATACAGCTTTGTCGTTGACAGGAAAATGACACTCAGGACACAGGAGCTGATGTAACAGGCAACTGCCATTCAGAACATAACAACCAGCACGGCAATTTGCAGGTGGGCTACATATTCGCTGTACCTGTTATAATACTAATGTGATCTGTTTCGTAACAGTCCTGTGGCATCGTAATCTGACCCAACCTGAACCATTTGCTTTTCACAGACTGTGTTGACATTCGTTTTTTTAAGCTTCAACTTGGTACTTGATATGTTGGTTGTTTAAAGCAAAGTCTATTGTTTAGATTTCCCACTTCAAAATGATAGACTATTGTGGTGTCATACAGCAGATGATTTTGTAAACAGTGGTTGTTTTTAATTAGTTGCACTTAAGAAGTTAGTAGGCCAAAGAGAAAGTTTTTTTTCCACTGACCTAATTTAGTGTGGTCATTCTAGCTGCCAGGGTTTAACTGGGGAGGATATTTGTTGACAGGATTTGTGTGACATCATCTCTTATTCACATGATGGTTTTGGTTTACTCAAGAATGCAAGTGTGTACAGCACTTGCCACCTGATTGGCTTGTTGATGGCATATCTAAAAACATTTTGTCATTGACTCTGTAACTTTTTGCTACTTTTAGCCCTTCTCTTTCCCCTACCCCTTCGCTTTGCGCATTCATGTGAAGGGGTAGGGGTGTCTCGGTTCTCTTTTGGCTGAAGTGGGAAGGGGAAGGGCCAGGGCCAGATAGCCCTTCAAATTAAGATTTTTCGGGACCACAATTCGAACGAAGGGGTATGATAAATTTTTCCTGCATACACCAACTACTGTGCTGCTACTAGAATGCATGTAGTGATGTTGCCACTCTGGATCAATCACTTATGTGTTACCTGGATGCCAGTTTCTCCGTAACAACCATTTGAGTTATGTGAACTAGTAATTAATAAATTAATAATTCATTTAAAAAAAATACCTGGTCATCCTTCATAACGCAGACTATATTTATATCACTTATAGTCGATCAGTAAACTCTTGCGTCTCCATGGCAACAACTGACTCATTGCTAAGAGCTCTGTTATCGCAGCACCACAGTAGAAAACAAAACCCTATCCATACCAGCCGGCACAGAATGGAACAATTAACAAACAAGGAGAAAAGTTTAGCCCGATGGAAAGGGTCTTCACCAGTCTTGTATGTTCTGTATCATTCTGTATTGTCTTAGGAAATTTGATAGCTCATATGTTTTTGAAAAGAAAACAATTTTGTTAAGTCCAAATACAGAGCAAAACAACAATTTGTTATACGTTATCGCACATGATTTCTGTAAGATATAGCCTACGCCCTTCATTGCTGTTCATAGTGGTTAAATGTTATAGGACACTAATAAAAGAAATGGGGTATGATGTTGTATGATTTTCATCCCTACGCCTTGCCACTCCGTTTCAAGGGGAAGGGGTACACTGTAAAAAAAAGTCTGTAAATATAGGGCACAATGTACTGTATAAATATGAAGGAATTTTCCATATTATATGTTTTTTTATAGGTGTCTTACCTGTATTTTGAATTACACATTGCATTAGTTTGTGTTTTAAGGGTTAACAGAAATTACTGGATAATGTACTGCCAGAAAATTACCAGTACATTTTTTCATTTTTATTTTAGGATTTTATGCCTGCAGAGTAGGCATAGGGGTAGGGGTAAAAATGTAATTGGGATTGGGCCTAAATGAGCTCTGGAGAACGCTACAGCTACTGATAATACTGAAGGAGCTTATATATGTATGCTGTGATAGACGTCGTATTCCTATAGGTAGACGTGGTCAGCTGACAGTCAGCTGATGCGAGCTTGACTAACGTACTCCTGCCAGAACTAACGTTACAAATACAATTTTAAGATATTCAACTTGCCTTAATTAATGTGTTAACAAACAAATTAACAAACATAAATTAAACATGAAAAAAATATATTAATAAATTACATTAACCTAGATTAATAAAGGCATTATATGTTAACATATTTATGATGTGTTCCAGGCAACCCGTAACCCGTGTTTTTTCTCCATCGTTTCCCTCAAATAAGCATGGAGTAAGCACCTTTGGCGATAGAAACGATTGTATGTGAGCATAAGCCCCGTACGGTCCGGCATGCTTTGTTTACATCTAACTACCGCAATTCCTGGCGCTCAGACAGTTTGGCATGAATGCGCCTTGAACGCAACAAAGTTGTGAGTCATGGTTTGAAGTCGTAACTTATGGGCTCAAAAACCTTCCTATAATGCTACATTAGTCTTATTATTACCATATTCTTATCATTTATCGTGTGACATGCACCATTCAAAAGTTTGGAGTCAGTATTTTTTTTTTTATAAATACTTTTATTCAGAAAGTGTGCATTAAGTCAAGTAAAAGTAAAGACATTTACAATGTTACAAAACAAAATTTCAAATGTTGTACTTTTGAACTTTCTATTTATTCTATTCATCATAAATCATTTATTAAGCAGCATAGCTGTTGTCAACATTGATGATGATAAGGAACGTTTCTTGAGCACCAAATCAGTATATTAGAATAGAATTTATTCACCAAATCAGTATATTAGAACGCTGAAGTAATGGCTGCTGAAAATTCAGCTTTGCCATCGCAGGAATACATTACATTTTAAAATATATTCATGTAGAAACCAGTTGTTTTAAATGTTAATAATATGTCCAAATATGACAATAAAGGTAGCCTGGTAACCCAAGTTAATAAATAAATAAAAACATTTTAAAAGAAAATCTTACCAATTCAAAAAATTTGAACAATAGTGTATTTTTCATCAAACAAGTTATTATATTATGAATTCAATAATCTATTAAATTATTTAAAAAATAATTTATCAACATTTTAAGCAATAATAGCTGTTTTTTGTTTTTTTAACTGTATTTTGATCAAATGAATTCAGCCCTAGTGAGCATAATATACTTCTTTCAAAAGCATAAAATCTTCCAGACACAAAATTTTTGGATGGTAGTATATTTTCCAAAATATATTTTTTACTTGGCATTTGGCACTTTTCAAGAGGGCAATTTGGACCCTGGCTATGATACATTGAGCCGGGCATTAGATTTGGTAGAAGTTGCATTTCTTGTCTTGACAACAAAAAATGTATCTGACATCATCTGTTGATGACTTTTAAAAAAAAAAAAAAGTGCAAGAAATTACTCATCAGAGGATTGTTCTTGTTGCTATGAATGTCATTCGGTCACACATTGGCTGGCACCAACTCGCCTGAGATGTCTCTCGAGATCTGGATGCCTGTGTACTAAATAAACACTTTCAGCACTGGAAATGAAGCATTTCTGAAGGACAGATGTTTAAAAGGGCTCTTAGCAGCTCCAGAGATTTTTTTTTGCTTTTCATTTACCGCATAATATGCAAAGAAAATAGGCCATTTCACTGAATAAAGATGCCTGATATTTTCTCTGTTTGTGCTTCAGACAAATTCCCACTGTCAGAACAGCAGGATGGAGGCTGAGGCTAAAACCGTCTCCATCCCCACAAGTGGCTATGAGAGAAGCATAACTGTAGTCAGGGGAAACTCCAGTCTGGGTATGTTAACCCTGTTCATTACAATCTTCCTGTCTGTTTTCTTATACTTCCTCAGTATATTTCACAGAGAAGTGAACTCTGTGAGAGACCTGTAAAACATGTGTTTGCATGTGTGTATAGATATATATTTTGTATGAATGGTTTTAAATAGTCATTTCTAGTTGTTGTTTTCAGTCAAAACAAACTCAGAGCTCAACAAAAAGGTGTTTTGTTTTGTTGATTTTATCCGCTGGGCTAGTAGTACAGATTTGTACTTGTTCCTACCACAATATGTATATATTCTTATTGCATAGAAAAGTAAGAAATTAAGTACAGTATATTATCAATTTATATTAAATCAGTAAAACTTTACAATAGATTTTAATTTTTTAACATTAGTTTAATATATTAACTAACATGAACAATGACAATAGCCCCGTTTCCACCACAGGAACTTTACCCAGGAACTAGGAACTTTGGGTGGTACTTCGTGTGTTTAGACCGCAGGAACCAGGGTCTAAATGAAGTTCCGGGTAAATATTTCCCCCTCCGAATGGCCCTGCTCGCGAGGTAGTACTTTTTCAAAGTTCAGGAACTTTCGAGGGTGGGACTTGGGCGCTGAACATGCTGATTGGTTGAGCTCACGCAGCATTTTAGTTCAACCGGCATTTTTAAAAGTCTTTTGCGAGGTTCGTTCTGCGTTCAGTAAATATCAGTCTTGCTCTCTGTCTGGTGGCGCGCGGTCGTCTCAGCCATCTCACGTTCAATGTCCGTAATAGCTGATAATAATATACATTGTCATTTTAAATCTAGCTTCACAAGCTTTCTGAATATGCTGCATGCTGCTGAATCTGCATATTAGTGCTCTTTTCTGTCGTTGTTAATTACCTCTTTAGTAAACCTATACATAACCAGCAAAAGCGGCACAGCTTGAATCTCTTCCATACTCGTATAAATTTTTTTTCACCATGTAAACGACCTGACCGATTACTTTTAAGTGTGTGTCCTTACATGACGTGACGGCGCGCGCCGCGCTCATGTTGACAAGAGAGGAAAGTACATTTTTCTGAGGGGTAAACTTTTTATTTCGTGAGTTATAAAGATAATGTTGGAGTAATGACACAGCGTATATTGCCCCGGGCAGTTTTTACTTTAACTGCGCCTGACAGAAGATTTTTTTTTCTGAGATGATTATTACACTTTACAACAAATAGCTATAAATAATACTGTATTAGTCCTGGTGGCCGTTAAGAGTTGCTATGGCTACAGTTAACACATTCAGCTGCTGGAGAGAAAACAGCGGCGACATTTTTGATGCGGCAGACAAACTGCATGTGACAAAATGATTGCGATTGAAAGTCATCACATGTAAACACCAGATCGGTTTAGATAACGTCTCATGTAAACAGTCCACTAAATCTTTCAATCGGTACACTTAAAAATGATTACTGTCCTTCACTGATTTGGAGGAGCAGTCGCGCGCAGTCCTACATCACCGGACTAATTTGCCTAATCTTCTCGGAACTTTATCGCGGTCGAAACGCAGACAGCTGCAGGTCTGGGGGGGAGAAAAGTTCCTGTAAAAAAGTTCCTGGTACAAATTGTTCCGGGTAATTTTGGTGGAAACGGGGCTAATGACATAATTTTTTTTACAGTATTTATTAATCTTTGTTAATGTTAGTTTATAAAAATCCAGTTGTTCATTGTTTTTTCATGTTAGTTCATAGTGCATTAACTAATGTTAACAAATACAACATACAACATTGATTTTCATAATATATTATTAAATGTTGTAAAGTAAAGTGTTACCATTATTGCAAAATGTTACCATTAAATTGGACACAATCAATCAATCAATCAATCAATCAAAAGAGACAGTAAATAGATTTTTTTATGTAATTTTTTTCCAGTTGAAATAAATGCTGTTCAATTGAACGTTCTATTCATTAAAGAATTTTGAGGGGGGGGGGGGGGGGGGGGGGGGGGGGGAATACTGTATTTTTGACCAAATAAATCCAGCCCAAATTTTCATCCCATTTTTATTAATGCATCTAAGACTCTTACTGGAGACTTATTTTAGCAGAATTTGCAAAAATAATGTTGAATAAATCACAGAAAACATGTCCGAGTAGGGTAAGTGTCAGTCCTGTCAGCCGCCCTGAAGCTCACACTGGCCTCGGGCCATCCAAATTGTTGAGCTCTGCAGTGTGTTTATACAGCTACATCATATCATTGGCAAAACCATAAGGCTAAGTGTAGAAAATAGAAGTTATGGCTTCCAATTAAAACGAAGATCTTTCTCTTTTTCTTTCTTTTTGATCAAGTATTTATTCCAATGAATATTCATCCCACTTGACACTAGGCTCTGCATGAGTGTTATTTAATTCATCAATTCCAGCATCCCATCTCATCTTCATTTTTGTCTTAATTGACGTTACAGTCAGTTATTTATGAGTCAGTTATTTATGTTGGATGATGGAATAGAGATTATAAATTGTGATGTGTTGTGTCTCTTATTGTGTGTCTTTTATTCTGGTGTTCTTTTGTGTCATCTCTGTCCTGTGCACTTCTGTAACTAGCGCACTATGATTGTACTGTAATTTGACTGTTCAGACACGAAACATGATAAATGGATGTTCAAATTGAAAATAAAAACTTCAAAATCAATGAATCTCAAATTCTTTACGACCATAGTGTTGTCTCCATGTGTGTTTCCTTGCATGTTAGCTCTCATGTCTGCTTATGTTGCATGTGTTTTCTCTTTGCGTGGACTCCTGATTATTTATAAATCAAGTGCATATTATTTAATATAGGCCTACATGGTGCATTATTCAATTTGTGAGCAATTTAGACAGATTTATAACAGCTAAAGTGTAGTACAAAGCCAACCAGTCACTTTATACCCACACTGATGTCAGCAACATGGTTTGAAGTTCATTATGTAGAAAATAAGCTCAGTTTCATAATCGTAAAATGAATTGTTGAAGGAACATGCTGTGATTTTAATACAGCTCTGAGTCAAAGCCACCACTTAATATGTCATGAAAGGTGAGTGAGGGGTTTTATGACCCTCTCAAATGCACTCTACATGGTGCGCCGACTTTTTTCATTGTTGCTTAGGAAAAAATCTTGCATTGCTTTGAATAAGAGAGTTTGAATCGGTAAGACAGACAGTTAGCGAATTATGATGATATTCCATTAATAGTTTAAAAGAAAGGGAATGTCTGATGTGGTTAAACTTACACTGTCACACCCATCCCCACTGTCACACTTTAGCATGTTATGATGATCTTGTTTAAATAAAAATGACGACATATTTATACACCCAAAATAACTCATATGGGATAGCCTGGGGCTGATTGTCACACTTTTAACTTTAGGTTTATTTTTGAAACTCATTTCTGTACAGACACATACCTTATAGTCTTGGCTACAAAAAAAAAGCCATTTCCACTGTTATTTACAAAACCAATCCTGTTTATTGAGCACACATTGACCTTTTCACACTATATGGGATGATTTGTGTCTGGAACCTTCCATTAAACAGCCCATTATAGGCTTTCTAGTAAAATGTAAACAGTATGACAATTAATAAACAGCAAAGATGTTAAAGGTAATGAACATGAATGTCACATCAAAATATACTTGTGACCAAACAAGCACATAGCCTGTGGTTACTGTGTGTGTGTGTATGTAGGAATGACAGTGAGTGCTTTAAAGGACGGTTCAGGCATCATAATCCGCTCTGTGGTTCATGGCGGGTCGATCAGTAAAGACGGGAGACTGGATGTTGGGGATGGAATCGTTGCCATCAATGGAGAATCTACCACCAACCTGACTAATGCACAAGCCAGAGCTATGCTACGCAGACATTCACTGATTGGACCTGATCTCAGGTGCTCTCTCTCTCTCTCTCTCACATACACCTGGTTACCATGTTTTATTGGGACTTTCCATATGATTTTTATACTGTACAAACCATATATTCTATCCCCCTACCTACCCTTTTATCACAGAAAACTTCTCGTGGTATAATTTATAAGCTCTTTTCCTCATAGGGACCAAAAAATGTCCCCACAAGGACAAGGAAAATGATTTTGGATATTGCCATCTTAAATATCCAAATTGATGGTAAATTGCATTTACCATCATAATGTATGGTTTACCAGGACACACACATTTACCTAGCTTTGGCTAAATGAGAGTGTAACATTGATCTCTTTAAATGAATAAAGGATAACAATAATTACAGTATAACAATAATGGTAACCCTTTACGTTACATCTTGGTTACCTATGTAACCCTCAAGAAGGAGGAAATAGAGATGCCACATCGAAGACCTAACAGTAGGAATCTACTAACCAATCTACTTCAAGTATAACTAAACGAGACAATAGGCATTGGCATGAAATGATTGCAGAAGCTGCTCATGCCATGCAGCGTGGGTGAAATGAGGCACAGGTGCTTGCATCAAATTCTATTAGTAGGTGAACTGGCACCCCAGCAGGGAACAGAGGACATGGCGACGGGACGTGATGTCTCCGTTCCCTCCTTCAGGGAACGAGGGTTACATATGTAACCAAGACGTTCCCATTCTGCTGGTAACTTCTGACGCTACATCAGAGACCGACGAGTAGGAATCCCTACCAAAGCAACATGGCCTCTGCACCCTTCCAGTGCCCTGTGTGAGCCTCCTGAGCTGACCTAGTGACTGAGTGAATTATTGTATAACACTGGGAAAGCATACCCTCTAGTAGGAGGACACGCTGCGGAACCCACATCATACCCCGAAGAAGTTATGTAGAATACAATGCTGAGCCGTAGCCCGCAACTGAGAGGGGGCTCCAGCCCCACTGGAGTGAAAGACACTGGCTTCTGTTTAGGAGCGACCGTGTAAAAATATGTGGGATCCCTGCAGGGTCACTGATTTAATCCAAGCCCAGTTCCAGTTCTCAAGGATTCAGTGGCAAAGGGCCTGATGCCTGATACTTCGCCACGTCCAGAGGACGAGAGCCGGGCCTCTCAGTGCTTTTACCCGTTTGAGGTGAGAACACAGGAGGAGACTGGCTCTACACGTAGGCTGTAGAATCTAGCAAACGTGTTGGGTGTCGCCCAGCCCACAGCTCTACAGATGTCTGGCAGTGAGGTGCCACGTGCCAGCGCCCAGGAGGATGCAACACTTCTAGTAGAGTGTGCTCGCACCCTGAGCGGACAGGGCACACCTTGTGCTTGGTAAGCCAAGGTGATGGCATCCACTATACAGTGGGCCATCCTCTGCTTGGAGACTGCCTTTCCCTTCTTCTGGCCTCCGTGACAGACAAAGCGCTGATCTGAAATCCTGAAGCTTTGAGTTCTGTCCACGTACAGCCACAAAGCGCAGACAGTACAGAGCAAAGTCAGGGCTGGGTCTGCCTCCTCTGGGGGCAAAGCTTACTGGTTCACCATTTGGTCCCTGAAGGAAGTGGTAGGAACCTTGGGTATGTAGCCAGGCCGAGGTCTCAGTACCACATGGTTGTCACCCGGCCTGAATTCTTGGCATGATTCGTTGACCAAAAATGCCTGCAGGTCCCCTACCCTCTTGATGGACGCCAGTGCAGCCAGCAGCAGAGTCTTCATAGACAGAATCTTTAGCTCTGCTGACTGCAGAGGCTTGAATGGGGCATTCTGAAGCAGGTCGCAGTGTTGTCTATGCGGACCAATACATCATTCCCTGTAAAACAGCCTTTTGAGGTGGCTCAGTGCAAGTACCTCGAGGTAGTTGATGTGCCAATGCAGGTGCAGCCCTTACCAAACAACTGTCACTGCATGCCTGTTGTATGTGGCACCCCAGCCCATGGCAGAGGCATCCGTGAAACCTACAGCATGCCTGGACACCTGTTCCAAGGGCACTCCAGCCCGAAGAAACAATGGTTTTGCTCACGGACTGAAAGTTTGGCGACAGGCTGGTGTGATGCTCACCCAGTGAGTCCCGCGCTGCCATGCCCATCTCAGGACTCAGCCCTGAAGCCAATGCTGAAGCGGTCTCATATGAAGCAGACCATGTGATGGTACTGCCGCCGCGGCCGCCATATGCCCCAGGAGCCTCTGAAATTGTTTCAGTTGGACCGCCGTCCTGCCTTGAAACGTGTTCAGGCAGTTCAGCATCGACTGGACAGGCTCTTCTGTGAGGTGTGCCATCTGTTCGACCAAATCCAACTTCATACCGGGAAAAGGGTATTCGCTGACCCGAAGACCCAACTTTCTGAGGGGCTTAACTTTGCTGCCTTACTCTGTCGGTTTTCCTCATGTCGGCCAGACACAGCCAGAGATGACGTTTCTGGATCACCATAGTGGACATTGTACAAGCCACATGAGCTTTGTCGCATGAATTGCGTGATCTTTTGCAGTCCTCAGTTCGTGGTGAACTGTGGGATCGATTTATGCTGCCTAATATTTTTGTAAAAACCGTGAAAATGTTTGAAATATGTATTTTTTAACATTATATATATATATACATGTGTACTTTAATCATTATTGATCTTGTGTAAGTTGTAAAAATGTAAAGAAAGCAAGTAGCACAATTTCATTTGTTGTTGGAATTGGCTTTTTCATCAATACAGCTTGTTCTTATGTGTTTTGGTGAATTTCAGTGTGATGTACGTGCCTGCTGCCTTCCTGGACATGCACAGAGCCAGCTACGCTCAATCAAAAGAGGAAATGGAAATACACAGAACAGCTACTGTCCAATCCAGACATTTGCAGAACCTTCCTTTTAAACCCCTGTAAGGAATCTGAATTTTTTTCTGTTTGTTTTGTTGTTTCTTATGGTGTTCTAATGCATGTTTGCTTTGTGTTAGAGAATGCATTTCTGAACAACAAAGTACAGTAGATGGTAAAGAAGTAAATGGAAAGACTGAAGGAGAAGAAGAAAATGAAAGAATAGATAACCACAGTCAAATAAAACAAAGAGAGGACGGTGAACGATTGGAAAAAACGGTAAAGAATGAAAAAACGGCCTTGAAGAGTGAGAACGGACAAAGACAAGGGAGAGGAAAAGACAGACGAAAAGATGAAGAGGAGACACATGGGAAAGATAGCTCATGGAGTCAGCCTAGAAGGTATCAATTAAATAACAAAATAATGCAGCATTCACATTTAGTATGTTCATGTGTAATGGTAATATTTTTTATGTCCTAGAATAACACTGTTTAGGGCTGGGGGTACATCCCTTGGCTTCAGTGTGGTGGGGGGTCGTGGTATGGGCAGTCGACTGAGCAATGGAGAAATAAGACGGGGCATCTTCATAAACCATATCGCAGAGGAGAGTCCAGCCGCACACAACAGCACTCTAAAAAAAGGAGACAGAATTCTTCAGGTGTGTGTGTGTGCATGTTTTTTATTAAAGATTAGCTTTTAACTATTGGTATGCTCTACTTTATTGCTTATTCTAGCCAAGAACTGCTGGCTTAGACAAGGAGACAATGTCTAAAATACCAATAGCAGAAAATACTTGCTCAAAGAATATTACGGCATTCTATTCGTACAGAAAACATTGAATAAACTGGAAAATAATTGAGATCAGAAGAACTCCAAAATTACCAATTATTCCTCAGATGTAAATCAAAACACTTTCGTTTAAGGTGTCCTTGGTATTGTGTAATTACACATAAGTACTTAGTAATGATAATTAACAGCATGTTCTTACTATTGTTACCCGAAACAAAGCAGAATATAAAACTTAAAAGCTAATCTTATGATTAAAGGCAGCATGAAACTGAAGTTGCAATAGTCTTTTCTTCCCTGTTGTGAGACATATCTGAGTGAAACAGCTTCTCAAACAAGAAAAATGGAGGGCAGGATTTGATTTTGTCTATTAAATTGTTGGATAATTTTAGTTCGCTATTCTAGTTTGCCTGATCTCATGTGATTGACAGGTTGTCCCATCCTTGCACCAGTAGACACGTTATCAGAGAAGAAAAGGGAGTTTGTTGAAAGAGGGAGGGGACTGTAATTAAATAAAATTATTGTAATTAAAAAATATGGGGGCACATGAATTTATAAATAAAAAAAAGTATGTGGAAGGTGAGTTTAAAAGTATGATTCACCAAAAATAATTAAGAAAATTTGACAATTATGTCATTTATTTACTCAGCCTCATTCCAGACCTGAACAAAATTGTGCGTGCGTGCGTGCGCGCGCGCGCGTATGTGTACTTGTAGTGTACTTCAAATCAACGTATTTTAAAAAAAGAACAAGAAAAACTGTACTATGCAGATAGTATAATATTAATGGAAAAAATGCCACTTAAATGTCCTTAAAGAGAGTACAAATTAAAGTAATTTTAGTTTACCATAATATGTTTGACAATGCATTTGGCAGTACACTTAAACTGGGGGCGGCAGAGGCTCAGTGGTTCATGTAGGTTGTCTACAAACTGAAAGTTTGGTGGTTCAATCCCCAGTTCCTGACCAAGTGTCGAGGTGTCCATGAGCAAGACACCCAACCCCAACTGATCCCGATGAGCTGGATGGTGCCTTACATGGCTAACATCGCCGTCGGTGTATGAATGGGTGAATGTGAGGCAAAAAAATGTAAAGCGCTTTGGATGGCCATAGGGTCTGTTAAAAGCGCTATATAAATGCAGTTCATTTACCATAAACAGTATTTCAAAGACAATTAAAGTAATTATGCAATTACTTAAATCCTACTAAAGTGGTTCAAATTCAGCTAATTGCATTTAATATAAGTTTAAATTATAAGACAATTTTGTTTAATTGCAGTTAACATTTAATTAAGTGTCCTTTATTTTAAATCAGCACTTAATTGTACTTACTATAATAATAGCAGTTAATTAATTGCAAAACCAAACACTTACTCTAACTTAACCCCAATAGTAAGTGCATGTAGTTAATTAATGTTATGCAGTACTTATTTGTGTAACACAGTAACAACTTTGCCTTAAAATAAAGTGTAACTGTGTTCTCTTAATGTGTATTATTTTGGTAATAAGTACTCTCCTTTTTCCCCTTTTTGGCATTTTGGAGCTTGACAGCCCCAGTTCTCATTTACTTTGATTATACTGAAAAGGTCAGACCAGCAGATTTTTCAAAAATTCACTTTATGTGAAAGGAAAATAAAAGGTTAAAATAAAAAGTTTGAAGCAACTTGAAAGTGTATAAAAAAATCACAATCAGATAGTTAGATTGGAATTGGTGATTTTTCTCTGCTCTTGCCATTTTTGTGTGAAATATTAATCAGACGGCCTGAGGCTGAGACTAGTTAGTGTTGATGAACAGTTGGGAATGGGATGATGTATAATGATCTCCATCTGCTGGTCATAATAAGCTAATGCATCACTCCTACTCCGTCCTAAATAAACTAGATAACAAGATTAGTTTAAAGAAAATCTAGGGCAAACTGGTTAACTTGAAAGTAGAAGTACTGTATATTGAAAGAAATGAGAGACTCTAGAGAAAGAACTTCACAAATTGCATTTTTTTATGTGTGTGTTGGCAGGTTCAAGGTGTAGATGTGAGTGATTTCACTCATGAAGAAGTCGTTGAGGCAATTCGTCAGGCAGGAGACAGAGTAGAACTACTAGTGCAGAGTCCTCAGGTAACACAGCACATGCACACACATAATCACTTTACAAATATAATCAGTGCTAGACACTAGACAAGACAAAACATGAGTACATGTATTTATTTCCTCTCAATGCCTAGTTATCAGCCCCTGGCTGCTGCGCTGAAGATGATAATGTATCGAAATCAAATTTTCAGAATCATCAGGTATGTTTCAGCTTCTGCTATTGTGTATCATTATGTCTTTTAGGATATGAATATTGTAATATGAAAGTTTTTATCTTCTTTAGGAACCCAAGATCCCCAATAATCTCTCCCTAACCTACCCCTTCAGCCCTATTCCCTTTAAGGTCTGTAATGTGTGTTGGCTCAGTAATAATGTTACATATTATCTGCATTCTTTTTTCTCTTGTGAAAAAATAAGTCTTTAGCATACTTTAAAGGAACTGTATGTAAGAAATGTATTTCAAATAATCATAAAATGGTCCTGATATATCATAGACATTAAGAAATCATGTTCATTTTTAAAAATACTTAAATCACTGACAACCGTAATATTTAAAGGGAAACTCCGGGGAATTTTTAAGTTTATCTTTATTGTTATACCTTTGTGAGTACAGTCTATAGAAGAAAAAAACGAATCGGATTGGTACTTGCAACACGGAGTTATTACAGTTAATGCCCAGAGCCCCCACTCAGCTAAAACGGCAGCTTTGGGGGCATAAACGTAAAGGGTGTATTTTGTGCCTCTTAACAGACACAAAATGAAATTAAAATGTCTGTCCAACAAGAACAGGTCCCTTACATGACAACGAGTTGTGTTTAGCCACTTAGCCATTGTTTAAATTCACCTAAATAGAGATGTAGCCGGAAAAAGGCAAATAATCCAGTTGTGAAGAGCGTTGTGTGTGTAAAGCGTGATGAAAAAGCTTTGTGTCCTCAAGCCGTGTGTGCCCAAATGGAAGGATAAATAAAGTTTACCTTACCTTCACAGTGGTTGCACCCATCTTCATCCGGCCCCGCTGTGTTGTGTCTGTGTAAGTTAGTGAAGTGTTCGCTGCAAATTTTTACATTCTGTTGCCACAATTCAGAAAGGCACAAACGCGAACCATTTCTTCTTCACTTGTGAGCCCGATCGGATAATCACTCCAGGCGAACCAGTTCACCAAATCAGACTGAATCGTTCTAAGCGGTTCGCGTCTCAAATCAGCGCTGATCACACAAGTTACTTCAGTTGCTCACTTTAATGAGTGACAGTCCCTCCGACTAGAAATAAACTAATGTCTTAAATTATAAGTTGTAACTCCAACCGTTCACTGATCTGAGACATGTTTTCCTACATGTTTTCCTTTTCCTACAGCCTTGGTAAATCTAACCTCTGTGTCTTAAGTCCATTTATAACCAAGATTATTAATAATTCCCTCCAGCCTGGCCATGTTCCTTTATCTCTAAAAACTGCAATCATCAGACCACTTCTTAAAAACCCACATTAGACCCAGATGTTATTGACTACTACAGGCCCATCTCCAACCTCCCATACCTCTCTAAGGTGCTGGAAAAAGTTGTTGCTGCACAGCTTCAGGTCCATTTAGAGCAAAACAATCTATATGAGAAATTTCAGTCTGGTTTCCGCTCAGGACACAGCACAGAAACAGCTTTGGTCAGGGTCACAGACGATCTATTGATGGCGGCAGATGCTGGTTCCCCATCCATTCTCATCCTCCTGGACCAAACTGCAGCTTTCATACTGTTGATCATAACATCCTCCTTCACCGTTTACATTCCATCATCAGTCTCTCTGACTCGGTCCACAACTGGTTTTCTTCTTATCTCACTGGGAGAACTGAATATGTTGCGTTGGGAGAAGCTACATCCCTGTCACACAATGTCACCTGTGGTGTCCCTCAAGGCTCTGTGCTCGGACCCACCCTGTTCATACTCTACATACTCCCCCTTGGCCCTTTACCTCAGGACAAGTTCATCTCCCTCTTCTGATGTCACACCATCCACTTTGATCACTTGCCTGGATGAGATAAAGGTATGGATGAAGCAAAACTTTCTGCAGCTAAACAGCTCCAAGGCTGAAGCTATCCTAGTCGGCACTCCACTTCAGGTCCGAAAATCCTTTATCACCAGCATTGCTTTCTCTGATCAGGTCATTCCACTTTCCACTTCAGTCACCAATCTGGGGGTCAGAATGGAATCACAGCTTACTTTTGAAGCTCACAATAAACACCTGTGTAAGACCTCTTTCTTCTACCTCAGAAACATTGCCAAACTTCGTCCCAAACTAACATTGGCAGGTGCGGAGAAGCTTGTCCATGCCTTTGTCTCCTCCAGGCTGGACTATTGCAATGCGCTCCTTATCGGCATCCCTAACACAAATCTCCAGAGGCTACAGTGTATTCAGAACAGTGCTGCTAGGATCCTCATGAGGGTCCGCAAATACGACCATATCACCCCCATTCTAAAATCACTCCACTGGCTTCCTGTGTCGTTCAGGATCGAGTATAAGATCTCTCCCCTTACCCACCAGTGCATCCATGGTGACGCACCCTCCTATCTCAAGGAACTCCTCACCACACAAACTTCCACACGTAACCTCCGCTCTGTTTCAACATATCTTCTTGGAACTCCCTCGACCAAACTCTGTACTATGGGAGATCGGGCCTTCTGCTCTGCAGCCCCCAGTCTGTGAAATAACCTGCAGACTGTAAATGCTTTTGAGCGTGGTCTTAAAACCCACCCTATTAGCTGAGCTTTTAATTGATTTGTTACTTCTTAATTTTTCAGTTTTATTTATTTTATTTCATTAGGGGCCAAGCACCGAAGGTGCGGAGGCACCTATTGAAATTGTTAGTGTTCCTATTATTATTATTCTGCTTCTTCTTCTTCTTCTTCTTCTTCTTCTTCTTCTTCCGCCATAGGAGTCTCTGGCAGCCCATAGAACCGTATGGTAAAAAGTTGTGAAATTTGGCACACTCATAGAGGCCAGTCTGAGCTGTCACTATAGCAAATTTGGTGCCTCTAACTCAATCCCTCTAGCGCCACCACCTGTCCAAAGTTTCACTCATATTTATGCTTATAACTTTTGACCCCTAAGGGCTAGAAACAAAATTCTTTTTTCATCGGATTCCTTGGCTCAAGCCGATTCGATTTCACCCTATGATGTCATTTTCCGGTATGCAAATTTTCCCGCCATTTTGAATTTTCTGAAAAACCTACTTTTTCGAACTCCTCCTAGGCCGTTGCTCCGATTTTCACGAAAATTGAAACAGATCATCTTCAGAGCATGTTGACAAAAAGTTATGGAATTCAAGTTGATTCGTCCAATCGTTTTCAATAAACGCACAAACAAATTTTACGTGGAGGTTGCAAAAACACACTAAAGGCTATATCTCCGCAACGCTTTATCGTATTCAAACCAACCTTGGTACATGTCATCACAAGCATGACTTGAAGCAACATGCAGCGTTTCGGCGCAGCGCCACCTACCTGTCCGGAGATACGAAAAATGCCTATTTTGGCTTATAACTTCTGAACCGTTTATCCAAAAATCATAAAATTGGTCTCATTAGATTCAGGGCGTCATGCCGAGTCGACTGATATCCAATTTTACCATGTCGGCCATTTTGGATGTCGGCCATTTTGAATTATGTGCAAAAATGCTGTATTTTATGAACGCATGAACAGATTGTTATGAAACTTGGTATGGGTCATCACCACGATGCCCTGAAGTAGCCTGAGAAGTTTCGAAACAGCGCCACCTAGTGGAGAATTTTTTTTTTCAAACGCTTATAACTTTGGGTGTGGTTGACATATTTTGATGGGAGTGTGTTTTTTGGTCTCCTGAATCCTTGCCGACTCCAACGATACCAGACTTGCCAGGTTTCGGCATATGGTTTGCGCAGAGTTGTAATTTAGTGCTTAAAAAACATTTGCTGATATCTTCGAAACCGCTAGTCCGATCGAGACGAAACCAGCCTCAGAAGTTCGGAAACATAGGTCGATAGCTATACGCTAATGCCCAAATCTCAAAATATTGATAGTAAGGGGTAGTAAAATCCAATCAAAGTCAGGTGTCAGTCATTTTTTACGTGTTTTTTCATATAAATGTCTATAACTCCAAAACAAAATGAAATATTTTCACCAAACTTGACACACATATGTATGGGCTCACTACGAGGACACATAAAAAAATTGGTGGGATTGTGCCTCTTGGTGGCGCTATAATAAAACAAAACATGAAATTCCCATTGACTTCAATGCAGTATTACGGTTTAAAATGCTAATGCTATAATTTAAGAATGCACTAGTGTATCATTACAAAACTCGGTATGTGTCTTCCGCTCTATGTCCCGAAGATATTCAAAAAGTTTCGGGGCAGCGCCACCTTGTGGTCAAAAGTTGTAATAAAATGTACAAAAATGCTAATAACTTTTGATTAAATTAGCCTATTGTAATGAGACTGGTCATAATACATTCATTGGCTCATGCCGAGAAGATAGATACCAATTTTGCCATATTTTGCAAACATATCTGTGCTCCATCTTGTTATTTGTTAAAAATCTACTTTTTCAAACTCATCCTAGACCGTTTGTCCGATTTTCACCAAAATTGATCCGTATCGTCTTCAGACCATGCTGACAAATACTTATGGATTTCGGATTGATAGACAAAACAGTTTTCATATACCACTGCAACAGAGTTGAGCCATGATGCAAAAATTACTCTTGAGGCTGTATCTCTGCAATGCTTTGACATATTGACACCAAACTTTGCATGTGTCATTGTCATCTCAATCTGACTAAACCACATCAGTTTCGTAACAGTGACACCTATTGGTCGAAAGTGATAAACCATTAAACCATTATTATTGACTGTATTTAAAATTTGACTGCTATTTTGCCTAAAATCAACTTAATAGGTCCTTAATGGCTCATTGTTGCAGTTGGCTTGAGACTTCCAGCCATGCTGGCATGTCTTGTCTTCTTCTTTGCGCTTGGCCCCGATAATGGCTGCTTGCAGCTATATTTTTATTTATTATTTATTTATTTATTTATTTATTTATTTGTTGTTGTTGTTGTTGATTGTTTTAATTATCTAGCACTTTGAGATTTTGTTTAATATAAAATGCATTATAAATCAAAATTATTATTATTATGTTTAGCTGAGTGAACTGATGAACTTACGAGCAGCTGATACTGAGCATGCACGTGTAACTGAACGTGCAGTGGCTCTCGGATCAGCAGTACAGAATCGAAAACCGTTTCTTTCAGACAAGTTCGATACGGAGAACCGACGAGCCAATGAGCAGAGCCTCTTCACACACACAACGCTCTTCCCAACTGGATTATTTGCCTTTTTCCGGCTACAACTGCGTTCCCACAGGACTTCAGCGCAAGACTACAGCTAGCCGTCTAAAACACTATTTAGGTGAATTTAAACAATGGCTAAGTGGCTAAACGCATCTCGTTGTCATGTAAGGGACCTGCTCTTGTTGGACAGACATTTTAATTGCATTTTGTGTCTGTTAAGAGGCACAAAGCCACAAAGTTTATGCCACCATAACTGCCGTTTTAGCTGAGTGGGGGCTCTGGGCATTAACTGTAACAGCTCTGTGTTGCAAGCACCAATTTGTTTTTTGTTTTGTTTTTTTCTATAGACTGTACTCACAAAGATATAACGATCAAGCTAAACGTAAAAAAACGCTGGAGTTGTCCTTTAAAAGCTGTTGTTGCATGCCTCAACTGATGTTGATGTTGACATGTTGAGTTTTGGCCTGAAGCTCCACCCTCCATCTATCTACCAATTACGAAGTCAGTAGTGTTTCAGCATCCGGGTTGCCAGATCTGCTCTAGTTACCGCAGCTGCAAATACAAATGTTCCTGCTGATCGTGCAGCCGATCTGGCAACCTAGAGTCAGGGGGGAGGGGGAGAGAGGGCATACACCTGCAGTACCAGTTTTGGCCACAATTTACATACACTTACATACACAGTTTTTTTTTTTTTTAAGTACATTTAAAAAAAAATAGTGCTGTATTTGTGTTGCAGTTTACTTTATAGTAAATATATTATACTAATATAGTACATTTAAATGTAATATCAAATAACATGCTTCAGTTTTATTTAGGACTTTAGTCTTTATAGACTTAAAGGGTTAGTTCACCCAAAAATGAAAATTATGTCATTAATGACTCACCCTAATGTCATTCCACACCCGTAAGACCTCCGTTCATCTTCGGAACACAGTTTAAGATATTTTATATTTAGTCCGAGATAATATATTTTTTTAATATTTCTCTCCCTCCATTGAAAATGCATGTACGGTATACTGTCCATGTCCTGAAAGGTAATAAAAACATAATCAAAGTAGTCCATATGTGACATCAGTTGATTAGTTCGAATTTTTTGAAGCATCGAAAATACATTTTGGTCCAAAAATAACAAAAACTATGACTTTAGTCAGCATTGTCTTCTCTTCCGGATTTGTTTTCAATCCCCATTTGTGACTGTGCAGTGACGCTGCTGACGTGCGTGCAAGCTTCATTTATAGTCTAAGGAAGACTGCGCAGTCGCGAACGCGGATTGAAAACAAGAACTATTTTGATGATCTTCTACCATGTTTCTTTACACAAATAAAATGAGTATTAGTATTTATTAAAAATATATATTTTTTTAGAAAGATATAAATTTGAATTGTCTGGTTTTTGTACTATACTGTTAAGCTGTAAAAGTACAATGAAACCGATTTTAAAAGAGAACTGATTAAATGTATTTTCTGAAGAATATAATCACACTTCATATTGCTTTTATAGCGTACAGAAGACTGGAAATTGGGGAAGCCTCCACATTTGGTTCCTCCACTCCTGAAACTATCCACTAGGCCAGTGGACACAGAAACAGATGCAGTGCAGAAGGTTCCAGAGAGACCACCCCTGCCAGAAGAGGCTTCACATCCTCACAGCGAGCAGGAGCAAGACTCTTACTGGAGTAGGTTTGCTTGTGTCTGTGTGCAGCTCAGGTTTTTGCCTGCTACACTAAGGGGACTAAATGTTCCCTAAATACAGTCAAACCTGAAATCTCCTACATTGTGAGGAGCAGGGAATCGTCTCCAAGAGGAAAACTGTTTAATGAGATTGCAGAAGGTTTAAATTAGCCTTAGAAGTAAAGCATAGGGGATCAAAATTATTCTTAGCTCAGAATACAAGTCAATGCCTCTATTAGTGTGTCCACTAATGTGTCTGTGTTGTTTTGTCTGGATGTTTTTGCATGTTTGTGTGTGTGTAAGCAGGCCGTATGCAGCAGAGGTATGGCAGTCTGCCTGGAGAGCTTCACATGTTTGATCTGGACTGTGGCTCATACAGCTCTGGACTGGGACTGTGTTTGTCAGGAAACAAAGATGGAGCGCGTGGAAGAATGAGCGTGTATGTGTCAGAGATCAAACCAGACGGGGCTGCTGCTGCAGATGGTCGGCTCAGAGTGGGAGATGAACTGCTGGAGGTGAGAAGCACCTCCTGAACTCTTGACTGAACAACATCAACTTTTCATTTGTCCATGACTTGTCTCATGATGCACGGGAGACAGCAAGGCCAGTGTAATGCAGTGTAAATTGTGATCATTTCAGCCAACTGATTTTGATGTAGGGGTTTCTAATATTTTTCTAATGTTTAATGTCTTTAAATTAAAACTATTATCTATTTTTCTGAAGGTTGATTTTATTGTTATTGGTTAGGTCAAGTCTTATAAAATGTAATTTAGCAAAATAATTTAATATACTGTAAATATGTTCATAAAATATATTAATACTCATATAATGATTATTGTAATATTTTATTGTATTACATCAGTATATTATATATAATTACCATGAAATAATATTTATGAATGAAATATTGAGTAACATATATAATGTTAAATAAACATATATATATATATATATATATATATATATATATATATATATATATATATATATATATATATATATATATATATATATATAATTATTATTATTATTAATATGTATATTCAACCACCTTAATGCAAGAAATAAAGGGATTATAATATAGTAGATTTAAGTCATTTTTTATATACACTTTTTATTATACACTTTATACACGTGAGTGAAATAGATTTACAAGTGTTACCATTGTTCACACTTTGTTCACACTTTTATTGAAATTTTAATTTGAAGTTACACTTTATTTTAATGTCATTGTTGCAATGTAATATTTAAGTTACTGAGTAATATTAATTAACGTCATGTACTTACTATATATAATATGGTTAGGGTAGGATAAGTGTTTAGTTGAGGGTTAGTTGCAAGTAATTGTGCATCATTTTCTGTTTTTTTTACTATGGTAAGTACGTATCAAGGCAGGGCTGGACTGGGGCTAAAACCCAGCCCATCAGGCCCATGAGTTTCCCCGTGAATGTTTTTGCTGGGGTTAGGACCTTAAATTGGAGTAAATAAATAAAACTGACAGGGACAAATAATGATGGATATTATCAAATTTACTGCAAATGCAGATAACAAACCTAATATTGCACTTTTGTCACACAGAAATGCACCTGACAGTAAAGCACTGATTTTGAGCTGACATCATTTACTCACTCTCATGTCATTCCAAACCTGTATGACTTTCTCTCTTCCGTGAAACACAAAAGAATATATTTTGAAGAATGTTGCCAACCAAACCATTTTGGTTAGGCTACCATTGAATATTGTATGAACAAAAAAAAAGACATTTTTGGGTTTTTGGATTTTTCAAGAGTTAACACCTAATTTATGTAAGACACTGATATCATAAGATGCTCATTGAAATAACATTTAGTTAAATTTCATTAGATCTATTGAAAATGTATAAAATATAAAGAAAGAAGCTTTGTCCTTAATTCATGGGATCCAGCCTTTAAAGCTGTTTTGTTGAATTATCCTTTAATTATCCTAATGACATTGTATTTATAGTTTAACTGTAAGATCATGGTAGTCACAGGTACCCATGCTCCTCATTGCCATGGGTATTTGGTTTCTAAAATAAATAAATAAATAAATAAATAAATAGTAATAAACTATTGAATTTGTTATTAAAAAATATTGTTAACAGATGTAGAAAATATGAAAACAGCCTCTATAAAAGTGATTTCTATTCCACAATATGTAATGTAAGTAATAATAGCAACATTGTTAATAAATATGTTTCTTTAAAAACACCATATTTCTTCACTGTTAGTAGCTGCAAGATAAATTGTGGTTGTGCTAGATTGGCAAGTTTGTGTGTATTGTGTGAATTGCCGTTTCCCATGCGCTCAAATAAAAAAAAAATCAATCAATAAATCAGTGCCTAATATGGACACAGTTTATGAATATGGACTGGAGGAGGTCTCTCTCTCGCTTTGGCCTGTCAATTCAGAAGACAAACCAATGGGCCGCTGTGCCTGCATGATGGGCCAGTCATGTGGCAAGAAAAATTAAAAATAAATAACCTTGTATCGCCCCAAAGTGCGTCGGCCCACCAGAAAAAATGCCCGGTATGCCCACCCCTGTAACAAGGACACTGTAAAATAAAGCATTACCAAATTTGATAATATGATCAAGCCCCTTTCTCTTTATTATTCTATAATTGTTACATGTATTTTGCCACATATGAATCTCATAAAACATGCTATGTATTTTTGTATTAGTCTGTGAGTTACGAAGGACAATGATTAAATGTTGCACAATGTCCCCAGCCTCCTCAAAATTACTAAAAAAGCAAACCATGTGAAATATGTCTCTTATCAAAGGTCAAGGTTTTTTCGTCTTCATGGTAATGTGTATATTTTGCAGATAAATGGACAAGTGCTGTATGGACGCAGCCACCTGAATGCAACAGCAATCATCAACAATGTTTCGGCTAAAGTTAGGATTCTGCTCACAAGGTGAGACATTTTTACAGACTAACACAAGCCGTCTTCCAAATGAATTATAATATACTTATTATATAGCCTATGTATATTACGGTGATGTCCAAAAGTGACCACAAGGAAATGTTTTAATAAATAGATTATTTTTATATGGTCCTTATTGTATTTATCTAGGTTTAGTGTATATGTAACATATTTTGATGCACATATTTCATTTTCTCATCAGAAATAAAGATGCACAGAGACAAATGACAACAGGATCAGTGAAGGAGGTAATGGAACCACACACACACACACACACACACACGCACGCACGCACGCACGCACGCACGCACACACACACACACACACACAAAAGTTCATTTAAAAAATATATATATATTTATATATATATATATATATATATATATATATATATATATATATATATATATATATATATATATATATATATATATATATTTAATTGCTTTATTTAAAACTGCATCATGACATCTATATCTTATGTCAACTCATAACAGTTTTATATGTTTAGATGGACAACTGTCCTCTTACATCTCCTGGCATGCATATTAATATGATCAGAGAAGGTCAACACTCAGTTTTATCACAGGTAAAATCAATCAAAATGTTAGACAAACACGACAAAAAAAAAAAAAAAATCTGCCTGCTTCATTCTCATTTATTTTCTTCTCATGTTTCTGTTTGCTGATAGGATGGAAGGATCAGCAGAGAGGATAAACTGAAGTCTCGCTCTTCAGAGATCCTCAACATTGGTCTTCCTGCTCCAATCAATGCCACATCCAATCATAAGCCTTCCTGTCATCCTGCCAGTCACATGCCCCCCAGCTGCTGTACTCCTCCATCATCTGACATTTCATCAGCTGATGAGAGCAGCCGCTGCGGCTCAACAGCCAATCAGAGCTCTCGCACAGGGCCTCACAGCGCTTCTTACTTTGCCCAGTGTTCTGTGAGCTCGAACCCCCTTACATGTCCCATCATACCTGGCTGTATGAATACTATTGATATCTGCAAGGGCACCACAGGGCTCGGCCTCAGCATAGTAGGAGGCTGCAACACACTACTGGTAAGAAATTAGGAAGGAAACTGTGTATATTAGACTTCACAGTGTCGAAACTTGAACAATAAAGCAACATGTATTCAAAACGAATTAAATATCTAATACCACAGAAAAGTTATCTGTGCTATCTTATAGTGCTAGTTTACCCAAAAGGGATCATTTACTCGAACTTATGTCATTTCAAACCTGTTTGATTTTCTTTCTTTCATGGAACACAAAAGGACCTTAGAAGAATGTTTTTCTTTACAATAAATGTTTATAGTGAATCAGGGGCTGTCATACTGCAAAAATGATATAACGCATTATTCAAAGCAATCTGCTTTGAATATGACATATCAATTTTATCAGTTCATGCATTGCCTGGGAATTTAACCGAAGACCTCGGCATTGTTATTGCTATGCTCTAGTGTTTAAGCTAATGGAATTCACCGTAAAAGTGGCTCTTGCATTATAGCGCAGGCCTTCAGAAGGCGCACAGTAGCTTTGAGTGGGAAACTGACTCAATTGAAGTCATTACTAATGGATGTTCTTCCTGAAACTGCTATCAATTGTATGTTTTTGAGTGAGCTATCCCTTTAAAGAAATATTTCATAATACAACTTAAATTATGAGATGCTGTTAAATAGTACATGAAATCATTCTGTCAATAAAATAAAATAAAAGTAATTTGTTTAGGCTGAAAGTGGTGCCAACTGACAGAAGGTTTTTAAAACCAGAACTATGAAGTTTGCAAGAATTTTTTTTAGTTGAAGTACTTTTAATTATTTAGTACACAAAAATCATTATTATTTGATCTGTAAAGATCTTTCTATATTTTTTTAACACGTGCGTGCATGTGTGTGCCACCGACAGAAGGCTAGAGCTGCTCTTGATAAAGCTGATTAAAAATTCCTTAACATGAAAAAAGAATTTTGAAGTAACATGCTGCAATCACCAGAAATCAAAATGGTAGTTCAAACTATATTTTTTTCTTTCCACACATATCTGGGGCTTTTTCATGCGGAAATAAACAAAGCTTTAGGATTTTGAAACGTTTAAAACAAAGAAAAGTCATTCATGATTTTTGCACGATTTCTAGGTCCATGCCAGCGTGTCTTAAAGAATAATAACATTTTCAGTTCAGTAACACTTCCTTCCTTCCTTCCTTCCTTCCTTCCTTCCTTCCTTCCTTCCTTCCTTCCTTCCTTCCTTCCTTCCTTCCTTTCTTTCTTTCTTTCATTCCTTTCTTCCTTCCTTCCTTTCTTCCCTCCCCAGGGGAAAATAGTGATTCATGAAGTGAATAAGGATGGCGCGGCTCACAGAGATGGCCGGTTGTGGGCTGGAGATCATATACTTGAGGTACAGAACTTCAGCATTCACCAGGGAAGTTGCACAGAATATGTAGTTTATTGGTTTCTTCACAAGGACCTTGTGTACAATCAAGAGGAACTATCACTGCTGCCGTCTCATGGCTTAGATTTATTTTTAAATGACATCAACAAGGTGCAGTGGATATATTTATGAACTGACTAAACCGAATTGAGTATCCAAATAGGTAAATATGGAATCTACTTTACCTTCCCAAGGTTCTCTGAATGGCTCTTGAGTGTAGTCGCTGTTCTCTCCTCCAGGTGAACGGCATTGATCTGAGAATGGCCACTCATGAGGAGGCCTTGAGCGTCCTGCGCTTGAGTCCACAGCGTGTGCGATTGTGTATCTACAGAGGCCCTGTGACAGAGAACCACTCCACACACACCCTGCAGAACCACACACCTGAGGACATGTGGGACCTCTTCAGTGTGGAACTGAACTGCAAACCAGGACAGGGGCTAGGGCTTTGCATTGTGGGTAAAAGGTAGGTTATTCTAAAGGAATATAATTACATTACAGAACTGCACACTATAGGCCATGAATAATACATAGAATCAGCTGTTTACTGATTCATCTGAATTCATAATTTTCTGCATGTCTTGCAGGAATGACACTGGAATCTTTGTGTCTGAGATAACAAGGGGAGGGGTTGCAGACTTAAATGGAAGGCTGTTGCTAGGTGACCAGATTTTGTCTGTGAATGGGGAGGACATCCGAGCTGCAACACAGGACTACGCCAGCGCACTACTGCAGGTGCAAACACATTTCACTCAGGAATACAGTAATTAATGCATTTCCTGCATAATCATAATAAAGCTAATTATGCCCTCTCCATGTGTGTGTGTTGCAGAGCTGTAGTGGCTCTGTGTTTTTGGAGGTGGCACGCTTTAAAGCTTCATCACATTACTCATTTGGAGATCAGGTAAACGCATTACATGAGACAACTGGATTATGTGCAGTACTTTTGAACTCTGTGATCTAAAACAATAAAAAATCGTGTTATAATTTAAAAAAATATTTCTATAAAGAAATATACTCCAAGTATACAATGTTTATGTACACAATGGCAAAAAAAGACTCTCAACGGAATTGAAATAGAGCTTTGGCCATTACTCTATGACTTTGAGTTGACGTGAGGGTGTCAACGTTCTTGTTCATGCTGCCATATTTAACCATCTTTTGAAATTTAATATGATCAGATTTCTATAATTTTTGAAGTTAGACCAGCTGCAACCACAAAAAGACTAATATGATAATTACATATTAATGCTGCCATATTTAACCATCTTTTGAAATATAATGTGATCAGATTTCTATAATTTTTTTAATTAGACCAGCTGCAACCACAAAAAGACTAATATGATAATTACATATTATAATATATTGTATAACTACATTGTAATAACAACTAAAATGAATGTGTTTAATATTTTATCCAATATATTAAGGCATACACCGTTCAACGATTGGGGTCAGTAAGATTTGTTTTGTGGTTGTTAAAAGAAATGAATACTGTTATTCAGCAAGGATGCATTCAATTGACCAAAATAACTTTAACTGTAAAGATTTTTGTAAGTTGAAATAGAAATCTTTTGTAGCTACTTTTAAAAATCTTAGTGATTTCATAAAAAATATAAGTATCACAACATTGATATTAATAATAAATATTTCTTGTGCAGAAAATCAGCTTTTGAATGATTTTTGAAAGATCATGTGACACTGAAGACTGGCATAATTGATGCTTTGCCGTCACAGGAATAAATTATAATTTGAAAAAATATAGTAAAATAGAAAAATATTTTTTACTTTGTTTTTGATCAAATAAATGCAGCATTGATGAGGACTTGGTGAGCCTTCCTTCATTAAAAAATCGTACCTACCCCAAAACTTTTGAATGGTAGTGTATGAAGGAGATTTAGTCTTGATTCTTGACACAATATGCATATTGTACATGCTATGCAATATTTATAGCACACAAACACAACTTATCCTTCGGATAAGACGTTAAACCAAGGTCCTGACTCTCTGTGGTTATTAAAAATTCCTGGATGTCCTGCATATAAAGAGTAGGGGTTTAACCCCAGCATCCTGGTCAAATTTACCCATCATCCTAATCATCCCCATATATACTGGTGGGCTTTATCATGCTGTCTCCTCTCCACCAATAAGCTGATGTGTGTTGGGCGTTCTGGCGTAGTATGGCTGCCGTTGCATCATCCAGGTGGATTCTGCACATTGGTGGTGGTTGAGGAGATTCATCCCTTCCATGTAAAGCACTTTGAATGCCCAGAAAAGCACTATATAAATGTAACAAATTATTACTATTATTAATATTAACCATCTCAGATCAATACGGTGCACAATCTATGTGCTGTGTTTGAGAGTCTGGGTTCTATCTGTGTTGTGACAGGTTGGCGAGGTGGACGTCCCTCTTCCTTCTTCTCTCAACACACATGACTGTAAGAGTGTCTCACACTAATAGTTATTCACAATTCAGTTCTATTCATCAGTACCATAAATGAGTTTTAATTTTTTGCACAGCTTTGGACGGGAACATTGACATCAGAACTGTCACCGTTCAGAAGGTGCGTTTGGTTTTCTATGCACTTTTAGGGGATGTTGCTGCAGTAACTGTGTGATCCAGTAGTAAATGTAAGGCTGTTATGATTCTGTCCCAGCATGAATGTGAGTCTGTGGAGTTGAGATTGAGAGACGCACTGGGAGATCCAATGATTTACATCTCCAACCTGGAACCTACCACCCCTGCAGCACGTGCAGGACTTCTGCAGGTAGAGCAAGAGAACCAGAATGCTTAGGAATTTGTGGGACGAGGGCCTGAAAGTCCTTTCCCTCCTTTTTCTTAAACCGATAGCCTTGTGGACAGCTCTCCAAAATGTAGTGAAATTACACTTTGGGCGACCTTTGAGTCCTGGCTTGTAGTCCTTTCCCAGTCCCTTTTTCCTTCTCTTTCCCACATGGCTCCCTGGAATTTCTATGTACTCTTAAAAATAAAGGTTCTTTATTGGCATTGATGGTTCCATGAAGAATCTTTAACATTTATGGAACCTTTCCACTCACCTAAAGGTTCTTAAGTCAAGTCACCTTCATTTATATAGGGCTATAAAGGGCTTTATTTATATAATGCCCATTGTTTCAAAGCAGCTTCAAAAAGCAGCAGGAAATAATGCAACAGAATTTGATTTAGCTATACAGTCGCTCTGGAGAAAACAGTGATGTCATCCAGCTAATTTCAATTATCATATAGTGTCAATGCGGGCAGATCAGTAATAAAGTTGAATATTTTGTGTCCCCAACTAAGCAAGCCAAAAGTGAGTGAGGCGACGGTGACAAGGAACCAAAACTCCATCAGGTCACAGGATCGGAATAAAAACCTTGGGCAGTCAGGGGGCCAGTTCTTCTTGGCCAACAAACAAACAGTGTATGATTATGATTCAGGCAACATTACAAGTCAGAAGTCAGATTAGATCAGAATAATTAGCATATTTGTTCAGTTCCATCTGGTTGAAGATTGGAGTTATCACGCAGGAGACGGTTAGTTGGGGATCAGTGCCACTGGATGTCATGTCGATGAGGCCTTCACAGAGGAAAATCTAGATGACACGATCCAGGCAGACACTTCAGGGCTGTCTATGCACAGGTCCATCATCTGATCTGTGGCCCAGATCCAGCTGAATGCATTAAACCTCTATAACCTCTATAAGTATAAGCAATGAGACTAATATTAGCATAGATGCTGCTCTTCTTATGATGTAAACGAGTACATCAGGTGTTATGGGAAGGGTTCCCAGTTCCGGCTGATGCAGCCAATCATTTAACTGATTTGAATAATAGAAATGGATAATGTTCCATATATATATATATATATATATATATATATATATATATATATATATATATATATATATATGCCATAGTAACGATATCTAGATTTAAATGTATATTTAGTCAGAGTTTTGAGACCGTAATAGATGTGATGGAGTATAATGCATTAAGAGCACTCTCTGGGTACTGGGGAGCTAAACCATTTAGTGCTTTGTAAGTAATAAGCAAGATTTTTAAAATGTATGCGATGTTTATAGATTTTCCCAATTGCTAAAACACTAAAACCCATTTTCTGAAAAAAGTTCTCGGTTGCCTGAACTCATTTAGCTTTGTGCAGTCTGCTGTCAATACCTTAAACCATTTCACATGGTAAAACAATTTGCAGATCTCACTTAGACTTTTCAGCAAAACTCTAAACACGTTCTCATTGTCAAAACACATTCTGCACTCTAATGCACGTCATCCATACTGGTAAACACAAGTGACAACAATCAAATACAAATAGAGAACAAAATGTCACTGATTGAACACAACCACTCAAAACTGATTTAACCCGCTTCAAAGGATGTAACACAACCAATATAATACAGTGCATTGTATGCTGTATTCTGTATAATGAACAAATTGGCCCTGAACATTGTGCTGAACATTACTGACTGCTCAATAGATTGTGAATGGTTGCTGGTTCATATCAACAAAGAACACGAATTACAGCATCACGGAGACAAAGGACACGTTTTTGAGATGCAGGGTACAGTACTGTAAAAATAGGGGTACAAGGAGGAGAAAGTTTCATTTTACCAGAGGAGTCAGAGGTTTTCTAAATAGTTCTTGAAGATGAGGTCTGTGTTCAATGTTTTCAGAAAATGGAGCAAGGTTTCAGAAATTGTGTTTTAGCAATTGAGAAAAACTGTTATAGGGAGCCAGTGCAGTGTTACTATGGTCATACCTGCTGGTTCTAGTAAGAACTCGAGCTGCTGCGTTTTGGACCAGCTGGAATTTATCTATTAAGTGTGCAGGGCATCCACCCAGTAGAGCATTACAATAATCTTGCCTTGAGGTCATGAACGCATAAACTAACTCACTGCTGGAAAAGGGTTGTGTAGGTTATTAAATCATTCTTCAAACCAAAAAAACAGATGCTCTTTTAAGAACTGTTCACTAAAGTTTCTTCAATGACACTGAATTGTTCTTCTATGGCATCAAAAGCACCTTTTTTGGAACCTTTATTTTTTAAGTGTAATGTCCTATCCCAATAAAGGCAAACAAAAAAGAAAAGAAAAAACAAAGTGTTGATCAATGTAAATAGTATACTACCATTCAGAACTTTGGGGTGAGTAAGAATTTTCTTTTCTTTTTATCCAGCATTGATGCATAAAATGTATCAGTGTGACAGTAAAGGCGTTTATAATGTTACAAAACATTTATTTTTGAGTAAGTGCTGTTTTTTGTTGTTGTTGTTTTTTACTTTCTGTTCATCAAAGAATCTTAAAAATTACATTTTCAAATACATTAAAACAGAACAAAAATATATTTTACTTTGTAATAATATTACTATTTTTACTGTATTTTTTGTATCAAATAAAAGTAGCCTGGTGAGCATAAGAGATTTCTTTCAAAAATATGAAAAATCTTATGACCCCAAACTTCTGAATGGTAGTAGTAGTAATTTGATGTTTATAACAAGCTACTTTTGATAACAGATTCATTTTATATTACATACTAGTTTATCTGACAGATAACTGGTACTACAATAAAAAAAGAAAACCTGAAACTGAATACCCTTTTCTTGAAGTGGCAACAACCAACCATCTACAAAAAAGAAATAACTCTGAATTGAATTTTCAGTTGGGTGCCAGAGTCATCAGCATTAACGGTACATCAACAGAAAGCCTCTCAGTTACTGAGGCAAGTTCCCTCCTGAGAAATAGCAGCGGAGCCGTCACACTGCAGGTGTGTAACATCAGACACATATCCAATCATTTCAGATACAAAACATTAATCAAATGTTCAATCATTGTACACAGACCTCTTCTTTGCATGAATGTCACACTCTGTGTGTTTGATTAAAGGTGATGCCAAGTGGCTGTGCAGATGGAGCTAGCTTCAGCAAAGATTGGTCATCTTCAATTCACTCCTCACCTGGACTCGCAGAAAATTACACTACCCTCAACAACCAGAGGTACTCGAAATAAATGTTTATAGTTTCTAACACATACAAACTGTCATTCTGCTCTGGACTGGATTCCTATTTTATATAGACTGGGTAAACCCAGCCTGGTCTGCCAGCGATTTGCAGCTCAGTCTGGAAACCTGTACATTCACCTTCTGTTAAACATTTCCGGGAACCAATCATAGACTGGCTTATCCACTTGCCGCGCTATTGGCGGGTTTAACACAATGACAAATAGAGAAGAATGAATCGATGCCCTTTGATCACACCTCTTGTGGTCTAATTGGTTTTATGGACTATCCAATTGCATACAGAGTCATTTGAACTATGCCCGTTGATCATGCCTCTTGTGCAGTATAAAATACTTAACAGACTCCCCAGACCAATGTTCAATCTTACAAGATTTAGCTTGGTCTGGTAATAGTCAGATATTGTATAGGCAATAATCTCATAAATAAAGACCCACTGTGGTGAAAGTCAAGTTTTTAATTTTTATATGCAGAGATGGACAGTAACTAAGTAAATTTACTTGAGTACCCTACTTAAGTACACTTTGTGAGCATCTGTACTTTACTTGAGTATTATTTTTTCTGGAAACTTATGATTTTAACTTCACTACATTTGAAAATATTGTAAATAATAAAGTACAAATATTGTACTTTTTACTCCACTACATTTCTATCAAGATCCTCAAAGTCAAAAGTCATTTTGGTAGCTTTGAAAGTCTGTGGAGGAGGATTTTTTCCTTCTTTTTTTGCTGTTGTTGCAGACAGCCTATCAGCAATCTCTCTTATAGGGTCATGTAAATTTTCCCAACTTTTTTTGAACACTGATCAGTTCATAGCAAAATGGAAGAAGACGGTTCCTCTGCATAGTGTGTGCACTCATAGCCATACATTGAAAGTATGTTTCAGTTTTTAAAAAAATTCAAGATTAGTTTAGTTGGCATACACTTGATACATGTATTAAGTATTAGCCTACTTTTACTTAAGTAATAGAGTTGTGTACTTTGTCTACCTCTGTTTATATGTCTATGTGGTGGTTTTAATAGCGTCAAGACAAAGTCACCACCATTGCTAAGTATTTTCTCCTTAAAACTGCAGTGAAAAAAATGCAGTCTCAAAAATGTGGTTTGAAATCACTGGTGTTCCTTACGTCACAAACTACCTAGCGCCTACCTAACGTAGTCAACCAAATGTTATGTGTCCAACGTTGTAAAGAGTGATACATTAAACACATTACCATTTTGATACATCGAATTGTATATGAGCTAAATGAGTGAATTGAGGCGGGGGCTAATTTGCATATTAATTGCAATATATCTGCATATACTAAATTTATCTGCATATACTAAATATACATATACTTAAAGGGTGTAATTAGTACATTCAAGCTATTTTAAGGCATGAACACATTTTTTTCACAGGAAAAAATATTTAAATGTGCCATTTTGGTGACCAAAGATGAGTTTTAAGGGATAAAATTAGGGCTGTCAGAGTTAACGCGTTAATAACATGTCAGCGCAAATTCAGCACTAAATTTATTAACGCGTGATTAAGGCACCGGGCATTTTCAGTTTGTTTGATCCGTGGTGTAGCCCTTAGTTGGAGAAATGGAGATAAGCCATAGACATAAAGGATGCAGTAGCAAATATTATTAGGGAAAGAAAATGGTTAACATTAATATTACTATTCTAAACCAAAAGTGCAGTTATTGCCTACAAGCTACCATATTTTCTGTTTAACTTTTATAAGAGTCCAGGTCGAAAGAAAAGTGCGTTTTTACACCGAGCACATGAGCGTGAATAAGTTACACTGTAAGCTCTCTCTCGCTCATGTCTGAGCTGAGGTAAATCATTAACACCATCACCACTTACAGTACGTGTTTTATTGAACTAAATACATTACGATCGGCTAAAACGAATGCACAAGTTACTTTTCTGAACAAGAACGCTCCCAAGTCCGTGTTTCACGTGAATCATGGCACAGTTCGGCACACACACAAATACCGGCAGTTCAATAGGGAACGTGCATCTCTTAAAGGGGCCGCACTATATTCCAGCTCTTAAAGGGGCCGCACTATATTCCTGCTCGTGGAATATGGACCTCCTCCTGGTACGCTGTGGTACTGGTGCGCTCACAGGTCTGCTTGACAGCTTTCGCATTACCAGTTTTTCATACGAACTGTGCCCTGTTCTGAACTAAACTGCCAGAGTAAAAACTCCCTTTATTTATATTCTTAAAATGAGAGAAATCACTGCTTATTCAGATTTTTTAAGCAGGCTTAAGAGACATGAACAAGTTCTTTGATAAACATCTATGACCTTTGATACATGTCTAGTCTTCATGCTGTATTATTGATTATTATTGAATAAGTATGGTTTCACTAATAATAAACGTACATTTGAATAAAGCATGGATATTTGTCCATACAACTTTGTTGACCAGAGTATTAAAAACTTAATTCAAATGTATTGTATTAAATATATTATATTAAATATACATATACAACTGATAAAATGTGTGATTAATCGTAAGTTAACTCATGAGAATCACGTGATTAATCGCAATTAAATATTTTAATCAATTGACAGCCCAAGATAAAATTATTGACTACGGGGGGATTTTAAGATAATTGTCCCCTTTCACATTTCAGAGGTTCTCAGATTTGGAAGTCATCAAAGTGGGCTGTTTTTACTGTATATTACTGTATTTTTAGTGAGCATTCTTCATTTGGGGTACAATCAAATTTATTTCATATTCAGTCTGGGGCACTTTGTACCTCTGATCTATACAGTAAATTGTAGAAGTTAAAAGTGCAAAGTAAACAATAGTCTAAATCATCTTTCTTCACCCATTACTCATATGTAAAGAATTCATTTAATTGCCACCTGTATCTCTGTTTGCTTTAATTTTCATTCAGTATTACACTTTCATCATTAAAATGAATGTGGCTCAAGGAGTAGCTCTATCATACAGAAACTTTAGTCATATATGCTCACAGTATGCTGATGATGGCTGATTTATGCTAGCATTTAAGATTTATTACTGGTTTCATCCCAATGCGGCCATGAAATATATTAAAATTGCACATTTTACTGAAATGTCTGCTTGTGGATATATTTTAGAGCAGGTTTGTGAGTGTAGGTTTTGTAGAGCCTTAAGACTCTAGAGTCAGCAGAATTCTACACATAGATAAAGGACTTCCCCTCCAGGGCACCCAGACTATTCAGACAACCCTGTTCAATAGAAGTGTTATGCTTGCTTTTTTCACTTTTCTAACTGCACTAAGAGATTAATCTTTGCCCTGTTTGCCAGTATGGTGTTCTCTGGGGGGGAAAAAAATGGGTTTAATTCTATTTGGCTTTTGTGTGTTTAAGTTCTCCTCAGTTCCAGACTATCACTCTTGAACGTGGCTCTGCTGGGCTTGGCTTCAGTATTGTAGGAGGATTTGGCAGTTCCCATGGCGACTTGCCCATCTATGTCAAGAACATATTTCCCAAGGTACACAAGAAAGAGACACTGCCATAGAGCTACAAATTGTTGAGTAAATCTATTGACTGGACTGAGCCACAGAGATTGATACATGTCCAAAAACGCGTTCAGTTAGCATGAATCGCAGCGCGTGCACACTCCACCGCATGACATACAGTCCTCTGACTGGGAAAGGAATGTTATTTGTGTATTTGAGCGTGAAGCGTATGTGACAGTGCTCTGTTTCCACAGGGAGCTGCGGTGGAGGACGGGCGTCTGAGTCGCGGTGATCAGCTGCTGACAGTAAACGGACAGTGTCTGGAGGGTGTCACTCACTCTGAGGCTGTCGAGCTCCTTAGACAAAGCAGCGGGACGGTTACTCTACAAGTACTTTCAAAAAGACTTCCAATATGCTGATAATGTCACACAATGTCACTTTCCCTAGTCGTCACGGTTCTTAGACCTCAAGGAGCAGATGTATGATGGATTGCTAGATACAGATGGAGACAGATCCTACAAGCTGTATTTCAAAAAACCTCTCAAAATGTAGTCTTTTCTAATTGCAAAAAAAAAAAAAAAAAAACGTATTTCAGATTAAATGTGATTCTAAACAGTGTAACGTGGGAGAAGCCAATAGAGACTAGTGCTAAACCAGTGGTTCTCAACCAGGGGTCTGCAGGATGACATAAATATTACTCATATTAAATCTAACTTGATTTAAAAAAATAAAAACAATCAAAATGCAAACTAGAACAATTTTCCTCTTTGACCAAGCTCAAGAGACAACTTGAAATTGTGGATTGTATCTTTATCAAAAAGGTTGAGAACCACTAAGAGTCTTTGAAATACATATCAGCTGTCTTTTTGTACTGTATTGCTTCACTACACAGATTTGCACCATTGTACATTCATTTATGAATTATATGAACATTACAGGCCTAGCTAATGGCATACACTAACGCCGAGAGCTCACACTAAGCATAATTATTCATAAGTGTGGTTATTACACATTTAGATTATCATAAATTATGCAGAAAAAAAAAACATTTATGAAACTATTTAAAGCAAGACTAATATCATATCAGAAATATTTTCTGACTATCTCAGTAATGAACCAGATTCACTGTGTTTGTATATGTTGTCTGATGCATTACATGTAAGTCAGCACTGTGTCCTTTAGGATAACAAGCAACTTAAATGTATCTTTTCTACTGTAAATGTACCTGTATACAAAATACATAATTTTATTGCTGTAAATAATTGTCTATTAAAGTCTTCATGTTAGACTACAAATTAAGTAGTGAATGAAAATATACTTGAATTTGAATTGCTGAAACAAAAAAGGACCTATGTACAGTTGTTTACCCAGATACTGTATACCTTGGTTTTATAGACGAGGCTTAAGCCTAGTCCTGGGCTAAAACGCTTGTTTGAGCTGTTTTAACTGAAAGCAAATTGCACTGATATATCTTAGTGTGTCAGTGCCATTTTTTTTTCTCAAGATGCACACTAGTTATGATTTTTTTCTTCGTAGGGCACACTGCTTAGATGTCCTAATTGAACTAAGGCCTAATCCTGGATCAATCTAAACCTGTCTGTGAAAGCAGGCCTGTATATCAGCAATTTATCTATTTTTACCATCCTTGGCCTCCACCATCTGATCGAAGAATGAACCGCGAAGATAATTATGACAAGCAAACACAATACATCTCTACAACATAATTCTTGTTTTAATTATTGAATCACACACGAAGCCATTTACAGAATAATCTTCGGGCTAATATTAAACACTATCAGTCTGGATCCAAAAGTGCTGCCATAGAAAACACTAAGAAAAGTATTATTTATATATATCTGCAAGTATTCAAAGTAACAAAGGAAAAAAAAAAAGCAAATATGACACATATTTACATTGTGTGTGGTCACCAAGCTGACGTCCAGCAAAGTCCAGTGGGTGTCCATGTCTTTAGTGGAAGAGGGTGAATAATTGTGAACAACAGAAGCGAATATATTAAAATGCTCATGTATTTTGTCATGAGGTACATGAGTGAGATGACATTAAGTACCCTTAATACTGTTTACCTTTAAGATGAATATAGCTTTAACGTCATGTGCTAACAGTATGATGCATGCGTCAAGTCTGATATGCTTGATGAATTGTGAACCATATAATAACTTCTGTGAAAATGTGTGGTCCACCCCCAGCGCCTGGTCCCTCTGCTGAAAGCAGCTTAAGCTGAGTGATGGCTTTCAGGAAGTGCACAAGTATGACTCACAGACAAAAAAAAGTTCTGTTTATAGAGCTGATGTCATTCAGCCACTCACATCTTAATGAAAACAGAAAGAGTAAGGCTTTCTGTCCCGGTCCCTCCTATGTTTATTTCTTGGCCTTTCCTTTACCCCTGCCTTTCCCCTTCCCAGAAGCCCCTGGTTTCTCTTGCTTGACGTCTTTTGCTGGTTTGGCTTTCTTCTGCTGTAAGAATGAAAAAACAAAAATGAATAATGGTGTAGCATTTTGAGTGATTAATAATGGAATTTTGCCTATATGTAGGCCCTGATGGAATATGCAGACTGCATTTTCTACACTGATTTTGGGCAAAATGTGTGGAATTCTGTAGAATACATTTTTGAACATGGTAGAATATGCTGTGAAGATACTCTCAGATGTGCTGTATGCAATAAAATTAGCCAAAAAACTTAGTAAGTTACATGTAGTAATAAAATTCTGTGGGTTCTGATTCTTTGACAAACTTTGCCACTCGCGACAAACTTTACGCGTTTAAAAGGATAGTTCACCCCAAAAGGAAACCAGGTCTTCATTTATCCCTCAAGCTCACACGTTGTTCCAAGCGTCCTCTTTTGCTATTGAAAACAGGGACTAAAGATTTTAAACTTCAAAAACCATGCAAAATTATAAAAGTAACCATTATGGCTTCTCTGAAGCCATAACAGATCCGTTTCTTCGCTCACTGTGAGTCACCAGTCACAGTGGTTTAAGAAGATTTGGAATATAGAGCAATAGAGAGCAACTTTTATGGTGCTTTTGTGACCTCTTTTAATGCATGAACACTTCAGTGTGTTTTGCAGAGTGAAGATTCTTCAAAAAATTCACCTTTTATGTTCCAAAAAACAAGGGAAGTCATACAGGTTTAGAACAATATGACGACGCAAGCTCTGAAAGCCTAAATTAAACCTGATCATCATATAAAGCAACCATTTCTCTTCAAGGACTTATCCACTTGTGGATGGGTTACATTTTTTAAATACATTTTTTAGTGTCAAAGTTGTGGTTGAGTTGACTTTAAATGGAAGGACAGAACTTCTTTTGCGTTTTGAAGATGAACGAAAGTGAAACATCAGGCTGTGTACCTGATGACAGAATTTCGATTTTTAGGGGTAACTATCCTTTTAAGTGTTCTTCAAATAATTGTTATTAAGAAAAACTGACAGTCAAAATGGAAGCTACTGGATTGCTGTTTTGATATCTACCTTGATCATTGCATCTCCAGTAAGCCCATCATCTTCTTCCTCTTCCTGGAACTGAGATTCATTATCAAGCTCTCCAATGAGCTCAGGGTCAACAGCACCTTTACGACTTTTCTTAACCACTTGTAAGGAGTATGGCATAAGATGTGATTCCTTATTGTAGGCTCTTGTAAATGCGGCTTTCACCTGCAGAAAGGGAAAAAAAACTAAGCTGATGGGGATACAGTATGGCATATAGCACCTCCAGATGTTTTCCTGTTAAAACACAATTAACTCAGACGGAGCAGGCATCTGTCAAATCAATGAACTGTCAACTGGACCACCGGGCTCTTGTCCTGGAGGATAAGTCTACAATATGCTAAGAAAATCACACACACACCTTAGAGTCTAGCTTAGAATAAGGATCCGGCTGTCCACCCCATGTGCTGATCTCCATTATGTTATCAACATCCTCTTTAATGATGTCATAATCATCCATGAGCTTCACGCTCTGATTGGCTCCTTCTGAACCTTGGGACTGAAGAGGCTCTAAAATTGCGGAGCGCAAATACGGCAGGTAATCCAGATTTATTGCTTCCTTGCTACTTAACGTCCTGCAGGATAAGAAATAGGCAAGCTTTTAAGAAGGCAAAAATTAGGTTTATAGACTTCATACTTCAGACGTGGAGGAAAGGAGGGGTTGAGAAAAGTGCATGTTTCTCACTTTAGGCACATGTGTGAAGCCAGCTCCTGTATGATGCGGCTGTGTTTGCCAGTTGATGAGAACTTGCCCAACCAGCTGGGAAAGGTTGGAAACTGACTCATATAGCCACGCATCAGTTCCCCAGGCAACACACTTGCATAAATTGCCTGCAATTAAATACACACAGATATATGACAAACCTTATATGTTTTTAATTTGTTTTCACTGATCTATGCAAAATTACTACGTGAACAAGTTTTGTAATGTTACAAATCAGTGATGTAATGTGACTTTATTTATCTTTTTATTATGTAAATGGCAACCTGAGGGCCAGGTTGTCTTGGTGCTGCTACAGCATTCAAAGCTGTTGACTGAGGATTTGTTGGTCAACGCTGCTGAGAAGACAATGGCAGGATGCATGTTACCTGTGTAGGAAGCAGAGACCAGGTCTGTCTGGAACGGATCTGTTTGTCCACTAAATCTCCATCGCAAATGCTGTCCGCAGTTTTGCTCAACAACACCAAATGATTCTTCAGATTTCCCCTGATAAACATCAAAGGTCACAATTATACCAACACGCTTTTATCTGCAGTTAAAATAGACTTTTTAAAATCTTATGAGACAAAAATGTCTGTAAATTGTGAATGTCGCAATAATTTTAAGTGTTGCTTATTTTTCTATAGACAAATATATCTGAAAAATGTCAGATGTCAAAATAGGTCTGTGCATTAAGTGTAAATACAAACAAATCGATCTGCATTTGTTTCTCATAATGGACCTATTTACACCTGTTATTAAGATGTGTTTTGGTCAACCGGGTCACAAATAGACAAGTGATACACATACCCATTTACACCTGGTGTTTTAATCCGTCTCTTTTGTCCACTCTCAATCACTTCTGTCCCGATTTCTTCAAGGGGAGGGTCTATGGGCTGGTAAATTTATGTTTTCTTTTTCAGATCTTTTGATGTAATGGACAAAATAAGCTTAATAATGGACAGCATTAGCTTTTGTTTCTGCTCTGCGGCTGGTGGACTTTGGTCTTCAGCCAACAATTTTTTTTGGAAACAACAAAATCCCAGCGCGCTTCCAATAATGTTTACGCATTAAGTCAGTAGATGGAGAGTAGGTTGTCTTTTGTGACTGTTCAAACACATTCGACCAAATGAGTGTTTACAATACGAAACAAATCCAGTCTAATGCGTTCTCAACTACCTCTGGAAGTGGTTGAAAGTGGACAAGTTCAAAACATTTTAGACCACCCTTTTACACCTGTATTTAGCGTCATCCACTTGAGATCCGATTGATCAAAATACATCATAATACCAGGTGTAAACAGTGCCAATGTGTAATATGTTTCTTTATTCTATGTCTTAAAACATTCTATGTCTTAAAACTTAAAAATATATATACATATTTTGCATTAAATATTTTACGTACTTTGTAACAATGTATGTACTATTCACATCATGTCTTTTTCATGGGGAGCGAACAAACATTTATTGAGATATTATATCTTAAAAATTGGGGAAAATAGAGATTAAAGAGATTATCTATCGCCCCACAGTAGTAAATGTGTCTAAAACTCACCCTGCGGCAGCTGGTCGGACATGCAGGTAGTTTTCTTGGACAAATAGTGGTGCTAGAGAGTAGTCATGAAAGAAAAGGTCTGATTTGTCAATCAAAGACATGTGAGCGGTTTCCTCTCCTGAAGCAAACACTTTCCGGCACACATCAAATGGACCCTGCATAACAACACACGGATATTGTCATTGTATTATACGGGCTACTCATGTCATCAACGCATCCATGCTCATAAAGTGTGCATAATGTTTTAACAGTGTGCGTATGTACCAGTTTCATGTCTTTCTTAGCCTTGTTAGCATCAGCTTTGGCCTGGTCATAGGTCATGACTTTGTCTTTAGCCGACCACATGCTCAGATTATGCAGGATCTAGATGTAGAAATATAATACAAAATTTGTAGTGTAATACACAGGCTTATATAGTAGACACAGAAACAACAATAAAAGTAAACAGATTTGTTTGTGAACATCATACCTGTCGAATATCTTGATTGGACGCCAGGATGACTTCATTAAGTGCTGGGGGAGGGATCCTCAGACCCTCTTTGAAAGCTATAGACATCATAGCTCCCTGATTGGACAAAAATGAATCAAACATTATTTAAATATATTTTACATAATAAGTGTAACATTTGCTAAAATAAGATTTTTTTGTTACACTATGTTAAAGTGTCCTTGGTACAGTGTAATTACACAACGTACTAATTAATTTCAGATGCCAACGAGTACCTTGATTTGCTCAACGCGGGGTCTCTGAAACCGCAGGTCGTAGCAGTAGTTGGCCAGCGAGCGGATCTTCTGATGATTGCGGTCATTACACATGCAGATGATGGGAATCTTGGACTGTTTTATCAGACCAATCATCTCCTATGTAGGTCAAAGGGCAAAGCACAAGTGTCAAGAACACAATAACTCTATACACTGGCGTTTAGAATAGCATACTACTCTTACCAAGACTGTAGTATATTCACTGTGCAAAGTAAGTATATTTTCAGTATGCACTAAAACCCAGATGACCTACTACATTTGCTTAAAATGAGCAGTATACTACAGAGCTTACTGAATGGATTAGTGTATTCCAGATTGCAATGACTTGACCTTTAATTTCCAATACAGCATACCTTTATGTCAAATGTCAAATTCTAAATAAACTGAATTCTTAAACTATATGTCCAAAATCATAGTTTTTTATTTTTATCTGATAACTGGGCAATAAGAAGTAGAATTCTACTGTTTGAAACATTTATTGTGGACAAAGCCAGCTGTTTCACAATCTATTTTTAAAGATTGTAGGCAGTATATACTGAGCTAGTGCTCCATTCCACAGCCACTGAACCCATCATGGCCATTTTTGCTCCTTGAGCACCACCTCTGTTCAAGAGAAATAATGCAATTTAATGTGAGTGTAAATGTCAACCTGTATTCCTCCTCTGTCTTCATTTCCTGCCATCCCATCCACTTCGTCCATTATGAGGACATGTTTACTGCTCACTGTCTGAGATGCACCTGACACAATTAAACACACTGTGTTTATAATATAATCACCAAGTTTACCTCCAAGCCGTTTTACAGATGCAACCTGATGAGTTAGCTATTAATTAAGCTAATTACCGGTATAGAAGTTCTTAATGCTGGTGTTGTTGAGTGATTCTGCGATCACTTCCTTTAGGCTGTTCTTACTGCGGGTGCAGCTCGCATTCATCTCCACGTAGCTGTAACCCAAATCCTACAAGCACATGGAACTCTATAAATGCTTTACCCTATGCATGGAAACCATAAAACAGACACAGCATTTAAAATTATTCACTAATGATTTAATCCTTCAACCAACGCTAAACACTTGAAAACGATTACACAGACATGTGTGTTTAGAAGCGAGACTGAACTGACCTCACAGACGAGAGCAGCAGTAGTGGTCTTCCCAACACCAGGAGGCCCAGATAACAAAGCAGCCTTAAATCCAGAACCATCATCTTTACTCCCAAACTTACCAAATTTGGCTGTTTTGAGAGAGAGGGAGAGGGAGAGGGAGAGGGAGAGGGAGAGGGAGAGAGAGAGAGAGAGAGAGAGAGAGAGAGAGAGAGAGAGAGAGAGAGAGAGAGAGAGAGAGAGAGAGAGAGAGAGAGAGAGAGGAACAATGAAAGTTAGTTACGTTGAATTTTAACCAGCACAGTGAATAAAAACATTTCAACTTAAAATGGCATGCTAGTATGTGTCCTTTATACTACAACGTATATACTACAATCACATACTATTGTTAAAAATTGTATCTAAAATCACAAACAATATTCTTACAAACATTGTGCAGTCAAAACAATGTCTCTGAATGTGACATCTGGTTGTTATGCTCATGGTCAATTCAAGTGCACAGCATTATAGGAAACTATACTATTGTTATATAATGGTAAAAGTAAAACTGATGCATTATAAGCATAAACAAACTTGCATACTGGTAGTATACCATTCCGATACAGGTAGTTAATATTAAATTAAACAATGCATGAAGTATGACATGCTCTATTCCATATAATCCATCTGAAATAATAATAATAAGCTTAATTTGTAACATTTACAACTCTTATATAATTAATATTACCCCGTATTAATTAAGAGACTGTGTGGAAAATGAGTACTTTAAAAAATGCATTTGTCACACTAGGGGACCATTTCAAATTAACTAGTAAAGTTGAAAAACTTAAAAAATAATATACATATTTGTCAGCTACCCAAATATCAACTGTTTTGTGAGCACAGTGAGAGTAAACTTTAAATACTGACATGGTGCTTTTGTATTGCCGCTGTGATTTTTATGCCAGTTCTGTAACCAACGCAGAAGCTTGTTGGCACAACTCTGATCCCCCTGCTGTCCAATCAGGTTCTTCAGATTGCGGGGGCGGTACTTATCCACCCACAACAGGCTGCTCCCATCATTCTCTGGGCTAGAGTGAGATACAGGGGATGCTGTCGTGGTTTGATCATAGCTCAAACTCTTTTTGACCTCTGAACGAAAGGCTCCAAGTGTTCCAGATTTAGAGGCAGAGCCAGGCTTAGATTTCCCCTCTGAAGGGCTTCTCTTGTTGGGGCTGGGCCCTTTTGGTGTGGCCTTCTTGGCTGGAAGAGTGGGCTTGCCTCTAGAGTCTGGAGTCCTTGTTTTAGAGGATTTATTCTAAAATATGGAAGATAGACAGAGAGCTCATCAATGTATTAAATTCCTGTGTGTGTGTGTGTGTGTGTAGTAGTAGGGCTGCCCAATATTAGAAAAAACTGACATAGTTTGTAATGTATGCGCTATTTGGTTTTTCTGCAATATATACTATATATATATATATATATATATATATATATATATATATATATATATATATATATATATATATATATATATATATATATATATATAATATTTCTATATGTAAAATACAGAACACTTTGAACAGATCACTTGAAAGGCTATATTAGGAAATAATTTATTTAATAATAGTGATTTTCTTAGGGAGTAACCCTAAGACTAACCCTTTAACTTGAAATGTTATTTGGTTCTTGTAAATAGTGAAGCCATGTATAAATCAGCCCTTAAGTATGTCCATAAGCAGTTGAGTCTTTTTTTCTTTCTGTGTGGATGTATGAGCAGTAGCGATATGAGGCAATGAGTTCAAATTGCAATATATGACAAAAATACATCACTAAAGAATTAATTGGTACATTTAAATAAATAAAAAATCTAAATAAAAACATTCAACATCTCAAAAAAAAAAGACTTCCCATGTGACCATTAAGCGAAATCAAAAAATGTGAACATGCGAACTATGCAAACTAATAATGTGAACTATTACCTTCTCAGGGGGTCTTTCAGGTAAATATTTACATCTAAGTAGTTTGGCTGGCAAAAACATTTGGAATTAACATTAAACTGTCAAGCTTTTATTTTGGCATATATTTAATTAAATCACACCCAGTAGTATGGCAATAGCATTAAGCAATATACCCCAATATCGATTTTATTTTGCTAAATATTGTGTGGCTCAAGTGGGCAAGTGAAAGAACAGGACGGTTGATGGAAGCTACTTTACCTCCTCCTCCGCCGCAATCTCGTATTTAGACTTCTTGCCTGGTTTGGTTCTTATGAGTTCCAGCAACTCATCTTCATTAATGATCTTAGTGCCAAAACTCTCCGCCTAAGGGATAGACATTAAAGTTACATTAGCACATTATGTTACAATAACTAAAAGTAAAGGGGTAATTCATAAATATATTGAAAAATAAACACTCATGTTGTGACCTTCTCAGTCTTTGAGGCTCCACTGTCTCGTCCCAGAACAAGGTAAGTGGTTTTACGGCTGACGTTTCCTGTGACTTTCCCACCATATCGCTCTATTAGTGACTTAGCATCATCCCTCTCCAGAGACTCTAACACACCAGTCAACACAAACACACAACCCTCCAGGCAGTTCTCTGCTCCCTAAAACATGCACATAACATTAAGCTGTTTAAAGGAGCTACACATGTAAGAAATTTCATGTATTAAACAGCTAGTAACAAAACTTAAAAAATTAGATCTTCCCCAACTTCCTAGGTTGTCTATGAAAAAGCCTGCAATCTGATTTTTATGTGAAGGACTCCGGGGCTTCTGGGAAATTCAAAAGGATTGTGAAGTTTACACACACTCCCGAGAGATTCTCTTCTGTTATCTACAGCGAGAAAGTGTGCAATACTAGCTAACGTTAGCTTAGAGATGGAGTCCACTATCTTCAACAAATAGGCAGCAAACTAAAAAACGTTTCTGTTTCACAGTAACAGACATCTGTAATGATTCAACGAGGTCAACTACAATGACACATGAAATTAATGTTTATACAACATTCAGGATCATGCCAAAAGAGCCATTCTGTATTGTAATGTCAATGTGTCATCCAAAGAAAAACAACTAATTCAAACTACAGTCTCATATTGCAAGATCTGTATAGTATAAAGTCTCAGATTTATATTTTATAATCAGTCATAATCATAAGTTTGATCATTCTCCAATCATGTAGAGTATATCGGAGCCTTGAATCACATTCAGTCCCTTGTATCAGAGTCCTGCAACGGGTCTAGTACCAGCGGATACCCACGGGTACCCGCATAAAAGTGGCTAAAACGGGTGGATTGTGACATATATAAAATTCATGGGCAGGGATGCGGGCGGATAATTTATTCCGTGCGGGTGGGTAGAAGCGCGGATGAAAAATATGTGCAATATTTCTGTGATGAGATGGACGAGCGAGCGAGCGAGAGTGCAAATGAGCGTCACTTGCGAGCCACACCGGTCTCAAGTCCTCTCATGAGGCTTATAAAGACGAGCGACACCAATAAAGGACGAGAGATCACCAGACCTGGATTTTACGTTAAGTTGTGTTTATGTTTTATTATGTGTGTGCGTGGCAGCTGTCCGTGAGGGGCTGGCCGCGTCTTTTTTCATTTTTTTGGTTAAAGTGTTTTAAATGTTCGCCGGTTCCTGCCTGCTTCTTTCCCCCTGAACATAGCCTACTGTATTACAATTTCTGTCCAAATTACCATTACACATACACAAAACAACGATACGCCATTTGACCCATCACATCACCACCACTGCGACAGTGTAACTTTTGTGCCTCTCGTAGCCCAGTTGGAGCGAGTGCTGCAGGAGTAGATGACCAAGTAAAAGTAAAGCTGGTGAGTGGAGCATATAAAATTGTTGACGAGTCTTTAAAGGCACTTTAGCCTGTTTCTTTAGCCAATTCATGACACAGTTGTGATGTTGAGAGAGGTGCAAGATAAAAAATAAAGCATTTTAAATAAAATGATTTTAGCGTGTGTGATTTAATCGCGGACACAGATCGAGTAACAGACAAATATTAACGGGTCTGGGCGGGTGCGGATTTAACGTTGATATTTTCACGGGTCACGGATTGGATCTGGTGCTGAACCTTGCGGGTATGGCCGGGGGCGTGTCTCCAAAAATGGACCCGTGCAGGACTCGTATGCGTGTGCGTAAGCAATAGTTGGCTGCGATTCACTTAACGGCCACAGGTGTTGCTAATAACAAGGGTTTCTTATAAAGCCTGATATATTCTACATGTACCCCCTTTAACCTACAAGTATAATTTGATTCCTGAAAGATATCCATAAATAGCAACGAGACAAAAGGCCTTCAGTTGTCAACATGAGTCGTTTAAGTGTTTTTACCTGTGGTATCTCTTTAGAACCCAGTGCTCGTGGTCCTTCTCTGTTCAGAAAGTTACGGTAGGCTGAAGAATTTGCCCGTTTTTTCTCTAGGTCCTCAGGACTTGTATTCTGAAATATTAGACAAAATATAACCATATTTTTGTCAAACATAATAGGTTTAAGTATTGATAATGTGCGGGATTTCTTTTCATTTCTTCATACATACTGTGAAATGCATTTTACAAATGCTAAAAAGTAATAAAACAAACTTAAAAGACCCTTAAAAACACAATTACACATCTTACATTGACATTTTGAATATCTTCATTTAATGTAAAACAATCTTGAATTAAGTGGCATATGCAAATGATATAGTCCTACCTCTGGTTTTGTTGGTGAAGTTTTACTGGGTTCAGTTTTAGGTGTTGAAATGCTTCTTGATTTTGTCATTCCTGGTGTAACACTTCCTGTTTTGGGTGTAGCTGCCCTCTCTGAACTAGTTGGTGAGATGGGCTCTTTCTTAGGAGAGATCTTAATTTTCTTTTCACCCCTGTCTTTTTTCCTTTGCTCATCCTCTTCATCCTGTCGTTTTTTCATCTGAGCCAGTTTGGAGCTGGTCTTCACAGGACTTGTTTTAGGGGATGGGTCCTTTTTAGGTTTGGTGTCTGAGGCAACTGCCTGAGAGCTGCTCTTGGAAGAGGAGACAGAATCTACCCGAGCCTAGAAAATTAAAAGAAGAATGTAAAATCTAAAATACACAGCTTTGTTACACACCACATATTTGTGGACATTTGATTTTGTCGATAAAAGGTCTTCAAATTTTAACACGCAGTAAAACTATTATTATAATATAAAAATATTATTTTCATAAAAGAATATGAATAACTACTTGTATGTGCATGTTTACTGTGCATGTTTAAATCATAATGAGACTGCTCACCAACCTTTTTCGGCAAGGGAGCCTCATCCAGCATGGCTAATGTTTTTGCAAATTCCTCATCATCATGAATCTGCTTTTCAAACTAACACAGAAATACACACAAACACGTTAAGCATTAATACTTCGAGAAAATTCACATATTACATGCATTTTCAGATTATGGTTCATTCTAGATAAACCCTAATTCTGAAAATTGTTAGATATTGGAATATTCCTGGATATGTGATCATGAAGAATCACATTTGCATCATCTTGTGGAAATTTCTTTTGCTTGACATTTCAATTAATTTTTACTAACTCTGAATCATAATTCAGCTCATTAATTCTCTTTCATGTCCTTGATTATAGAACATAATACTGAACATGTTTAATATGACCAAATTCTGATTAATATAGGCACATTATGTAAACATTAGCCATGTGGCCTAAACCAACCTCCATGTCTTCATCCATCTGAAGTTCTTTTGCAATGGCTTCATCACTGAGCGACTCATCCGTTGCCTGTGTGGGCTGAACGAGAGTGAACACTGATGAGTTTGAATTATTCTAGGCATTAAGCGCACACACTTTCATTCACTCTCTACTCACTGCCTTCCTTTTGGTGCTGGTACTAGCCACCATTTTCTTCTCTGACCTCTGAACACTTGAGCTCCCAAAAAAGTCCATTACTGAGGTGGGAGTCAATTTCGTTGGGGTTGGTGTGAACTTTTTTGAGATGGTGGGCTGAGAACTGTTCATGCCTCCCCTTGATATTGTGTTTGGGGATTTGATTGGAGATTTACTAGGTGAAACTTTTGCTTGTTTTGCTTTTCCTGAATTTGACTCCTTTTTGCTTTTAGCCATTCCATTTTCTTTAGGTTTGGGCTTTTTCAGAGTCACAAATGTATCATCCGAATCTGGAAAAATAAAACAAGGACAGACAGACAGACACACGCGCGCGCACACGCACACGCGCGCGCACACGCACACGCACACGCACACGCACACGCACACGCACACGCACACGCGCACACACACACACACACACACACACACACACACACACACACACACACACACACAGGAATACAAATTGTGATGAACACATCATATTCACAGCATTGAGAGGTAATTTTCTTGCCGACTCCCTCACCAGAATCAGACACATAAGTTACTGGTTGTTTCTTCACTGTGGAGGCAGTAGTCTCTTTAGTGCTCTTTTTTGTTTTCTTCTCCTTCTTGTCTTCCTCAGAGTCTGTGATAAGATGAGAGAAATATTATGATCAGATTCAGAAATCCAGACTGTCTAGGCCTAGGGCAGTGGTTTTAAATCTTTAAGATGCCACTGGCCCCCAAATATGATCATCCTCATGCAAATGACCCCCATCCTATATATATATATATATATATATATATATATATATATATATATATATATATATATATATATATATATATGTATATACACAGGTCCTTCTCAAAAAATTAGCATATTGTGATTAAGTTCATTATTTTCCATAATGTAATGATAAAAATTAAACTTTCATATATTTTAGATTCATTGCACACCAACTGAAATATTTTAGGTCTTTTATTTTTTTAATACTGATGATTTTGGCATACAGCTCATGAAAACCCCAAATTCCTAAAATCTCCAAAAATTAGCATATTTCATCCGACCAATAAAAGAAAAGTGTTTTTAATACAAAAAAAGTCAACCTTCAAATAATTATGTTCAGTTACGCACTCAATACTTGGTCGGGAATCCTTTTGCAGAAATGACTGCTTCAATGCGGCGTGGCATGGAGGCGATCAGCCTGTGGCACTGCTGAGGTGTTATGGAGGCCCAGGATGCTTCGATAGCGGCCTTAATCTCATCCAGAGTGTCGGGTCTTGTGTCTCTCAACTTTCTCTTCACAATATCCCACAGATTCTCTATGGGGTTCAGGTCAGGAGAGTTGGCAGGCCAATTGAGCACAGTAATACCATGGTCAGTAAACCATTTACCAGTGGTTTTGGCACTGTGAGCAGGTGCCAGGTCGTGCTGAAAAACGAAATCTTTATCTCCATAAAGCTTTTCAGCAGATGGAAGCATGAAGTGCTCCAAAAGTCTCCTGATAGCTAGCTGCATTGACCCTGACCTTGATAAAACACAGTGGACCAACACCAGCAGCTGACATGGCACCCCAGACCATCACTGACTGTGGGTACTTGACACTGGACTTCAGGCATTTTGGCATTTCCTTCTCCCCAGTCTTCCTCCAGACTCTGGCACCTTGATTTCCGAATGACATGCAAAATTTGCTTTCATCCGAAAAAAGTACTTTGGACCACTGAGCAACAGTCCAGTGCTGCTTCTCTGTAGCCCAAAAGTGGCTTGACCTGGGGAATGCGGCACCTGTAGCCCATTTCCTGCACACGCCTGTGCACGGTGGCTCTGGATGTTTCTACTCCAGACTCAGTCCACTGCTTCCGCAGGTCCCCCAAGGTCTGGAATCGGTCCTTCTCCACAATCTTCCTCAGGGTCCGCTCACCTCTTCTCATTGTGCAGTGTTTTTTGCCACACTTTTTCCTTTCCACTGAGGTGCCTTGATACAGCACTCTGGGAACAGCCTATTCGTTCAGAAATGTCTTTCTGTGTCTTACCCTCTCGCTTGAGGGTGTCAATGATGGCCTTCTGGACAGCAGTCAGGTCGGCAGTCTTACCCATGATTGCGGTTTTGAGTAATGAACAAGGCTGGGAGTTTTTAAAAGCCTCAGGAATTTTTTTGCAGGTGTTTAGAGTTAATTAGTTCATTCAGATGATTAGATTAATAGCTCATTTAGAGAACCTTTTAATGATATGCTAGTTTTTTGAGATTTTGGGTTTTCATGAGCTATATGCCAAAGTCATCAGTATTAAAACAATAAAAGACCTGAAATATTTCAGTTGGTGTGCAATGAATCTAAAATATATGAAAGTTTAATTTTATCATTACATTATGGAAAATAATGAACTATCACAATATGCACATTTTTTGAGAAGGACCTGTATATATACACAGTTACACACACAATATTGCCAAAAGTATTGGGACACTTCTCCAAATCCTTGAATTCAGTTGTTCCAATCACTTCCATGGCCAAAGGTGTATAAAATCAAGCACAGCGGGGTCAGCAAATGCAGAAGTCGACAACTTTCTGCAGAGTCAATAGCTACAGACCTGCAAAAGTTATGTTCAAATCGCACCTCTCTGTCTGGCAATCTGATGGATGAGTCTACGTTTGACGGTTGCCAGGAGAACGCCACTTGCCTGACTGCAGTGTGCAGAGTGAAAAGTTTGGTGGAGGGGTGATTATGGTGTGGGGTTGTTTTTCAGGGGTTGGGCTTGTAAGTTCCAGGTAGGGCTGCACGATTAATCGAAATCGAACCGCAATCGCGATTTGGCTTGTGTGCGATTATGAAAGCTCAAAGGCTGCGATTTTAATTAAATAAATAAATGCCCAGTGTGTTAGCGAAGAGCTGCTCTGTGATAAACGCTGCTCCGTCTGAAAGTTGCTCATAACGTGCGTTTGAAAAAGCAACACGAGTCAAACATCTTCACAAACTAGTGAAGCGTTCATAAACCTGTTCAACAAAAGACGTTTAATAACATGTTTTACCTCAGTTCATATCGTCAGTCGAGTGTGTGTGAGCTGATGTGGCTTCTCATCAGAGTGAGGCAGACGATGCGTTATTTTATAGTATTCTATGCCAATCAGCACTGCATTATAATACACTTTATTATTATGAAAATACCCTTGACGGCTTGAAGAACTCAAATACTCCATATTTTGCTGCAGTCGTGCTTATTGTCGTCATGTTTAATCAAAGCATCTCTATCTTCTGTTTACACAGCGTTAGCTTCACATCATGGATTTCCTGAAAACTAACGTCAATTACTTCTCTGACGCAAATGTGGCGTTTTCCGCTCGAGGGCGCCCTCTGGCTTTCAGTATGAATTAAAAACTTTTGGCTAATCAATAAAAATAAAAAAATACTTATATAAATATATATATAAATATATATATATATATATATATATATATATATATATATATATATATATATATATTACAATAACTTCTTAGGCTTAGACCTTTCTAATTTTTTTTAGTCATAGGCTGTCTGCATATTAATAGGTAACCCAGCATTTTTTTTTTTTTTTGTAAAATAAGTTTTCTTTAAAATATTACATAATAATAATTAGTATTAGTATTATATTGTTATATTTATTCTGACATACTCTTTTTTTATTTGTAATTATGAAAATGTTATTGTAATGGTAATATTTCTTATTTTTACAAATATTTTTAGCAGTAATAATAATCATAATAATTATTATTAGTCACGTTAATATAAAAACACAGTTAAATACACACGCTTTTCATTTGTAAAAAATAATAATAACAATAATCGCATTTTAAATCGCAATCGCAATTTTACCCAGAATAATCGCAATTATATATTTTCCCCAAATCGTGCAGCCCTAGTTCCAGGGAAAGGAAATCTTAATGCTTCAGCATACCAAGACATTTTGGACAATTTCATGTTCCCAACTTTGTGGGAACAGTTTGGGGATGGCCCCTTTTTGTTCCAACATGACTGCACACCAGTGCACAAAACAAGGTCCATAAAGACATGGATGAGCGAGTTTGGTGTGGAGGAACTAGATTGGCCTGCACCTTAACCCGATAGAACACCTTTGGGATGAATTAGAGCGGAGACTGAGAGCCAGGCCTTCTCGTCCAATATCAGTGCCACCTGACCTCAAAAAGGTTGATCATAAACACATTAACACACTCACATAAATAAATTTCCCATAAAAATTCCTTTAAACATACTCCTAAACTTTGTGGAAAGCCTTTCCAGAAGAGTGGAAGCTGTTATAGCTGCAAAGGGTGGGCTAATTTCATATTAACCCTACGGATTAAGAATGGGATGTCATTATGTGCACAATATTATGCACATGTTTATGTGCATGTAAAGGCAGGTGTCCCAAAACTTTTGGCAATATTATGTATATATTCTTGGATCACTACCACTTCAATGCATAACCTTTGTTTGGTTAATCAAGTTATTAATCAATTATTCAAATTATATTAATCAGTTAATCAAATTATTAATCAACCAATCCTTCTAAATATCCAATAATTTGAATGAATCTTTGTTTGTGAGAGAAGCACCCAACACTGTTAAAACCTATATTTACTATTCTAGCTGCCCCTGACAGTCTTGGTCACTGAAGCCAAATTTATACTTCTGCATCGGTTGTACGCCGTAGCTACATCGTAGGCTGTGTGTTGCATGCGTAGCCTATGACGTACTCTGACGTGCACCTCTCCAAAAATTTAACAACGCGTCCATTCTACATGGACCGCAAGCGCTGTGATTGGTCTGCCAGAACCCCTCCCTCAGGAATGCACATGCACCCTCTGCATGTGTAACTGCATGTCAACGCGTACATGGATGCAGAAGTATAAATGAAAATCGACGTGTAGCCCACGGCGTAGAAGCTACGGCGTAGGTCAGACGCAGAAGTATAAATCAGCCTTAAGGGGCTAGTTCACCCAAAAATGAAATTTCTTTTATCAATGACTCACCCCAATGTTGTTCCACACCCGTAAGACCTCCGTTCATCCTCTGAACACAGTTTAAGATATTTTAGATTTAGTCCAAGGGCCTTTCTGTCCTTTGAATGTAAGTGTATGCCCACTTGCTGTCCACGTCCAGAACGTAATGAAAACATCATCAATGTAGTCCATAGGTGACATTAGTTGGTTAGTTACTCTTTTGAAGCGTCAACGATACATTTTGGTCCAAAAATAACAAAAAATACGACTTTATTCAGCATTGACTTCTCTTCCGTGTTCCTCAAATAAAGAATCATGATTTGGATTGCGTGTCAAACTGGCAAACTGCTGAAATCACGTGACATTGGCGATATGAATCACGAATCAATCTGCTGATTCACAACCGTTTGATTCTTTATTTAAGGTTTGAAAACAAATGCGGAAGAGAAGTCAATGCTGAATAGTCGTATTTTTTGTTATTTTTGGACCAAAATGTGTTGTCGACGATTCAAAAGAGTCTAACTAACCAACTGATGTCACCTATGGACTACTTTGATGTTTTCATTACCTTCTGGACATGGACAGCAAGTGGGCATACACTTACATTCAAAGGACAGAAAGCCCTCGGACTAAATCTAAAATATTTTAAACTGTGTTCAGAGAATGAACGGAGGTCTTACGGGTGTGGAACGACATTGGGGTGAGTCATTGATAAAAGAAATTTCATTTTTGGGTGAACTAACCCTTTAAGGGTCACTCAGGTCTGGTTCCTATGTGACGAATTCTGAGTTAAAGAATTTGCTTTACACTTCATCTTCAATCACTACAGAATAATGCCGAAAAAGTACATCTTATCAGTATGTTTTGAGCTAGAGCTCGACCAATTCCGACCCTGAAGAATCTGTGTCAGCATTCTTTTGTTACAGGAGAAGATGGAGATATTCTTCTGACTGACAGAACAAATTTTCTAAGTGTATCTTTTGTTTTTGTTTTTACAGTCATGACAACCTGACATGATGATGTAGCTAAGTGACCTGTGCTTGAGCATAATTACAGTGACCTACAAACTCCTTGCTGAGTGTAAAGCTGGATTCTGCTGATGAAACTGCAAACTATTGTTCAGTAAAGTTTTCTTCAATCTCTGTCTCCTGGTCTTTATTCTGGTTTCCCTAATAACAATAAATACAATAGCTTAACAGTAGTATATATATATATATATATATATATATATATATATATATATATATATATATATATATACACACAGTGTAGAAAATAAGTATTTGAACACCCTGCTATTTTGCAAGTTATCCCACTTAGAAATCATGGAGGGGTCTGAAATTGTCATCGTAGGTGCATGTCCACTGTGAGAGACATAATCTAAAAAAAAACATCTAGAAATCACAATATATGATTTTTAAGTATTTGAACACCTGAGAAAATCAATATTTGGTACAGTAGCCTTTGTTTGCAATTACAGAGGTCAAACATTTCCTGTAGTTTTTCACCAGGTTTGCACACACTGCAGGAGGGATTTTTGCCCACTCCTCCACACAGAGCTTCTCTAGATCTGTCAGGTTTCTGGCCTGTCGCTGAGAAACACAGAGTTTGAGCTCCCTCCAAAGATTCTCTATTGGGTTTAGGTCTAGAGACTGCAGAGGCCACGCCAGAACCTCGATATGCTTCTTACAGAGCCACTCCTTGGTTATCCTAGCTGTGTGCTTCAGGTCATTGTCATGTTATACTTATTTGCAGCTGTATCATACAAATAAATGGTTTAAAAAAATCATTCATTGTGATTTCTGTTGTGTTTTTTAGATTCTCTCACATTGGACATGCACCTATGATGACAATTTCAGACCCTCCATGATTTCTAAGTGGAGAACTTGCAAAATAGAAGGGTGTTCAATTACTTATTTTTCTCACTGTATATATATATGTGTGTGTGTGTGTGTGTGTGTGTGTGTGTGTGTGTGTTATGCTATTTATTTTATTTACTTATTTAAAGGGGGGGTGAAACACTCAGTTTCAGTCAATCTCATGTCAATCTTGAGTACCTATAGAGTAGTATTGCATCCTTCATATCTCCGAAAAGTCTTTAGTTTTATCATATTTATAAAAGAAATATGGGCTGTACCGAGTCTTTCCGGAAAAAACCGAGCGCCTGGAGGCGTATCGTGTGGGCGGAGTTAAAAAATGACAAGCGCGCAAAGCGGTGACGCAAAGCGGTGACGTCCAGATCCAGAATCAAATCTGAGGGAGAAATAAATTGAACAGGAGAAACGGCAACATCAGGACGTCCGTCTCTGTGGTATGTAAGTTACTGTAACGTTATTTAGTGGCCTCTCCACATTTCTGTGTCTTTACTCGCAGTGTATGAGGACATGATTCGGTTTATGGACTATTGTATGCGACTAGACCTTAGAAGTAGCAAGCAAAACGGTTTTGCACGTCAGAGTCAGAATAGTGTAACGTTATACAGAACAACAATGGAGTAACCGTTAGCGCATTTGAATGACAAAGCACGCAATCGTGTCGTTTACTGATGTTTACTCATGCGTCCGTAGCCAAAAGCAGAGACATTTAAAGCAGTTTAACTCACCGGCTGCTTCCAAAGCAGGACCGAACCTTTATCGCTGGGACTGCTCCGTCAAAAAAACACTTCTTTGGTATGATCTGGTAAAGTCCTGACAGCAGTGGCATGTAAATCCACTTTGAGACGTGACTGAAATGATGTTGTGAAGCTTCCCGTCATTTCTGCGTTCAAATCGGTTCAAATGCAGCGCTGCCTTCCCGGAATGCTGTGCTGAAGGGTTAAAGTCGCTCGACGTCACCCATAGGAATAAAGAGAAGCGCGGCACCACATAAGTGTTCACGGACGACTGGATCTGCATCTGAGAGGCTGTTTACGGCGTGCATTTCCTCTCTCTCGCTCTATTCACGCGCGCGCGCGCTCACCCTACCGGGAGAAGAGCCCGTACGGCCCATACAAGGACCTTCCGTTCTATTAAACGTCAAGTAGACTCATACTCGAAAAAAACTCGCCGAAACCTGTGAGAAACCGGAAGGAGTATTTTTAACACAGAAATACTCCATCAAACGTCCAACATTAGTTTGTGAAACTGTGTCTATGTTTAGGATGGGAATCCAAGTCTTTAACAGTGTAAAAAGCTCAGTATGCATGAAACAGCATTTCACCCCCCCTTTAATTTTTCCCCCCAGATTCTTAAAGGGATCCCCTGGTGTTGAGACTTGTATGGCTTAATATAACATAAATAAATGATGTCTCTTACTGAATTATGTAGTAGAAAACCCATGAAAGATCTACGTTATTTAAAAAATCGATTTTATATTTGGACTATGGGCGGCGCCATTTTGTTTGCGTTCTAGGTTGATGACGTAGAATGGTTGAACTCCTCAATCAGCTGGCGTTACCCGTAGCTATTTTTACCACAACGCAACTCGAAAATTGTTTCAGAGTTAAACAAAACCAATGAATTGCTTTGTAATTGTACTTAAAACACACTCAAACATACATGTGCACACAAACTCACCTACACAAGTCACAAACAGATCGGCGGCCGGGCACACACACCTGACAGACTGCGTTGTCTCAATCGAGATGTTGGGCTGCTCAGTCTCCATGACAGGGGCTGAATCCGAAATCGACCCCCTATACCCTGAAATAGGGCATTATTTGAAGGGACGGCCATTTGTAGTGTTGTCCGACATCACAGTGGACATGTTCAAGTGCAGTCATTCAGTCTCACGTTGCACCGCAATAACGAGTGTACAGCCGATTTACAACAGCTGTCCGACTTCACGCACCCAAACATACATGTGCACACAAACTCTCTCTCTCACACAGACTCACACACACCCCAATAGAGCGGCGCGAACACACACACACACACACACACACCCCTACAGATCGGCGCGAACACACACACACACGCACTGCGTGCGCGCATACATAACCCTCAATCACTATTCCCTGTGTTGATATCATAGACTGTTGATATGCAGTAGATTAACTGTAATGCCTAATGTATCCAGCAGAGGGAAATATCTAGGTAGGATGATGGGATAAGGTAACGTGAGGAGGAAGAGAGGCAGGATGTTTTGGTGATGATGCATGGGATTGGTTTGTGCATTAAAGTTTGAGCACGCTCAGTGAATTAACCTCAATCTTTAAACTTTCACTTTTAAGACACAAATTACTTTCGCTACTTTTGTTCACTAATACAACTTGAAGGAGTTAATGAAGACGATCGAGTGCGTGAAGTCGGACAGCTGTTGTGTGTAAATCGGCTGTACACTCGTTATTGCGGTGCAACGTAGACTGAATGACTGCACTTGAACATGCCCCTATGGTGTCGGACAACACTACAAATGGCCGTCCCTTCAAATAATGCCCTATTTCAGGGTATAGGGGGTCGATTTCGGATTCAGCCCCTGTCGTGGAGACTGAGCAGCCCAAAATCTCGATTGAGACAGCGCAGTCTGTCAGGTGTGTGTGCCCGCCCGCCGATCTGTTTGTGACTTGTGTAGGTGAGTTTGTGTGCACATGTATGTTTGAGTGTGTTTTAAGTACAATTACAAAGCAATTCATTGGTTTTGTTTAACTCTGAAACAATTTTCGAGTTGCGTTGTGGTAAAAAATAGCTATGGGTAACGCCAGCTGATTGAGGAGTTCAACCATTCTACGTCATCAACCTAGAACGCAAACAAAATGGCGCCGCCCATGGTCCAAATATAAAATCGATTTTTTAAATAACGTAGATCTTTCATGGGTTTTCTACTACATCATTCAGTAAGAGACATCATTTATGTTATATTAAGCCATACAAGTCTCAACACCAGGGGATCCCTTTAAGCCCTTTGTTGCACTTCACTTCCATGTTTGAAAACCCCTAGTCTAGGGTTTATTTAAAAACTTTATTTAAAAACCTAGTTAAACTTAAATTTAACTAGGGTTAAATTTAAAAGCGCACTCATTCACAGTACATAACTTAGTTAATAACTACCATGTTTTAACATAGTGAACATTATGGTCATATCATAATTGTACCAATACTAGATAAATGTCATTTACAAACCTGAATCAATTATGACTCTTTTCTTTCGTTTTCCAGCGGGTTTCTCATCAGATTTGGGACTTGTGACCTATAAAAAGAGAAAAAGAGAGATTGTGTAATGATGCAGGATGCATAAAACATCAGCATGCAAATTTATGTAAATAAAGAAAATATGAGAATTAATGTTTATTTTAGATGACCAGTCACAGAAATAAATGACAAATGTACATTTAGACTTGTTTTACCTTTGATTTTGATTTCTGTTTCTTCTTTTTCTGTTCTTCATCAGTGCTGGTGCTTCCATTTGAAGGTTTGGGTGCCACGGGTTTGGTGGACGAAAAAAACCTCCGGATGTCCTGAAATGAGCAGAAGTAAATTAGAAAAGTATATATAATATATAATAACAGTTTACTTTGTTTAACATAGATTATTTATTATCTTATAATAACATAGGTTCCTAAACGTGCTGTGCAGAGCAACTACCAAAGTAACCTCTGGCTGAGTTTGTTCTGTTGCATGTATACATTTCAAAGTTGACAGTAACAGACAGGAAGCATGTGCTTCGTTGATACCAAAACAGAAACATATGTACTTTATTGTTATACAGTAACACAACAGCTCGTATTGGCCTGTCTATTGGCAGACAGTCGACTTTGATAGTTGGTTCTCCACATTTTTAAAATGCTTAAATTTTGCTCCACCCAGACCTAAATAAATGCACTCGGGATACAAATAAGGGAAACGTGGACTGCCAAAATCATGAATAGCCTTTGTATATTTTGCTCTTTTTGCAGCTCTGGGCTGTTAACAAACACGTAACGTTAAAGGCTGCAAGTTTGAGCTAACTGCTCTTTTTTTAGCCAAACAGCCAGATCAGCTGTATTAAGCTCGTCTCTGATTGTGTAATTTTTTTATATAAATGGTGCATTGATAAGGCGACTCACCATTTCTAAGCATGTGTCAAATATCGTTTCTTTATTTTTGGACAGACTGCGGGACAGTAGCGCTTCTCCAGTCTTCTTTGGCGCCAATGATACTCAACGCAGCAGGCGCAGCATGATGACGCGAAGATGGAGGAAGAGAGAGAGAGAGAGAGAGAAACGCGCGGATCAGATTCTGGAAGTGCGTTGATAGACTGTAAAAAATTGATACCTGTCTATGATTGATATATACTCCACATTAAAAACAACAAAAACAAAAACCCTATAATAATTCAGTGCAACACATATTGTATAACAAACTAAATCATACTAAGAGTTGTCGTATATGATTGTTTATAATAAATATTATGTCTAATGTTCTTATTAGAAATGTATATTAGGCTCGTTTCTTCAACTAGTAGGTAGCCTACTTTTAGTCATGTGAAGTTGAATAAAAAAAAAAAAACGTGATCAAAAGTCACGTAACACAGTTTCATACGTTTAAATAATTTGTCTAGTGTTAAGGACAAACTTATTACAAGATAAATTGTTATTATTTTACGTTTTTCAATTTGCTATTATTTAAAAACAGAATTACATATGCCACTCAAGAAATGTCGTTTTACCAGTTTGTCCACAATGTACATAGTTATACATTTGTCAATGAGAATAAATGAACTGCCCTTAAGGACCAAATGCTGAACTGTACCTGTCACACTCTGAAATGGTTTAGGTAGGAGCTTATAAGAAAATAAATAACTTTCGTTTTTTTTATATTAAGAGCATGATTTCATATTTTTGGATACAATATGTGATGAGAACTTTTGAAGTATTTATAAAAATGTGTGTGGTGATGGAAATGACGGTGTTGTGAAAATGACAAATAACGTGAATAAAGAAACATTTGATAAATATAAAAAAGTATTGTAATATAATATATAACTTATTACACAAATCTACTCTGGCAATCCACATAAATTGTACTTTGTAGTCATAAATGTAATTTCCACCACATATTCTTTTTGTAATGGACCTATTAAGATGTAATAACTTCTCCCACTCTATGAAACAAAGCTCTAACTGAAAAAATAAAAGTAACATTTGGTGACTGGTAAAAAACCTAGCAGTGCACCAGTGATGACTTGGGCCCATCAGTCCACTGTAAGCAGGATCTTAAACAGCACTTTTGCTGCACTAACCACACCAGACCTAGTAAGGAACTAGGCAGTTCATTGGCAACCCAACTCAAGCATGCAGCCAAAGCAAGCCACTTCTCCAGTTTGCAGTGTTCTCGTCAGTTATTTATTGAACTCTGATCTGAATTTTTATGTTGCTACCAGTACATCTTATATACTTGACTTGCTTACCATCAACTCTAGCATTTCAAAAATACAAACAGCATGCCTTGATTTGAATCATCTCATCTAACTTGATTATATCTACCTTGTTTTTATAATCAGATTTAAATAATTCAAATCTGTAGTTTTATGTCTTTTTATACATTGCAGACTGGGTTGCCACCTGTCTTGCGGTTTATAAATAGCGCCGACTTCAACGTAAATCAACCTCTAACATTTTACAACAACAAAAATGAATCAAAACGTATGCCTACAAGAACATTTTTAGATTCTTGATACATGGCCCAAGGTCAATGTCACCTGAGCTACTCATAACTAGCATAAAAATAACTTTTTCCCTTAACAAAAAAAGCTGACATTCCAGAAAATCTTTAGTACGTTTACACAACTTTGTCTCAATTGACCAGATCAAGGCAGATAGTTTGAATGCTTATGCAAGTAAAATTAATGGGATAAATAAAAGTTGAATTCCACAGTAATATTGATTCAATTTTACTTATAAATTTGCTTTAAGATTTGTCTTAAGTGAAGACATGGTAATCAAAGTAATATTGAAGACTTTTTGTTATCAGATACAATATAGTTTTAAATAAAAGCTGTCCCTTTTTAGTTTAAAAAAATGCTTTTATTCCCAGCAATACATTTTTCTACTCATACGAGACCCTTCTCATCTACCATATCCTGTCATGCATTGATATAATGGTGACTAATAAAAACAATTGCACACAAGTATGTTGTTGGAAAATGTGAGTTGGTCTTTATTGACAGATTTTACAGATTTAGTCATCTTGCGGTTCCACCACTGTGCCCTTCTCGCTGACATAGATCCCATCAAGAAACTTTCGGATGTCCTTCTTTTTTACAGTGGTGGCCTGCTGGATCAGTGCAGCTGATGGAGAGAAAACAACATGAAGCAAAACTTAAGACAAACCAGTTTAAATGACAAGGCGGTGCACTCAAGAACTCCCATGAGCCGTAAGAGCTGTTCAAAAATCAGTTATGTAACATGCAAACCTAGTCAGTTGTTGAAGCTGTGGATTTAAATGAGGAATTAAATATTGTCATGCTTGCATGAATGTGAACGTGCAATAAAGCCCTAAAAGTGTGTGTAAAGTGAAGTTGTTTGGTGTGCAGGAGATGGTCAATTCAGTATAAACATTGCATAAATTGAAATCTGGCACTTTTGCAAAGATGATTTGGTAGTTAACAATGAGCAGAAGAGACAGGTTCAAGGACAAAAAGCATGAAAACTAGCACAGTAGAGCCGATAGAAAGGCGAAGGGTAGAAGCGGCTCCAGTCACCGCATGCGGCGGTCTCATTCTAACCTCTCGTGTTCTCTACGACTCCTGCTCCACTACAGTGCCTTTCTCAGAGACGTAAATACCATCCAGGAACTTTCTGATATCCTTATTTTTCACTGTGGTTGCCTGCTGGATGAGGGCCGCTGAAACAAGAAAGGCTGGGGGGGTGAGGCATGCAAAAACACTAGGTCTCTCACTCACACACAGAAAAAATTACTTCAATCACTACGCAAACATGGGTCAAGGACGTCAGATAGGGAAAAGGAGGCTAAAATGGGAAAAGGAGGCAAAAAATAATTCTAAACAATACATGATCAGATTCAGGACCTGCAGGTAATTGGGTCTTTAGCATTAATTTCTATATTTCCACAACTGTTTATTTCACACCAACATCTGCAAGAGTGTGGGTGGGCTTTTGATATGGATGTACTTCGCAGACTCAGGTATCAAATCAGCACAAGATGTCAGCACCATATTCAGACACTGGCAGCTTCACTTTTCTTCAGTGGAAGGTAGAGAAGACACAAATATTTTTTTGTGGTCTATGGGTATACTCAATAGTATACAGGGATGCTCAGGTCTATCAGACAAAGTTAGGGATAGGATTTATGGGTTTTCACGACCATTCCAGTAATGGAAAAGCCATTTGAAATCAATTTTAGGACAAACAAATGTGTATGTATGCAGCGTTTGTGCTGTGGCACTCGCTCGGCTACTCACTCGTTATATTGAACAGACACATTCAGTTTTTAATTGTAGTGTCTGTTCTCTAAAGCCTAGAACAGACTGCAAGATTTTCAAACTCATCAGGTCACTGCTCTTCACACTGCTATCTGGGGAATCATTCAGTCACTGCTGTGTTTACACTGACCGATGGATCGGCGACAGAGGGTTTCACACTGCATGACTGCACAGGAGGAACAATCGCTGGCAACTCTCTCACAGGTGTGCAAACTACGTTTCCCAACTACACGTGCGATGTGACGAGTAAACAACGCGAGATCACGTGCGTCAGACCTGAGTCCTCGCACGAGACTTGGAATTGTTATTAAAAATGATAGACTGCACACGTTTGCTTCAAATTGTATGTGCTTTGTTTCCGTTCGATAGATTTGTAAATATATCTATTAAAATACTGATATTCTGCTCTATAAGTCCTGCCTGAACCTCCTGCTGCCCTCTCATTCTCGCATTGGCTGTCGGTCATCGCTGATGTTATTTTCAGTCAAAACTCATTTCACAGCAAGAGTTTGAATCACCGACAGGTCCAGATATTTAGAAAAAAAACAAAAGTCTAGAAAAAAAAATTCAAAAAAAATTTCACATTTCTACTACATTAAAGGGATACTTCACTGTTTTTTATCCCTTTAATGATCCAGCTTAAATACAGATTCATCTTCCCAGCACTGAAGTACCCCTTTAAATTCAAACAATCACAAAAACATCCTTGAGCACAAAAGGATGTACTAAAAAAGAAACAGAAGTGAATCCAAGTTGTCTCGTTAAGCATAGTTTTAAATTACCAATGCTATCAGAATTCGTAGACACCATCATGTGATTTGAAATCATGTGAACCACTCAATGAAATATTGAGTTGCAATATATAACTCGTCACATAGGTTGGCACAGTACATTACATTAGAAAGATGCTCACCTGAGTTTGACACCAGCTCAATGTCATTACCCTCCAGAACCAGCTCGTCTTTTTGAGCAGCAGACACAGCACATGCCACACCTACCAAAATAAAATAAAAAATCTGTAACCAGGCACATCTGCAGCAGATTTATTGGGGTTATGATGACAGACATTACACCAATTCAGGCAAAATGCCTTTACACATACCTGGCCTCATGCGAACACGGCGGATGTACTTCTCTCCCAAGAAATTTCTGATCTCCACCAAAGAGCCGGTCTCCTGGATCACCACGTTAATGGGGAAATGGGCATATACAGATCGCATCTTGTATCTGAAGCCCTAGAACAAATGAAACGTGCAATAAATCACAATTTTCTCTTCAAAGTAACTAGGAAGACTTGAACGGTCTTTTTTTTTAAAGCTGCTTTATACTGAGCATAAGGAACTCATGAGGACAAATGTACCAAATTCGAGTTTACATACCAGGGTGACCCCCTTGATCATGTTCTGGACATGACTGCAGATGGTGCGGACTGTGGCCAACTCCTTTCTGTTACCCCACCACTTATCCACACGCAACTGAAACAAACAGATCATTCGCTGAAATTCCCCACATTAACATGCACTCATTTGTCAGAATAAGCCCAATCCAATTAGATTCTGTTAGATATGAAACAATCTGATTCACATGTGCATTACATGTATTCAGTTAAACGCTACGGCCAGCAATGTCACTTGAACTACTGCAAGAATAATGGCCTTTTCTCCCTTAAAATGACACAAAAGCGGACATGTCAGAACGTTTTATCCAATATTTAACAGTCAGCCACCTCAACTGAACCGTTCGAGGCAAAGATACATGCCCACAAGATGTAAAACAAACTATGACACTACATGTGCAAAGTCATGTGAATCAGATTCAAAAATGTGTCTTAAGCATTTACATGATCATTTTTCCCCCATTGATCAAATTTCAGCAAGTATTGTATATACAAAGTATGGAATAAAACAATTACAAAGTAATCAAATAAAAGCTACCCTAAAAGTGAGTTTAAAGGGAAAATGTAGACACTAAGGGATTCTTCTGCATGCTGAATCTCAGAGGGCAGAGTTATATAGTTTTGGAGATGATGAAGAGCCCCATCATCACCCAAGGCTCTTAAATAAGTTGTCAGAACAGTATGCATCAAGAAAGACTGCAAACCTTCTTCTGTTTCTTGCCCAACAGACTGAGCTCCAGGTTAATGTGGTTGAACTCCCGGCGGAGAACGCCACGGGGTCCCTTCACTGTAACTGTGCGGCCCTTGAGGGACACCTCGACTGCAAGGAAAAAGACAATTTAGTATGAGTTAAGGAAATTAATTGATTATAAAATATACATATAACGTTAGGCGAATAGTGTGTGAACGGCGACGCATTAAATTTGACATACCGTTGTCGGGGATGTCCACTGTCTGGTTACTGAGAATGGTCTTCATTCTAAAGAAAACAAGCACAAAGCGGTCAACAAATGCATATTCTGTCCATCACAAATCCGTAGTAATTTCATTTAACGCTAGCTGTACAGAGAAACTGACCGCCATAGTTAGTTAGTACAAACCCGTTGGAATCTAACAGAATTCAAGTCATTTACATCCTGGTAAATTTGTCACTTTTAACGCTACTTGAGCATTACTAATGACATAATGAGACAGGCACGGCTTAATGTCAAAGTGCTTTATGAATGAATTGTAATTGCTTCGGCCTACACGTCTGGCTAACAGATAAACACTGACCAGACATACTGCGACTATAAATCATCGGGTTTTCGGCACAAATACAGCCACAGATATTTTCATGAACATGTAAACAACTCCCTGAGACGATATGCAAACCCAACGGATTTGAGATTAATGCAGATTGTACTTGATAAAAACACACAAGAACAGGACGCGCCATGTTCTTACCTCGCCGATTAAGGGGGAAAGGAAGGAGGAAGGACGTGATGACGTAAATGTAACCCGTACGTTATGCGTCATGCAGTCTGCAAGGCAAGACCAAGCGATTACAGATACTGATTATCACGTTAGTGAAGCAAAATAACTGCGATTATCAGTAAATGTGATTAAATTATATTTTAGAAATATATATATTTATGTATTTATTATGCATATGTTAACAAGAAAATTACTGGTCATTCACTGGTTTGTCTGGACGCTCTTGTCTTAATCATCGATGTTAACCGATGCCAGAGCGATTGTTGTCAATGACAGGCTCGTGCTGGATCTAAAGTCATGGCGCTGATCAGCAGAAGTTGTGGTGCTGCGTGTCGATATTCTTCTAATCATCTGTTTGTATCATCAAAATGCTTTGAGGCGTCTTATGTAAGCGATTTCTTCGTTCTTTTTTAGTTGTATGACCTTCTATAACATATGTAACTGTTAATGGCAAATAGTAGCTCTACTACCTTTCGGTGCTCTACCGGTGCAGGCCAATACAGAAGTTGCTGCAATGTAACAGTAAAATGTCCTTCGATTTAATACATTAAAATGAGTTTGTCCTATGCGCATTATGCTGAGAAAACCGAAATGTGGTAGATGTTAGTATAAAAGTTTTTTTAATTTAAATAAGTCACGCTGAAGTGCATTTTGCATGTGGTCAAAGGTTTACTGTAACAGACTGACCACTGCTACCAACACATCATCCACACTCACTGAGAGGAAGAAAGGCATCAAAGACGATGGACTGAACCTCCAGGACTTCATATCAGGAGAACTGTCAGAAAAGACCAAGTGGGAGGAATACAGAGGAAACCTAAAGAGACAGCAGGGAGAAAGGTAAATGTATGGACACAGCTTTAACATTTTAATTAGTAATAGTTTGGAAAGTTATATTCAGTAGTGTTTTGGACATGTACTCCAGCGCCTTTTTTATAGCAAAGTGCCATGGCCATCAATACTACACCAATACCACCATGTTTTTTATTTATAATATCATTTACAGTGATCCCTCTGCCAAGGTCGCTTGAACTTTTCATCTGTGTTGTCTAATTGTACATTTAGACATAAATGTTATTTGTTAATAAATTAGATGTGTAATTGAATTGCCGAATTACTGAATGCAAACATAGTTTGTTCTTTACCAGGCAGGATATAAAAAATTGATGTATGAAATGAACCCTGTAAAGGCTGACATATGAAATAGCTGTAATTCAATCAGAAACATTTTTTTTAATGAACAGTTTATTTACACATTTCTGTCCAATTTTTTTTTATGGATATGGCTCTCATACCTGAGGAAAAAAACACCCCAATTTTATTCAGAGGTCTAAACCGGAGCAAAATATGCTAATTTACTGTATAACAATATTTATATGGCCAAAAGGTCAAATTTTGATAGCTTTTAAAGGGGTGGTTCCATGTTTTTTTTTTTAGGCTTGGTTGTGTTTATGGGGCACAGTATAAAATGTCTTAATACTTCTTCTTTTTTTTTACGCCGTATTTTTCTTATATTTTACCTTTATTCCACACCGCTGTCTCCACTGTCTTTTAAACGGCTCGTTTGCTTCCTGCTTCTATGAAGCCCATCCCTCCGAAAAACGCAATGGTCTTAGATTGATTAGATGGCCAAAAGTAGTTTCATGTATTTTTATTGGCTAAAGTGCCAAGCACAGGTTGTCGGAAATGCCACTCCACTTACCATTACAGGCAGAAGTCACATCTGCGGTGACTAGCAAGGGTTTATGATGTAACCAACCCGGGAAGAAGCTAATTGTAGTCCAAACCGGCCGTTTTTGTAGGCAATAAACTGCCATAAACTTTAAAAGACAATATCTCAGTTTGCATTGAACTTTCAGTGCTGTAACTTTGCAGACACTGTTTATGCTCAAGCAGCAACATTACACAATAACTAAAGTTAAAAAGTGAAATCGCATGCAACCTCCCCTTTAATGTATATAAATAAGATCTGTGTAACAGTTTAGCAGCCTACTTGCATAAAATGATATAAGAATCAGTTGTTGCTATTCTATTTCTCCTAATAATATGTCTTAGTAAGATGATATTTAATTTTTAGTTTGATGATCAAATTGTGGGGGGCAAAACATAATGCAATGCAATACAATGCAATGATGATTGAGACCTGTACAAATGAACATTCCTTAATAGCCTGCCCTGATGTATCATATTTTCTACTTTTCTTTGGTAAATTTTAACAGTATTTTCCACACACACACACACACACACACACACACACACACACACACACACACACACACACACACACACACACACACACACACACACACACACACACACACACACACACACACACACACACACACACACACACACAAAAGATGTATGGATAATCAAGTAAACCTAAGTTGCTTTAGTCTAGTAAGAGTTAATTTTTAAAATATCACTAACAATATAAAAGTTATACTTTTTAAGTCAATACAATTTCACAGCAAAAAGACGTCTACCAAGACCTGCAGATGATACAAAAAGTATAAACTATCAATCGGAGGACAGAAGGCATGTCGTAGATTGTGTGCAACAGGTTTTTCAGCAATGGTTTGATTATGTTGATAATATAGAAGGCCTAGAAATTTGTGTATCAAAATGATAAACTAAGCTTTATAGGGTTAAGATGTAATATGTTTTATATACTTATACTTATAGATTATAGATAGATAGATAGATAGATAGATAGATAGATAGATAGATAGATAGATAGATAGATAGATAGATAGATAGATAGATAGATAGATAAATTCAACATTTACCTATACATGTATAAAATCCAGTCCATAGGATTTAACCAGTTGTTTATTTTCCCAGGCTAAGGCTACCACCGTGGCTAAAGACAGAGATTCCTATAGGAAAGAACTACAACAAACTGAAGAACACACTTAGAGAACTAAACCTACATACAGTGAGTTGCTGAAAACATGCCTGACATTTCAACTCCACATAATGACACAATGGTGACAATGTATAGTTCAGTGAAAGGAATAGTTATTTCAAAAATGAAAATTCATGTTGACATTCATTTAATTTACCTATAACATATGTTTTGGAATACAACAGGAGAAGTTTAGCAGTATGTCAGAACTGCTCTTTTCAGTACAATGAAAGTGGAAGATAACCAGCAGGCTGTCAAGCTTCAAAAACAACAAAAAAGCACCATAAAGCAATGCATACAAAAGCAAGCAGACAATCACTATATATAGTACCATTTAAAAGTTTAGGTACATATATTTTTTAGAAGTGAAATATGAAGTTTCTGTGTAACTGAATAACAAAAAAGCATATTTTCAAACAACCTTGCAAATGGCCCTTTCGCACGTTGTGCCTCCCATAACTGACATTACCGTTTTTACGATTGATTAAGCACATTTTTTAAAACAAGGCTCAGTTGGTCGAAACAAACCACACAATTCACACATCTACACACATAAGTAGCAGAATATCTCAGTTTTACAAAAGGAAACACTTCATTCATAACTTTACAATAATTTAACAAAAGCCAATTTTGACACCATATGGCAAACACAAGGTTCATACAATCTGATTCTGTTTGAACACTTGCACACTGCCGTGCTCATTTTTAAAGGGGTGATGAATTGAGAAATCAACTTTCCCTTGAGTTTTTGATATATAAAAGGTCATTGTAATATAAGATTATCCTGTAAGTTTCAGAGCTGAAAACTTCCCTGTTAGTCAAAGAAAAGCTTTTATAGACACCAGACCCAGAAAACGATCGTGTTCTTCATCCTGACGTCGTCTAGTGGCGAAACACACCTCTACAGAATAATAAGCATGTGTAATTCAGTAGTCTCGCCCACCGACTCATCGAATCACGCTAGCCAGCAGCAATAAACGTGGAAGAAGATAGCTAGACATAAGCTTCCTTTGGATTCTAATATTAGGAATGTGTGATACTACATTTATTTTTAATGAAGTTCCAGCTCACGTGGGGAAGAACGTTTGCGTGTTTGCTTCATTTCACTGCGGAATCGTTTGTAAACAAGTCAAAAAAAGTGGAGCTGGATTTGCAGATACAATGTTGTGCCTTTTATATTGGATCCAACAGGAATGGTGCAACAAACTTATGTGAGTAAAACGTATTTTTTTATATGTAATAGTAGTCCCGGGGCTGTGGGTTTTCCAGATGGGCTACCAAAACGTATGCCTCGGCAGAAATAATATTTTCGTGATCTGGGCGCCTGTGCACACGTGTGTGTATTCACACTTATATCCACAGATCGCGCAGGCCATGTAATACAGAAATAATATTCCAATCAATCGTGGGTAGATGAGAAATAAAGCATTGTGTTTGTTTGATAAGGACGTTTATGAGCCCTGTGAGAAAATCATCCTGGTTGCCGCTTTCAAATCAATCCTTCCCTCATGTAAACTGAACTTAAAGGGGAACTGAAGCTCATTAATTATGTAAATCTTATCCAATCCTAGCCGTGGGCATTTACTTCCAAGTCTCCAGTGCAGCACGCCCATCAAAACCCAGCGTTCAGGAGAGAGCCTCAAAACCAGTGTAGAAAATAGCCTATTACTTATTAGTTATGATGTTTTTGAATGTAAAAACCACACGAACATCATTAGTTGACCTCAGACAACACAAAAAATAAATGTAAAAAGTCAGTGTATGACACCTTTAAAAACTTTTTTTTGATTGTTTTTTTTTTTTAGAGATATTTTTAAAATAAAGATACATACATTGGCCAAACACAACATATTCTCAAACTCAACAGCTAAAAGTAGGCTACTTTCAATTAAAGGTCATATTACATAATAGTCATAATACCTTTAGCTGAGTTGCTGTGTCATGAATAATCACCATCTAGAGCAAAAGCAAGCTTATAATAAACCCATCAAATCTGCAACCAATATTATAGTTTTACTGTATTTTTAATCAAATTAATGTAGCCATGGTGAACTGAAAATCCATTTTTATTGTATGTGAGAGAGCAATTTGGACATTATGCTATAACTCCATTTGTGTTCCACAGCAAAGAAAAAGTTTGAAAATACAATAGGGAGAGTAAAAGATGACTAATGAATTTTTGGGGATGAATTACTCTTTTATGATTATAAACCAGTGGTGCATAAAATATACACTGTTTCTTTTGTTACAGGTCTGCGAGGAGGCCCGGTGTCCAAATATTGGAGAATGTTGGGGTGGAGGAGAGTATGCCACTGCCACAGCAACTATTATGGTGCGTGCTTTGTGTCTGAAAAACACCCACAAACATGCAAGGATAATATTGCAATGTCTTTTAAACATTATCTTTTGCCAAACAGAAAATTTTTAATTCTGCTATTATTTCCACATACTCTTTCCATAGTTAATGGGGGACACATGCACACGTGGCTGTAGGTTCTGTTCAGTTAAAACAGCGAGACGTCCTCCACCTCTTGACGCAGATGAGCCATACAACACAGCTAAAGCCATTGCAGCATGGGGACTGGACTATGTAGTCCTCACGTCAGTGGACAGAGATGGTAAGCAAATATGAAAATGACAACAACCCAAATTTAAGGCAGCGGCTATTTGCACTAAGTGTAAATAGAATCTAGTTGCTAATGCTATTTAGACTAAGTGCAAATAGAGATAGATGCCATTTACACCCAGTGAAAATAGTGATATATTTACACCATATAAAATTAGCAGTTCTTTGCCATATAAATAGTAACTACATGTAATTTATAGTAGTATTTATACATACTGTTTGCACCTCAGTATTGTTGTACATTAACAGGATGCAATAATAACAGTGTCAATTATAATTTTTATTTAAAATTATTAAATGGAATGCCGCCTTAAAGGGACAATAAAAGCCCTCCTCACACCTATCCCTAACCCTACCCAATAATTATTTTTATTATTATTAAACATTTTGTTTGGCACTTTATTTCCACATTTAGAACATTTTCTTAATTTTTATTAAAAAGAAATGTCTTTCTGATGTGATTTGTGATGAGAAAAGAGAGAAGAGCAAGCTTTGCAAAAGGCGGATTCGAAGCCGGATTGATCGTGACAAAACCGTGATCTATTCGCAATTCGCAAAACGTTTATCTGTGGGCTTTTAAAAAAAATCGTTTGGCACAGGCAGGCATTGTTAGGCGGAGCTTTTTCTCTCTCTCTTTCTCTCTTATTTTCTCTCTTGTTTACATATTTGTTTTTGAAACCAGGACATATTGATTGTTTTGGTGTCCAATTTAGCTTCAATTGTGTCATAGCGATAATCCGTCGTTTGCTACTTGACGTACTAGTCAGTTGCAAGTTATATTTATAGGAGCATTCTCCTCTGTCTAGAAAGCATTTGATGGAAAGAAAATCAGTTTGTTTTCCCAAAAGAGAAAGTCTGTTAATTTTAAATGCATATATCTATTACAAATAATTATGACCATGGCATATAGAAGCGAGTAGACATGGACCAAGAAGAACAAAACTCTAATTTTGTTTTCATGGGTCTCCAATGTATTGTAATATTTCCTTATTTGTACCATGTTTTTATGATACTGGACAGATATTCCTGATGGTGGGGCTGAACATTTTGCAAAGACCGTCTCCAGCCTTAAAGAAAGGTACAGAAAATTTCTATTTTTATTTTTAAGAATCAATTAATTCATGTCAAGTCAAGTCACCTTTATTTATATAGGGTTTTTTACAAAACCGATTGTTTCAAAGCAGCTTCACAGTAGCCTGACAAGCCAGACTCACGATGTTTGGTCTGGAAACTTACCATTGACAGGGCTCAATCCGAGGGGCGGGATAAACGGTCTTTCAAACTCCCTCTGCACGCAATAGGATAGCACTACAACCAACCAGAGCAACGTGAAGCGGAGCTAGTTGATAGATTAAACTTTCGCCGTATCTGGTCGGCAAAACTCTGAACACATCTTTCCTTTTTAAGAATGACTTCAGTGCCGTTCTTTTCTCAGAGAAAAGCTTAACTCCAAGTCTTCCACAGTCACTGTCAAAGCTGGTTTGAAAGACCGCCGTTCGCCAGCTTCTGTGTTTACTAGAAGCACGCAATTCGGCCGTCATTATGTTATGCCCCGCCCGCCGACTCTATACACGAGGTGATTGGTATGAACAGAGTTTGGTTTTTCCAGCTCAGAAGTATATTGAGAGTTGCTAGACGACACTCGTGGCAGATTAGATTTCCTGCCACTAGGGTGTGTCTAGATTTCTAGGCTAGCTTCACAGTGGTAACAGGAAAATAATGCAACAGAATTTGATTCGGCTGTACAGCTACTCTGGAGACAACAATGATGTTATCAGCTCATTTAAAAAATATATATATAGCGACAATACGGGCAGATCAGTAATATAGTTGATATAGTTTAGTAATTAAATGTACTTGAATATTTAGTTTATATACCGGTAGTTTATATATTATTTAGAGATTTTTGTGTCCCCAACTGAGCTTGCTCAATGTCAATGTCAATTGCTCAATGTCAGTTGTCCATAGTCTACTTTTTAATAGCGTAGCGATGTATGAAGTCTCACACAGAAGTCACTTTCAAACCAAGCTGTTTTCTTTGACCAAGTCAGTGTCGAGGAATCAAAACTCTTATCAGGTGGCATAATGGAGAAAAATAAACCTCGGGAGAAACCAGGCTCAGTCGGGGTGCCAGTTCTCCTCTGGCCAATTAACATACAGTGTATGATTATTATTTTGGCAACCTTACAGGTCAGAAGTCATATTAGATCTGAATATTTGTAAGATCGGAGGCATCATGCCGGAGACGGGTTTATTGAGGATGACTTGTCGATTAAACAATTATTAAACAGTAGTATTTGAATATTCATTGGTTTCACTCTTTTCTCTCTATAAGGAGCCCTAAAATCCTGGTAGAGTGTTTGACTCCTGATTTCCGTGGTGATCTGGCAGCAGTGGAGAAAATTGCTTTGTCTGGGCTTGACGTTTATGCTCACAATGTAGAAACCGTTAGAGAACTACAGAGGTTGGTGTGCTTTACTATCACAGTCTGGATACATCACAGTCCGCGCTCACATAAAAATGCTGTCATGTCTGTTACATTTTTTCTAATCTCAATATCTTTATACCTTATACTTATTTTATTTGTATTCTTTTATTTGTGTTGATTTTTTTTTTTCTCTTATTTGTACTATATACAGTTACCACCAGATGGCAGCAATATCTAGTCCATCTTATCAAGTGAATTAGTAACAGTAGTTCTCCTCCATTGTGATTCTGACTGCTGTTCAAAGCTTGGATATTTCATTGCAGTTTTATCTCACTTTCACCTTTTGATCTTTGACCTTAAGGCATGTGCGTGACCCTCGTGCAAACTTTGACCAATCACTGAGTGTTTTACGACATGCTAAAAAAGTGAAATCCGGTATTCTCACGAAGACTTCTATCATGTTGGGTCTCGGAGAGGCAGACGCACAGATACATGCTGCTCTGAAGGGTAATCTGAAGTAACCTACACTAATTCTTTCCAGAGTTATACATGTATTCTATGTACCGTATATCACAGGATACATATATTCTACGTATATTAGCATATTAGCATTCTTTGTGTTCTTGCAGAACTGAGAGACTCTGGAGTGGACTGTCTAACACTGGGCCAGTACATGCAGCCAACCAAACGCCATCTCAAGGTACAACAACACTACAGTACATAATAATAAAACAACCATGCTCTGTCTAAAGGCCAATTCACACCAAAAATGATAACTATAGGGATAACTATATTAGCAACCACACGAATGCACAATATAGTTCTGTTTATTGTAAGCACGCTCCGCTGTCTGTCACTTTAAATGCTCAAACTCAGCATTAAGGATTTTTATCGTTCATCAACTGAAAAAAAATGTTCTTAAAGTGATTTTGAGGTCTTTACATGGCACATTCCCAGTCTGTTCACTGACCATCTGATACATTCTGCCCATGATGGCATGTGAAGGCTGATATTTTTCTAATCCGATAGGCTGGTTTTGTGCAAATATCAGTTATACATTGGTGGTCACATAAGCAAAATGCCAGCTAAATTGTCCATTGTCTTTTTTTTAAAATAGCGTAGCAATGTATGAAGTCTCACACAGAAGTCACTTTTAAACTAAGCAGTTTTCTATTGGTCGACGCTGTGAATCCATGTGACCAACTTAAACCAACTTTAAAAAAAAAACTTTAAGCTTTTTCCCTCACTCAAAAATTTGCAGGACAATGTTAATATATGATTACTTAATATATGTAACATAAGTAAATAAAGCTATTTTCACATGTTGTTCAGATCTAAGTAGACGGTTACTCTCAGACAGAATAAACCACTGAGGACCAGATTTCAAACATGTGAAAAGTCTTCCATGACTAATAATTCAAAAGCAACAGGCCACCTTTCCTGATTTATACATTATTGCATCACACACAACACACTTTTAGAATGGCACCACATCAGTCTAAAAGTGTGTGTCTGATTGAAGGTGGACGAATATGTTACTCCTGAGAAGTTTGCATACTGGGAGAAGGTTGGCCAGGAGATGGGTTTTGTCTACACAGCCAGTGGGCCACTTGTGCGCTCCTCTTACAAAGCAGGTAACCTGAGTACATGTTTAAATTTATAAAGCTTTATATAATACCTAGTGTAGATAACGCTATCCATTAGCTTTACCATTCTTCTCCATATCTATGTTTGAAATTAACTTATGCGCAGAAAAAAGCACAATTTTCATTGTATGTATTCAACAGAGCAAAATATTTACTTTCTGGAAAATTGCAGCAAAACTTCTGTAAAAAAAATGGAAGTAGCTGCAAATGGGGAAGCAACTGTGGCTCATTATATTCAACCATTTTGATGACAGACTATGGGCCCTTTTTAAATGATCAAATGCCATATGCAATGACTATCCATTATGACATGTTTGTGTGTTGCTGCGGGTCCCTGTGTGTGTAATAAGCATAGGGTACGCGCATCGTGCACCCACCTATAGGCGCATTTCACTAAGACTAAATGACAAAAAAAACAACAAGCCAACAATGCCCTTAAACACATTCTAGACTTTTGACCAGCACGCCCATGGGCGCACAAATATATTTTCAATTAAACAACGTGGCACAGGACGTGAAAATAACTGCATCTGGCTGAAACTGGCAAAAAAGACTTCTGAACATTGAGAGATTTATTCGGTTTATGCATTGCCACTAGCCTGGATGCCAGCCAAACTCAGCCCCGCCCACAACATTTGAGCTCTGGCAGTTCCGTCTGGCCTTGCTCCATAGAGGAGTAATTATGCCCGAACATAAACTGTTCGGGCCAATGAAATCATCAGGGCAGGCTTCAGACGATGACGGACAGATGATAAACAGTAACGTAATCACGCATGTCATCAGAGGCGCTTGGATTATATTTGTTCAAATCCTAAACGGAGAGCTTGTTTGTATATGCATTCACCTTCACTATTTCTCTCTGAAATGATGATCATGTTAAGTACTCTGTGTATCCTTAAAATCTTTTTTTTTTTTACAAAACCAGGAAAGATAATTTATTCCAGCATGCGAATAGGGTTGCCACGTTTTTACAACAAAACCCGCCAACTCCTAGCCCAAAACAAGCCCAATAGCTTCTCTGGGAGGTTCTCCGAAAAAAAGGTTCTCTTGGGCGGGTAAAATGTGTGTTATTTTGGCAAGGTTCCCTGCTAAAATTTGCATTCCTGGGTCTATTTATCACATAACTGAGGTTGCTTCAGCCTGCGGAAATGGAAAACAACCCGCAAAAACCCACAGATTTGGCAACACAGTGCAGTCCATATTGCGTCGCTTGATTGCTCTGATTGGTTGTAGTTCTATCCAATTGATGTCTTTCCTGATTCGGTTGAAGCGCCCCATAATCACAGCCCAATGGGCAAGTATCAGACTTATTTTCTGACTAGAATTGAGTATGACCACATCAGGCTACGTTTCCACCATAGTTTATGTGCATGTCTCCTTGATGGATAAAAAAATTATCCGGCCAAATTGAGTGCTCAAGTTTTTTTGCGCATCTTGTTTCCATCCAGCATTTTAATGACACATCCCAACATTTGCATAAGAATGGTGGATGGAAACATAGCTAATGACAGTTGGTTAGCTCAGTTGGTGCAAGATTTGTGCATATGTTTTTGTTTTTGCTCATGGGGCAACATCATTTATAAAGCTAAACATTTCCTATATGCCGCTTGCAAAAAACAATCTATTTTTAATAGATGCTAGTTCTTTTACAACAAGATAGTGTAGTTTTGACCATCATGGCATCGACTCATGTTAAACATGACATTGTTTAACATTAATAGATTCAGCTAAACATGACGTTTCAACTATCATGAAGCGCACATACTGTAACATAATTTATCTAAACGTACTGTCTCATGTTTTTGTTTTCTAAGGGGAGTTCTTTTTGAAGAATCTGCTGGAAAAGAGAAAGACTGAAGACACCACAGCGCCAGCAGAGTAAAACTGCTAAACATCCCATTTTAACACTCATTCGCTACAGTACAAACACTATTACGTGGTTAGTTCACCCAAAAATAAAACGTATGTAATCATTTACTCATGATCATGATGTTTTTTTTTATCATACAGGTTTGGAACAAGGGTGTGGGTAAATGTGAATTTTCATTTTTGGGTGAATATGCCTTCAAGTATACATATCATTAGACATGTGCCGATTTTCGATAATGCGATTTATCACGATAATGAATATGCACGATATTGTTATCGTGGGCACTTTAAAATATCGTAAATAATAATTTATTAACAATTTATAATTTTTTTATAATGCACTCAAGAATATTTTGCCCCTCAACCGTATAAATGCTCAACACCGCTGTATTCTGCGTCAAAGGGACACGCGCTCAGATATAAACAAGCCCAACGTGCGTTTGCACATGACTGAACCGGTGAAGGAGACGCGCTGCTGAAGTGCCGCTCAGTGACAGCAGAGGGCGCTGATGAACTGCAGAATGCAGCCGGTTACCCCGGAAACCAGCAAACAAAACAAAAAACGCGTGTAGTTTTTAAAACAGCCATTCGTTTTTGTAATCTCAATGTTGTTCATCACAGCACCAAATACTCTATATAGGCTATTTATTTTCAAATTTAAACATTTTTATGTTTTAATCTGGACTACAACATACCCTAATAATTAGAACTGTTCTAATTATTTGTTATTGTTCAGTATAACTTTGAGATACGACTTCATTACTTAACATGTTAATTCATTATTACCAAACTGACAATGAAAAATACTTACAGTATTGTTCAAAATAATAGCAGTACAATGTGACTAACCAGAATAATCAAGGTTTTTAGTATATTTTTTATTGCTACGTGGCAAACAAGTTACCAGTAGGTTCAGTAGATTCTCAGAAAACAAATGAGACCCAGCATTCATGATATGCACGCTCTTAAGGCTGTGCAATTGGGCAATTAGTTGAAAGGGGTGTGTTCAAAAAAATAGCAGTGTGGCATTCAATCACTGAGGTCATCAATTTTGTGAAGAAACAGGTGTGAATCAGGTGGCCCCTATTTAAGGATGAAGCCAACACTTGTTGAACATGCATTTGAAAGCTGAGGAAAATGGGTCGTTCAAGACATTGTTCAGAAGAACAGCGTACTTTGATTAAAAAGTTGATTAGAGAGGGGAAAACCTATAAAGAGGTGCAAAAAATGATAGGCTGTTCAGCTAAAATGATCTCCAATGCCTTAAAATGGAGAGCAAAACCAGAGAGACGTGGAAGAAAACGGAAGACAACCATCAAAATGGATAGAAGAATAACCAGAATGGCAAAGGCTCAGCCAATGATCACCTCCAGGATGATCAAAGACAGTCTGGAGTTACCTGTAAGTACTGTGACAGTTAGAAGACGTCTGTGTGAAGCTAATCTATTTTCAAGAATCCCCCGCAAAGTCCCTCTGTTAAAAAAAAGGCATGTGCAGAAGAGGTTACAATTTGCCAAAGAACACATCAACTGGCCTAAAGAGAAATGGAGGAACATTTTGTGGACTGATGAGAGTAAAATTGTTCTTTTTGGGTCCAAGGGCCACAGGCAGTTTGTGAGACTACCCCCAAACTCTGAATTCAAGCCACAGTACACAGTGAAGACAGTGAAGCATGGAGGTGCTAGCATCATGATATGGGCATGTTTCTCCTACTATGGTGTTGGGCCTATTTATCGCATACCAGGGATCATGGATCAGTTTGCATATGTTAAAATACTTGAAGAGGTCATGTTGCCCTATGCTGAAGAGGACATGCCCTTGAAACGGTTGTTTCAACAAGACAATGACCCAAAACACACTAGTAAACAGGCAAAGTCTTGGTTCCAAACCAACAAAATTAATGTTATGGAGTGGCCAGCCCAATCTCCAGACCTTAATCCAATTGAGAATTGTGGGGTGATATCAAAAATGCTGTTTCTGAAGCAAAACCAAGAAATGTGAATGAATTGTGGAATGTTGTTAAAGAATCATGGAGTGGAATAACAGCTGAGAGGTGCCACAAGTTGGTTGACTCCATGCCACACAGATGTCAAGCAGTTTTAAAAAACTGTGGTCATACAACTAAATATAAGTTTAGTGATTCACAGGATTGAAAAAAAATGTTTGTACAAAATAGTTTTGAGTTTGTACAGTCAAAGGTCGACACTGCTATTTTTTTGAACACACCCCTTTCAATTAATTGCCCAATTGCACAGCCTTAAGAGCGTGCATATCATGAATGCTGGGACTTGTTTGTTTTCTGACAATCTACTGAACCTACTGGTAACTTGTTTGCCACATAGCAATAAAAAATATACTAAAAACCTTGATTATTCTGGTTAGCCACATTGTACTGCTATTATTTTGAACAAGACTGTATAAAGAATTAATCATTCTATGTTAATTTCTTAGTTACTTTTTAATAACATTAAAATCAAAATAACTTTTAATGGACCTAAGATCAAACTAACAATGATCAGTATTTCTTAACTAACATTAACAAAAACATTATACTTTCTGTACCAAATGTAGCTATTGCTCAATCTTAGTTAATGCATAAACTAATGAGACCTTATTGTAATTTGTAAGCCTACCTGTTGTTCTTTATAGCCTAATTTTTTTGCACTTTAATCTGTTTGAAAATTTTACTTTTACAGCTCTGAAAAAAATCAAGAGACCACTTAACATTGATTTCTCAATGAGGGGTCTCTTAATTTTTTTCCAGAGCTGTATATATTTTTGGTGTATTATTGTATTTAAACATTCAGTTATTTTTGTTCTTACAAAAATAGTTCTTAAAGCTGTTATGCTATGGCAACACTTTTTTTTTGCAACTTATTTAAATATGGTGATAATATCGTATATCGTGATAAAACTTCATCAATTAATCGCAGCATGAAAAATTGATATCGGCACATGCCAACATATCATAATAAAATTATGTTGCAATAACATTCTTTAAACACAATGTTTAAATGAACATATTTAATTGCTTTAGAAATGGATATGGTGTATATGGTGTATATAAACCTGTATATGGTGCATCTAAGTTAAATACAGTGTGGAAAATAAGTATTTGAACACCCTGCTATTTTGCAAGTTGAAAATCATGGAGTGGTCTGAAATTGTCATTGTAGGTGAATGTCCACTATGAGAGACATAATCCAAAAAAAAAAAAAATAAAATCCAGAAATCACAATATATGATTTTTTAACTATTTATTTGTATGACACAGCTGCAAATAAGTATTTGAATGCCTGTCTATCAGCTAGAATTCTGACCCTCAAAGGCCTGTTAGTCTGCCTTTAAAATGTCCACCTCCACTCCATTTATTATCCTAAATTAGATGCACCTGTTTGAGGTCGTTAGCTGCATAAAGACACCTATCCACCCCATACAATCAGTAAGAATCCAACTACTAACATGGCCAAGACCAAAGAACTGTCCAAAGACAATAGAGATTGAACACCTCCACAAGGCTGGAAAGGGCTACGGGGAAATTGCCAAGCAGCTTGGTGAAAAAAGGTCCAATGTTGGAGCAATCATTAGTAAATGAAAGAAGCTAAACATGACTTTCAATCTCCCTCAGACTGGGGCTCCATGCAAGATCTCACCTCATGGGGTCTCAATGATTTTAAGAAAGAAGAGAAATCAGCCCAGAACTACATGGGAGGAGCTGGTCAATGACCTGAAAAGAGCTGGGACCACCGTTTCCAAGGTCATTGTTTGTAATACACTAAGATGTCATGGTTTGAAATCATGCATGGCATGGAAGGTTCCCCTGCTTAAACCAGCACATGTCCAGGCCCGTCTTAAAGGGTTACTTTAGCGATTAGCATATGGCTTTGTATCAGTAAACCCTGGAGTATATTTGAATGATTGTGCTCCCCCTCCTCATATCCCCTGAGACAAGAGATTTATGCATTTTATTTCTGGAAAAATTATTCTCATGACGCAAATGTCGTCTTTTTTTTTTGCGTTTTTGGGAGGAATTTGCGTCATGGGAGGAATGTTTGGCCAGAGGCTAAAGACTACAGTCAGCAGAGGGAGCTATTTCCACGTTGAACGTGAACTGAAAATGTGCCAGACTGAACAAGCGCTGTGATTCTATCCCCGTCTTAAAGGGTTACTTTAGCGATTAGCATATGGCTTTGTATCAGTAAACCCTGGAGTATATTTGAATGATTGTGCTCCCCCTCCTCATATCCCCTGAGACAAGAGATTTATGCATTTTATTTCTGGAAAAATTATTCTCATGACGCAAATGTCGTCTTTTTTTTTTGCGTTTTTGGGAGGAATTTGCGTCATGGGAGGAATGTTTGGCCAGAGGCTAAAGACTACAGCCAGCAGAGGGAGCTATTTCCACGTTGAACGTGAACTGAAAATGTGCCAGACTGAACAAGCGCTGTGATTCTATCCCGCGAGTGTGGTCGCGTTTACCTCAGCTCTCATGAGGAAAGCTCATTCAGCTCATCATGAATGTATGCAATTTGACTTCTGCAGTTTCCCCTGTGTGACACTCCCTCAGCGGCAAAATCACATGTTATTAAACAGACATGCTCAGTTTTTAATTGTAGTTTATGTTCTCTAACTGAACTGATTTTATGAAAATGAACGTGGTCGCAGTGGGAAAGTGAAAGTGATCCAGTCACAATGATTCAGTAGCGGTGGATTTGGGAGTGGCCTTGTAGGTCAGCAAAGCCATCTGGGAATTGTTGTCTTTCATCTCCATGAGACAAAAATACATGTTCTGTCTTTTTTCAGTCTAAATAGCACCAAATAAAACATTTATTTCACATTATGTGAATTAATGACCCAGTTTAAATACAGATTCATCTTCTCAGCGCTGAAGTGCCCCTTTAAGTTTGCCAATGACCATTTGGATGATCCAGAGGAGTCATGGGAGTAAGTCATGTGGCCAGATGAGACCAAAATAGAACTTTTTGGTCATAATTCGACTAAACGTGTTTGGAGGAAGAAGAATGAAAAGTACCATCCCAAGAACACCATTCCTACTGTGAAGCATGGGGGTGGGAGCATTATGCTTTGGGGGTGTTTTTCTGCACATAGGACAGGGCGACTGCACTGTATTAAGGAGAGGATGACCAGGGCCATGTATTGCGAGATTTTGGGGAACAACCTCCTTCCTTCAGTTAGAGCATTGAAAATGGGTTGAGGCTGGGTCTTCCAACATGACAATTACCCAAAGCACACAGCCAGGATAACTAAGGAGTGGCTCTGTAAAAAGCATAAAGGTTCTGGCGTGGCCTAGCCAGTCTCCAGACCTAAACCCAATAGAGAATGTTTGGAGGGAGCTAAAACTTCCTCAAGACTGATCTAGAGAAGCTCTGTGTGGAGGAGTGGGCCAAAATCTCTCCTGCAGTGTGTGCAAACCTGGTGAAAAACTACAGGAAACGTTTAACCTCTGTAATTGCAAACAAAGGCTACTGTACCAAATATTAACATTGATTTTCTCAGGTGTTCAAATACTTATTTGCAGCTGTATCATACAAATAAATAGTTAAAAAAGCATACATTGTGATTTCTGGATGTTTATATATATATATATATATATATATATATTACGTCTCTCACAGTGGACATGAACCTACAATGACAATTTCATACCCCTCCATGATTTCTAAGTGGGAGAACTTGCAAAATAGCAATGTTCAAATACTTATTTTCCTCACTGTAAACAGAATATATTAAATACAAACTTGTCAAAATACACATTGTCCTTTTTTATTTCAGCCATGGTTGTCTTTCATAGTTAAGCCTGTGAAATGAATAGACAATGTGGTTCTTTTATTGGTCCATATTTAAGAAATATATATTTTTTGTAATCATTGGTCATGACTATTACAAACCTGTACAGTAAGAGATGATTTTATAAAAGATACAGTTGTGACTCTACAATATCCAATACACATTGCAGGTCCACCAATATCAAAAAATTAATAACAAAAACAGCTATTTGCCAGTGGTATCACATGCCAAATTTAGGGCAAATGTTTTTTTGTTGGTCCTAATATCAAAGTTGCCCTTCCTCTTGTTGCTTCTCCCTCAGACATCACTCTCAAATTAGTAGGTAGTTTTGCCACAAAAATGTCTAACACTGATAACCATAAACAATAATAATTTTTTTAACCGGTAGTGGGACACTGAAATGCATTGACACCAGTTGAGCACAGTAAATATATCTACTGTTTCAACAATTTTGAAAAATGGCACACACATGAGAACATTAAAAAATATCAAAGACACTAAGACATGTATGATAATGTGTTCAAAACATTGTCACCCTGCATTTTTGCAAACTGATATGAGATAAAACTCCAAAAAACATCCTGAACACAGTTCAACACACCGAGCACATGCATTTTTACAAACGGTCCATAGCTTTTAAGAAACCGGCACAAATTACTTTGGTTTTCTGAGCAAAATACTTTAATCAATGTAAAGTGCACATGCATGTATGTGTGTGTGTGTGTGTGTATGAATCAGTGTCTTAGGCCTTGGCTTTCTTGATGGGTGGTTCATTGATTCGTGGAACTCCTCCAGATGGTGTGAAAGGGATTCGGGTCGTTACCTTCTTTCCAATGGTCTCAATCTATGCAAAATATTAAACCATGTGAACAATTACAAATTCACACAAAAAAAAATTACATTCCGATGTCCAGAAATCAATTGCAAAAGTTTACAAGTTTAATTTATTGATATCGTACTCCTGTTTGATGCAATAGTTTCTGCCTCACGTCAGTGAATAAATATGTCGAACCTCTTGAATTCTTGTGTGCTGTAATGTCTGGTGAGTGAATTTTTGTTAAGCATGCCAGAGGTTCGGGGTTCTAATCTGCCCTCGTTAAAACCAAAGATGTTCATAAATAATTGTATATTAAGAGTGGAGAGGCATGTTTGATTTTTGTTTTGTGACTTCCCCACAACGAATAGCGAGTGTCCGGAACAGCGTTAAAGTGGTAGAAGCATTCGTCTGTGTAAAGAATGTGCACGAGCACCAAGAGAACACTGGTGCTTTGCACTTCCTCAGTACTCAGCATGAATTCAAAAACAGCACATTCCAGCACCAGATCGCCTCTTATTTAACACAAATGAATGACTCTTAATACTCTGCTAGTGAACTGTTTTTTTTTTTTAGATACATCAATAATAAGTTGAGATGTTTCAAAAAGACTTTTGAGATGTTTCAAAAAGTGGTGTCTCACCCTCAAAGGGACATGTCTCACCCACAAATTACCCTTGATGATACCCATAATGAAGTGAATAATATAAGTCAGGGAGGTGGGTCCACAAATAACTACTGACCTGAAAGCCAAAGTTCTGTAGTTGGGTGTGCAGATGGTCCAGGACACGTCGTCCATCAAAGATAAATGCTGGTTTCAACATCTTGTGATATATTTTCTCATAATCCAGATCCTAAAAATAAAAACATGTAATACTTAAATCATAAATAAAATAAGTATCACTATGTACCATGGAATTGTTTTTGGACATACCATGGTATTTTTAAGTACCATATTTTATATATATATATATTATATATATATATATATATATATATATATATATATATATATATATATATATATATATATATATATATATATATATAAATAATTGCCAATAATGATTTATTTTTGAATGGACCAAAAAAAAATGTATTTAAACTTATAATGTTATATTTACATTTCTAATTGTGTATACATTTTAAAATAATAAAAATGTAGCAATATAAAATTTTACACTTCTAAATTAAACCATAAAAATACATAAACCAAACATTTATTAATTTATAATAATATACTTGCATTTAGTTGTCTAATTTTGAATTTATTCAAAAACTATTCTTATACAAAACAAATTAGTATAATGAACATTTACATTTCTAAAATGTATAAATATATAAACCAAACATTTATTAATTTGCATCTATAATATTTACATTTAAATGTCTAATTTAGTATTTATTCTAAAATTATTATTTAAAATATAATTTTGTTTTAGAAATGTTTTTACATTTATACATTAACATATTCAAATTTGAAGAAAACACAAAAACTGGAAATTAATGCATTGCTAAGGCACAAATGACCGACACCTATTTGGAATGATTTAAACAACATGGGTTGCAGAGTGGTGTCACAAAAGTGTTTGTGTGTATGTGTGTGTGCGCCATGTACCTTAAACATGTCCCACTCCGTGCAGATGACGAGGGCATGTGCACTTTCACACGCTTCGTAGGGGTCTAACGTCACTGTTACAAGATCAGACACTACAGACAGAATGAGAGTCATGCCAAATTAGACAGAAACACAGACACAATAAACTTTGTCCCACATTCCTAGACAATCCCTAAATGAGATTCAGCATTACACAGGTCTGTCTTTCCCTCCTATCATTCAAAGAGACCTAAAGCACAGTTTTATCTGCTCAACACACATACCTCTCTCAGGGTTGTCTCCAGAGATGCTGGGTTGAGACAAGTCCTGGATTATCTGCTCCTTTAGCACTTTAGGGTCATAAATATGGAGCTTGGCCCCTTCGTCCATCAGATACTTAGAGATGTAGATACTGGATGACTCTCTAAAACACAAGTAAACACAGGCCAGATTTACAATGCAAGACTCCCAATTGAGAGACTTATTATTATTCTATAGGCAAATTTGTAGAGAATAGTAGCAAAAAATGCACAGAAAGTTATTTTGGGCAAAGGTATTCACCAAACACTATAAATATAAAATTGCAGCTATTTTTTTCAGTCATTTTGATGAATCTGTTATACTATAATCACAGTGGTGTCCAAAAGACAGAGACATGCATTAAAACCTAACTCAACAGTTGGAGATTTATTGTTTGAGAAGACATAGAGAATTTAACATTCAGAAAGAAATAGCACTATTTGATTTGCCTATTTTAAGCTACCAGAGAAAATACTTCCAAACAGAATAAATGAACTGTAGCACATCTCTGAACAACACATTAGCCATTTTTCACTGCTAAATGAATCATTGTATTATGAAAGAACTAAATGAATAATTCAACGACTCGCTCATCGCTCAAAGTCATTTGTCACGACCTACCGACCTATGGGGTAAAACTAAATTCGTTTTTTGCTAATAGACTTTTGGAGCCAACTGTATTATTAAATGGATGTCACAAAGCCTGTGTTTCTCCTAACTTAAAAAAAAAAAAAAATCAGCAGAGTCATGCTTCTGAGACAATACACATGCAGAGGCATGACTTGCTCTCAATGACTCTAGATAAAGGTCATGGGTAGGATGGGCATGTGTAACATGTGCATTGGTGTTTTTAAATAGGAGATAGTTCAAACCAAGAAAATTGTGTCACCAACACACAGAGTTTATGATTAACTCATGCTCTGACATCTTACAGCCCGTCTGTTTTGTAGGTAAAAGAGAAAGATACAGCTTTTGCCTTCTTGCATATAAATATGTGATAAAGCTGTCATAAATTAAAATGACTGGTTCAAAGTGTCCCTGCATGTACCTGGTGTCTCCAGTGTCCTTTTTGAAGGAGAAACCTAACAAAGCGATTTTCTTCCCAGTAACGGTGTTAAACAGGGAGTCGATGATCCGACAGGCAAATCTCTTTCTCTGATATTCGTTCATGTCTATCACCTGCACATACAGAAATACATTAGTTATTGTATAAAAGTTCATCAGAACTTAGAATACACTTCATCGGTTTGAGGTTGGTATGAGTTTAAATGCTTTTTAAAATATGTCTCTTATACCTTTATATAAATATATTATACTCTTATATCAATATGTCTTATAATATCATTTATTTGAACATAATTATTGTGAAAAATTACAATTTAAAATTGTTTTCAATTAACATGGCAAAGCTGCATTTTCAGCAGCCATTCCTCCAGTCATCAGTCACATGATCCTTCAGAAATCATTCTAATATCCTAATTTGGTGCACAAATAAAGATTTCTTCTTATTAAGAAATTTGTTGAAACAGATCTTTGTGATTATTTGATAAGTATAAGTTTAAAAGAATAGCATTTATTTGTAATGGAAATCTTGTGTAACATTATAAATGCCTTTAATGGGTTCTCAACTTTGGTCCTCGAGATCCACTTTCCTGAAGAGTTTTGCTGTGCACCGTGTTACGTAAACAAAACTGTATGCTTTCGATTCATTCTCACGGTACTTTGATGTCATACACTCATTGGTCTGCACATCGCCACATAGAGTCAAACAAATGTGCAGTGGTCAGGAGGTAAAAGTCGTAGCTCTCAGAAAATTACGAGTTTCACGCTGCAAGTTCAATACACAAGTGTAGGCTTTTTACAGTTAAGAATTGTTAGGGTAATTATGACGAGCATTAACACACCTTTTAGCTCCAACCTTGATCAAACTCACCAGTCTATAACCTTTTAGTACTCCTGAAGACCTTTATTAGCTTGTTCAGGTGTGTTTGATTAGGGTTGGAGCTGAAGTATGCAGGACATTGGATCTCATGGACCTATACTGTAACTTGATCAATTTAATGCAACCTTGCTGAATAAAAAAAAATGAATTTCTTTAAATAAATTGAAGTTCACCTGTTGCCAGTATGAAGCAACCTCTGGGAGATTCAGTGCCTCACACAGATACACCAAATTTAGCACATCCTTCTGAAAACAACTTCCTCCAAAACCTGATACAGAAAGATACATATTTAATCAATTGTAGCAAAACTCTTAATCTCATTCTATTATATCATTTTGAACACTTTTACAAAGCAAAAAAGTACCAATAATGTTCAATTAAGATGGGGGTTAAACAAACGCACTGACCCACGCTGGCTTTGAGGAACTTGCTCCCAATGCGCTGATCCATTCCGATGGCTCTGGCCACCTCCTCAACATCAGCACCAGTGGATTCACACAGGGCAGAGATGGAGTTAATACTACTGATGCGCTGAGCCAGGAATGCATTCGCTGCCTAAAACATACATATGCTTAATTGAATGAGTTTAACACAACAATTTAACTCACTTATCATTAAAAGTGTGTTCACACTTGGCGGAGTGGTTATATTAAAACAACTCTGGTGTGATTAAAATGTTAAAAAACCTTGAAAAAGTTTGACCCTTGGTGCACACCAAACAAGCGGACAGAGAACCCTGAAAAGGTCCAAACAAACTCATCTTTCTCGCCACAGTCGATTTTGTCCATTATAGTCCGATACAGGCGTCGGAACTGTGTCTCTTTGCAGCAGATCTTCGTTTATGTGTGTAACAGAGGAATTCATGGTTCTTTGAATCCTCTAGTGAAAAAAACCTATACCAAAATGTATTTAAAATAAAATTATTTCATTTAGCTTAATGCGTAACCCCTCCCCTCCAACTGTTAGTCTGCTATGAGTGCAAGATGGAGAGGAGGAGTGCTGAGGTAAAACCCTGTCGTCTGTTCAATATTCCATTAACTTGGAAATACGTTAATATTAAGCCTAAAATGCGTTTGAATATCATTCACTATTAGTAAGGATAGTATGATCACTGTATAATATCAGTCTTTAAATGCAAGATATTTAAAGTGTACCTAAAGTATACTATACTTGCAGTAGTTCCACTTTAGCACAATTAAATATGCTTAAGCATATCTTTATGCCAAGTATACTTAACATAAAATAAATCTACACCCTAAATGTCAAAAGTTTTGGGATGTGTGTCTTTATGGCATATTATAGGTTGATATTGTGTTGGCAGCTTCAAGCCTCAGCTCTTCAGTCTTTGCTCTAATTTATCCCAAAGGTGTTCTATTGGGTTGAGGTCAGGACTCTGTACCGGCCAGTCAAATTCCTCCACACCAAACTCACTCATCCATGAATTTATGGACCTTGCTTCGTGCACTGGTGCGCAGTCATGCTGGAACAGGAAGGGCCATCTCCAAACTGTTCCCACAACGTTGGGAGCATGAAATTGTACAAACTTTCTTGGTATGCGGAATCATTTAGAGTTCCTTTCACTTGAAACTAAGGGGCCAAGCCCAACCCCTGAAAAACGACCCCACACTTTAACCCCCCCTCCACCAAACTTTACACCTGGCACAATACAGTCAGACAAGTGCCATTCTCCTGGCAATGGCCAAACCCAGACTCATCCATCGAATTGCCAGACAGATAAGCACGATTTGTCACTCGAGAGAACATGACTCCACTGCTCAGAGTCCAATGGCGCCGTGCTTTATACCACTGCATCTGACGCCTTGCATTGCATTTGGATGCTGCTGCTCGGACATCGAAACCCATTCCATGAAACTCTTTACGCACAGTTCTTAAGATAATCTGAAGGCCACACAAATTTTGAAGGTCTCTAACTATTGTGACTACTGTGCACCTCAGCATGCGCTGACCCCGTTCTGTGTCTCCTACCACTTCATAGTTGAGTTGCTGTTGTTACCAATAGCTTGCAGTGAATTCAATGATTTGGAGGGGTGTCTCAGTACTTTTAGCAATATAGGGCATTTCAATCAAATACATTTTAGTATATATTTATTTTTTACGAGGATCCTATACATATTTTTTATGCTGGTAAAAATAAAGCATTGTTTTTGATGTTCGGTAAGTTCAACCACAAAATCTAGGTCATAAAAGTAGTTTTTATTGTTATTTTGCATCTTTAGGTTCTGTGTTAATTTTTTTTATTGTGAATGCCAAGTGAACCAGGGCTAAATGTATCATTGCCTTTTTTGGTCCAGACCAAAAGAACCAAGAGAAATCGCACTAAAAGCATGAACACACCCTACTTATACAGCTTACATTTACATACCAGTTTGGAAAGTTCAGAGGACCAGGTGTTGGTGGTGATTATGCGTGATTTGGGGACCCAGTTCTCATAAACTGCACAGAGAGCACTGATAGCCCTTTGGCCCTCTGGAGTCTCATCTCCACCAATCAGGACACGATCTGGGTCCTTCAGGTCCTTCACTGCTGTACCCTCCGCAAGGAACTCTGGGTTAGATAGAACCTGTAATTAAAGGCAGGAAAAAGGTTGTTAATTTACACAGAACAGAATAAACGGTGAAAAATTCCCAAAGGTCCACACACCCAGTTATTTTAGAAGTTCACTTAAGAAAGGCAAAAACTTTGTAGAATATCCCTTTCCTAATCCTGATTATATTTAAAAGTAGATGATGGGCAGTAAAACTGTCAAACTGATGTAGGAGCATATTTTACAACATTACTGATTATGTAAACGTAATTTGTGACACAATTAGAAACAATTTCCTTTAACTATTTAATACCCTCATTGAGTGATGCTCTTTGAGTGCACACACACACACACACACACACACACATTATATATACATTTCTTTTCTTATTATCAGTGTTGAAAACAGCTGTGCTGAGTGATTTTTGTGGACACTGATATTTTTCCCTGGATTCTTTGATGAACAGCATCTTTTTTTTAAAGAAATTTCGGACCCACTTTATATTAGGTGGCCTTAACTACTATGTACTAACATTGTAATTAATCGTTTGATACAATGCACTTATTGTGTACATACATGTTTTTACATTGTACTTACATTTTAAAAATACCTGCATGTAATTACGTCTGTAATTAATTTCAGTAGTTATATTTGTAATTACACTGTTGACACTTCCCTTACACCTAACCCTACCCTCAAACTGACCCATACCACCACACCGGTCCCTAACTCTACCCATATCCCACCTCAGTATCAACAAAAGTGCTTTGCAATACAATTTGAACACAGTAAGTACATTGTATTTTTTTTTTTTTTTATGTAAGTACATAGTACCTTAGGCCATCTAATATAAAGTGGAGCCGAAATTTCTATATTGATCAGTTTGATGTGAATGATTACAGTGAATACTCATACTTGACAACATATATTACACTGCAAAAAAAGCAAAAAAGATGATTGAAAACCGCATATACATTTATACAAAATGTAATAAAACAAAATGTCCCACTATATTAGCACAGGAATATTTAAACATTCACACAAATACACCTGTAAGTTGAGGCTGGGTTTTGTGTTTGCATCAAATATCCTGCGGATGCTCTCAGCTGCACGGACTGGCACTGTGCTCTTCTCCGTAACGATTTTATACCCGTCCGACACCTCCACAATGCGCCGTGCACACGCCTCAATAAACTTCAGGTCAGCAGCACGACCTTTTCCCATACCGTACGTCTTTGTTGGGGTGTTTACCTGAGGAGAGAGAAAGATATTATGGTCAGTGTACAGACCTATATGCACAACCACATTAAAATAGTTTGTTGGACTCACAGAAATAAAGACCAGATCAGCCTCTTTAATGGCAGAGTCGATGTCTGTGGAAAAGAAAAGGTTCTTCCCACGACAAGACAACACCACTTCATTCAGACCCGGCTACAACAGCAAGAAAAAGTGACACATTTTAGGACTCACGCAACAAATATTTCTCATTACAAAATTGTTGACACAAAAAAAGTCTGCCATCATTTACTCACCCTCAAGTCGTTTCAACATTTATGATTTTCTTTCTTCTGCTGAACACAAAAGATGGTATTCTGAAGAATGTCAGTTACCAAACAGCTAATGGGCCCATTTACATAAAATGTAAGACAATGTGGCCCATTAACTCTTTAGCTACCTATATTCTTCTCAATCATTTATTTTGTGTTCAGCAGAAGAAAGAAAACTTCTCCATAATAAATTAGGTATTTTTGAAATTGGACATTGTGTTACCATGGAAACGGTAAATTGTTTTAGCAGGCTCAATTCTTCAAATTTGAAGCACAATTTGGTTAGACATGTGGCTTTGATTTCCTTAAAATTTTTGAGGAAATTATTTGTATATATATATATATATATATATATATATATATATATATATATATATATATATATATATATATATATATATAAATATATATATATAGTAATTAATATAAGCCTTGGTAATGTGTTAAAATTCGAAGGTATTCGAAGGTCTGTATCCCAAGGCATTCGTGAATTACAACAATTTAAGTTCAGATCTATGCTTACAAGGGGGGTGACAGTTAAACGGTAAAACCTATTATTCATTTTACGTTGTTACCTCATAGATGGGCAGAGTATCAGAGTTCCAGGCTTTGATTCGGGATTCATTAACATCCACCACAGTTACTGTGATCTCGGGACACATGCTGGCAATGACACTACATGTCGGACCACCAACATACCCAGCGCCTATACAGCAAATCTTTTTAATCTGAAACATCTGAGAAGAGAGACAGATGGATTGAAACAAAGTGACAGTTTGTGGTCATAAATGGCATGCGACAGAATGTATGATAATTGTGAATGGAAATGGCCTATATGGCTGGTGAATTAACCAGCCGAATACAGCTGATCCTCTTCAGTAGGGACCCGGGAGATCATGAGGTGGTCATTAGTATTATATTACTAACCCCGGGGTTTATTGAGTGGCAATAAGAAGTCTGGCTCTTTTGTGACATTAGGTTCTTTCGAACAGTTCGTCCCAAAATCCAATTCAGTTCATTTATAATAAATTAATCACAATCCTAAAATCAATTCTGTCTAGTTTGTTACATTTCATTAATCTTTCCGATTAATACAAATGGAGTTATAATAAATAAATAAAAATCTGGCTAATCCAAGCTTTATAATAGCACTGAATTGTTGCCTTGATTATGAAGTCCATAAAAGTACATCTATCTATCATATAACTGCTCCACACAGCTCTGGGGGATTAATAAAGGCCTTCTGAAGCGAAGTGGCATAACATTTATCCTTTGCGATTCTGCATTCGTCAATGCGCATTCGATGCGTACGGAAATCTGCCTTAAGTTAATTATTTTAGTCTACAAAGTTTTAAATATGGATATTTTTCTTACACAAACGTATCACTTTGCTTCAGAAGGCCTCTATTAACCCCAGGAGCAGTTATATGATGGATAAATGCAATTTTATGGACTTCATAAACGAAGCAACAATTCACTGCCATATAAAGCTTGGATTAGCCAGGACTTTTTTATATAACTCCGATTTTATTCGTCAGAAAGAAGACCGTTATATACACTTAGGATGACTTGAAGATTCGTAAACCATAGGCTAATTTTCATTTTTGGGTGAACTAACCATTTTATTCACATTCTCTGTTTAGCGGGCTGACTCGACAGTCGCTCAGACTGATTCAACCCGATTCGACAATAAATCAGCTGTTTTACGAAACGGTCAACTACAGATTCATTGAAAAGATTCGACTCAAACGAACCGTTAATCGTAATTAATGTTTACTAATTAACTAACAATAAGAACTAGAATAATAAAATGAAAGATAAAAGTGAACACAATTGTTTCACAAAAAGTTTTATAGATGGATTAGATGTTGGCAGTTGATGCTTTTATCATGTAAAATGTCAACTTTTACATCAGTTCAATCATACATGTATAGAATATGATCAGTTCAGATTCTGTATTATAACTTCAATCCCTAAAACACAACTTTAAATTCAATTAGCTCAATAAGAACAATTTTAGACTTTTTGAAATAAAAAAAAATAAAATAAAAGGCTATAACACAGACTTACCTTGTCTCACAGTGAAATTCTTCAGTTCAAACACTCCTCTGTGTTACTCAGGACAGTATGCAGGTAAAAGTTGCTCCGTCTGAGGTGCCTTGTTCCCGAATGAATAAAACTATTATATCCTTCATACATAAACTCACGAAGAACACACACACACACAGACACACATTCACGCGTACACACCATAGACTGTAAAAAAAAAAAAGTACACACCCACTAGGAGGAGGATAGCAACGTAAACACTTTTGAAAGGGGCGTTTGCTTCCGGGGCAAGTCTTTTCAAATTAAGAGCCTCGTTAACTTGACCAAGCGCAAGTTTGCCTGTGATTTAACGTTGAACCAAACAAATTAAATGTCATAGATCTCATAGTTTCTTTTTACTGTTTAAATATAAGTTTGCAAGCTCCTCAATAAAAACATGACCATGTTGAATTCTAGCACTTGCCATTTGACATAAATATAAATTACAGTAAAACACACGTGTAGATAACGGCGACGTTTCAGCATCAGCCAATCAGTGACTTGTAAGTCTCGTTGACGTCATTTCAAAGGCACATTAGTGGTCTTTCTTCTATGGATCTATCTGACGCAGGAATTACTCTTGAGACTAACGTTAGTCACACATTGCTATAAAGACACTAACCACCACCAGTAAATAGTCCCATACCCACATTAGACAAAAGAAAGACAAAATGTGATGCTAATGTTCAATGTTTATTTTAAGTACCCAAAAGTGCATAGATCAAGCCCTTTCATATAGAGCAGTTTCATTAGAACAGTGTACATAGACAAAATTCTATTTACATGCCCTGAAATCCACACCACCACCTCAAATGAACCTTCCAGAAATCATAAGTCTGTCTAATTAAACAAATTAATTTAAGACATTCTAACATTTTCACAGAACTGAAGAGACAGAAAAGTTTCCCAGGAAGTTACACCACACTTGAAATGGAGCAGATTAACATCCGATCTTTGGTGTTTTTCTGGAGCTTCACCTTCTGTACAAAAATGTAAAGGTGCCAAAACCAAAGTGCTACAGTTGGTATATTCGCCTTTAAGCTATTGCTAAAAGGGAATATCTTTTTTTAATTTTTAGCTTTTCATTGAAATTTGGCAGATTCCCCAAACCATTTGCCTGACTGTTCTAGCTACATATAAGTATAGCTACATAATGAACAGTTTATAATGGTCTATACAGTTGCACTAACAATTTTTACACATGAAGGATAAATAGACTGTCAGAGTCTTTAGGGTGGAGATGTCTGCTTTAGATCACCTCCCCTGTTTGGTCAACAGATCTCAGACCATGACAACATTCACACAGCCATGACTACAGTAATAAAAGCCAAGCAAATACAGGAAAACGCCCATTTCACACAACATTTTGACTTTTAAGAAGTGGTCTTGATCAACCCCAAATCTGTGAATCATTTCAAGTACATCTGTATTCAGAATGACCCAAAGCAGAGTCAACATGGACCAATAACATCATGTCTGGGAAGTCGTCATAGCTTTGGAATGTACAAGCTACCAAAGGATAAGAAATATTATTCTCTCTACCTCATTCGACTTGAAAATAACCCAAATCTCTTGACGACACTCGATAACTAGGTAACCTTTACTCTAGATTGCACTTTATATTCAGGCTGATCCAGGGTAAGTGTCATTATGTAGGTGTTCATGTCATTTTAACAACTTGCTAAATATCTAATAAGGCTTTATAATAAAAATAGAAGAAGTATTAAATTGAAGACTGAGATGTATAAACCTGAAAATCATCAGACTAATAATTCAGCATTTTCAACACTTGGACAACTTTCTTTTTTTGCTTCCTCTTTTGAAAAATTTGGATTGTGGAAACACCTTGTTATCCAAGCGTCAGTATAGATTACCCTCTCGATATTCGACTAAATAATTTGAAATCAGAAATACTGACTGATGATTAAGGAAAATGACAAGTGATACTGGTCACAGTAGCTGATCAGGTTGAAGCTGGATTAAAAGATCAATTTTTTTTGCAGGGTTAAACCTCTAGTCCACTGGAGGTGCTGGTGGCTCTCTGCCATGATTCTAAATAAAAAGAAAAAAATCCATCTAAATGACAACAAGAATTACAATTCAAGGAAATTACAATAATGTAAATTAACAGTATTAATTAAATGATTCAGTTAATGCAGCCCATAATACACATTATATGATATACTGATGGTTAAAATCTAGTAAAAGGGTTTACATCACCCAAAAATGAATACTCTGTCATTAATTACTCACCCTCGTTCCAAACCCATAAGAACTTAATTGATCTTCAGAACACAAATTAGATTTTTACAAAAATATCTTGAGTGCTCTCTGACCCCTCCATAGACAGCTATTTAATTAACACTTTTAAGTTCCAGAAAGGTAAAGACGTTGTTAAAATAGTCCATGTGACTCCAGGGGTTGAACCTTAATTCTACGAAGCGACAAGAACTTGAAAGCACTGCACTGCACACGACAGAAATTGCGTAGGAGACACAGGCTAGAAAGAAATTGTTGAATAAAGTAAATTTTTTTTGTTTTTGTTTTTGAGCACAAAAAGTTATCCTTGTCGCTTTGTAAAATTAAGGTTGAACCACTGGAGTCACATGGACTACTTTAACAACATCTTTACCTTTCTAGACCTTAAAAGTGTTAATTAAATAGCTGTCTATAGAGAGGACAGAGAGCTATCGGATTTCATCAAAAGCTATTGGATTTTCATTTGTGATCTGAAGATGAACGAAGGTCTTACGGGTTTGGAACGACATGATGGTGAGTAATTAAAGGGTTAGTTCACCCAAAAATGAAATTTCTTTCATTAATGACTCACCTCAATGTCGTTCCACACCCGTAAGACCTCTGTTCATCCTCGGAACACAGTTTAAGATATTTTAGATTTAGTCCGAGGCCTTTCTGTCCTTTGAATGTAAGTGTATGCCCACTTGCTGTCCACGTCCAGAAGGTAAAGAAAACATCAAAGTAGTCCATATGTGACATCAGTTGGTTAGTTAGACTCTTTTGAAGAGTCGACAATACATTTTGGTCCAAAAATAACAAAAAATACGACTTTATTCAGCATTGACTTCTCTTCCGCGTTTGTTTTCAAACCTCAAATAAAGATTCAAGCGGTCGTGAATCAGCAGATTGATTCGTGATTCATATCGCCACGTGATTTCAGCAGTTTGCCAGTTTGACACGGGATCCAAATCATGATTCATGACCGTTTGATTCTTTATTTGAGGAACACGGAAGAGAAGACAATGCTGAATAAAGTCGTATTTTGTTATTTTTGGACCAAAATGTATTGTCGACACTTCAAAAGAGTAACTAACCAACTGATGTCACATATGGACTACTTTGATGTTTTCTTTACCTTCTGGACGTGGACAGCAAGTGGGCATACACTTACATTCAAAGGACAGAAAGGCCCTCGGACTAAATCTAAAATATCTTAAACTGTGTTCAGAGGATGAACAGAGGTCTTACGGGTGTGGAACAACATTGGGGTGAGTCATTAATGAAAGAAATTTTATTTTTGGGTGAACTAACCCTTTAAATGACAGAATTTTCATTTTGGGGTTAAATAATACTTTAAGGAAGGATGTATCCTTTGCTACACTTTCTGATTACCATTATAATGTGGAGGTCATTGTGTTTGATTGCTGCTTAGTTATAAGTGATCAGTGAGACAGTTTAATCATTATAAAGCTCATTCATTAATGATTTGAGGGAGTTTATCTGGCATGACTTACGCCATGGGGACTGGAAGGCTTGCTGCTGGTTGAAGAGCCCCTCAAACTGGCTGGGCGGAACAGAAAGAGCACGAGAGCTAAAACTAGCCATCCCATAATAATCATGGGCAGAGTGATATCCCCTTCTACTGAGGAGGAGTTGGGGCCTGGCACTGCGTACATACAAAGCTCAATTTAAAAATAAATAAATAACACACAGCATGTGCTACATTTGGACAGACAGACTTACTCTCCTGAAGGCACTCTGAGTCTGTGCAATAGGACTGGGACTGTCTCAGCTTGGAAAGGAATCACAAAGACAATATTTTATCAAACAGGCCAAACAAAAAACATACTATATGGATGAAATTACAGCATTTTGTATGGCTGTGGAATTATGCTTTGAAGGAGGACAACATTTTTGCTTCTACATTACATTCATAAAACAATAATTGAAAAGAAATTGAACTGTGTATCCTTTTAAAGAAGCCAGTTCCATGCATATGATATTTATATTATATTATTACATCATATTTGTTCAAACGTTTCCTCTACAAATACAGGTCCTTCTCAAAAAATTAGCATATGTGATAAAAGTTCATTATTTTCCATAATGTAATGATAAAAATTAAACTTTCATATATTTTAGATTCATTGCACACCAACTGAAATATTTCAGGTCTTTTATTGTTTTAATACTGATGATTTTGGCATACAGCTCATGAAAACCCCAAATTCTCAAATCTCAAAAATTAGCATATTATGAAAAGGTTCTCTAAACGAGCTATTAACCTAATCATCTGAATCAACTAATTAACTCTAAACACCTGCAAAAGATTCCTGAGGCTTTTAAAAACTCCCAGCCTGGTTCATTACTCAAAACCGCAATCATGGGTAAGACTGCCGACCCGACTGCTGTTCAGAAGGCCATCATTGACACCCTCAAGCGAGAGGGTAAGACACAGAAAGACATTTCTGAACAAATAGGCTGTTCCCAGAGTGCTGTATCAAGGCACCTCAGTGGGAAGTCTGTAGGAAGGAAAAAGTGTAGCAAAAAACGCTGCACAATGAGAAGAGGTGAGCGGACCCTGAGGAAGATTGTGGAGAAGGACCGATTCCAGACCTTGGGGGACCTGCGGAAGCAGTGGACTGAGTCTGGAGTAGAAACATCCAGAGCCACCGTGCACAGGCGTGTGCAGGAAATGGGCTACAGGTGCCGCATTCCCCAGGTCAAGCCACTTTTGGGCTACAGAGAAGCAGCACTGGACTGTTGCTCAGTGGTCCAAAGTACTTTTTTCGGATGAAAGCAAATTTTGCATGTCATTCGGAAATCAAGGTGCCAGAGTCTGGAGGAAGACTAGGGAGAAGGAAATGCCAAAATGCCTGAAGTCCAGTGTCAAGTACCCACAGTCAGTGATGGTCTGGGGTGCCATGTCAGCTGCTGGTGTTGGTCCACTGTGTTTTATCAAGGTCAGGGTCAATGCAGCTAGCTATCAGGAGACTTTTGGAGCACTTCATGCTTCCATCTGCTAAAAAGATTGATTTTTAGCAGGACCTGGCACCTGCTCAAAACCTGCCAAAACCACTGGTAAATGGTTTACTGACCATGGTATTACTGTGCTCAATTGGCCTGCCAACTCTCCTGACCTGAACCCCATAGAGAATCTGTGGGATATTGTGAAGAGAAAGTTGAGAGACGCAAGACCCAACACTCTGGATGAGCTTAAGGCCGCTATCGAAGCATCCTGGGCCTCCATAACACCTCAGCAGTGCCACAGGCTGATCGCCTCCATGCCACGCCGCATTGAAGCAGTCATTTCTGCAAAAGGATTCCCGACCAAGTATTGAGTGCGTAACTGAACATAATTATTTGAAGGTTGACTTTTTTTGTATTAAAAACACTTTTCTTTTATTGGTCGGATGAAATATGCTAATTTTTGGAGAATTTGGGCTTTTCATGAGCTGTATGCCAAAATCATCAGTATTAAAACAATAAAAGACCTGAAATATTTCAGTTGGTGTGCAATGAATCTAAAATATATGAAAGAGTAATTTTTATCATTACATTATGGAAAATAATGAACTTTTATCACATATGCTAATTTTTTGAGAAGGACCTGTAGTTGAATCTTAAGTGTTATTTCTTGGCTAAATCAAAATCACTAGCGCCCTCTATTGGTCATTCATTCATACTACAACACCAACATTATTAGATACCTTTCGTCATTTTAAAAAGATATCCATTTTCTTTCGGTTTTTTTTATCTAAATGTATTTTCAATAAAGACAAGAAACTGCCTAGATTAGGTTGGTCTGAATCTTAAGTTTGTTCCGTTATCACATTGGCACTAAATCTCTTAAAATTACAAGCCTTGTTAGATTTGTTACAAAACAAAAATGTTTGCAATGATTAATTAGTATCATAGCTTTATTAGCAACTGTTAAATTCATTCACTTATAACTCACTCTCTATTATAAAAATTCCTACATTACAATTGTATGGCTATATAATCCAAAGAACAATATACACTAATGTTATGTGGAAGACTTGAATATATGATTAAACTTTTGTAACTGCAGTTTAATTGCAAAGCCAGTTTAGATGTTGTTTACGGGAATACTCAAGTTATGAAACTTCTGTTTTTGTGTTCATATAAGAAATATATACTAAAAAATATAAACTATGTGCTCGGAAATAATTATAATAATTTGAAAGCCGTCTCTTATTCTCACCAAGACTGCATTTGTTTAATAATAAAAAACAGTAATACTTTGAAATCTTATTATAATTATTATTATAATTTATTATAAAATAACTGTTTTATATTTTAATATATTTTTAATGTAATTTATTCCTGTGATGGCAAAGTGGAATTTTCAGCAGGATTACTCCAGTCATCAGTGTTAAATGATGCTTTAGAAATCATTCTAATATGCTGAGTCGGTACTAATCATTGATTATTATCGGTGCTATAAATGTATTTTTAATGTATTTTCTTTCCTTTTCTTACTCTAAACTTCTGAATGGTAGTGTATGACAGTTTCCCCCAAAATATTAAGCAGCACAAACTGTTTTCTAAATTGATCATAAGAAATGTGCCAAAAAGCATCTAAGAATGATTTCTGAAGGATCATGTGACACTGAAGACTGGAGTAATGCCTGCTGAAAATACAGCTGTCGTCACAGGAATAAATTACATTTTAAATAATTAAAAATAGAACGCCTTTATTTTAAATTGTATTACTATTTCACAATATTACTGTTTTTACTGTCATTTTCATCAAATGAATACAGCCTTGGTGAGCATAAGAGACGTCTTTCAAAACCATTAAAAAAACAATTATTCCAAACATTTAGTAGCGTATCTTTTTGTACCAAGAAAATAAAGAATCCCATTTAAGGACAGGGTGCGTCTTAATACCAGCTGCTCACTTTTCTTTCACACAGATCAAGGTATCAATAATATAAAATTCACCTGATCAATTTCTAATAGTAGATCCTGAGTAGGCACACTAGTTAAGTATGTATTGTTTTGTTAATATTAGTTTTGTTAATGAAATAAAGAACTTAATTGAAAATGCTGATCCGGAACAGAGGAGGATGGAGAACTCACCAGGTTGATAAGTCTCCTCATGGCATGTTCATGAGAGCAGATGCACTCACAGGGGTCATAACCTCCCTCTGCCATACTCTCCTGAATAAGACAGAATTTACACACATTCTATAATAATAATAATAATAAATTATTTTAAACACACAGAGACATTTATCTCAAAACTACATGGGAGTGGTGAATTAGAAAGGCTTCACATGCATGAGAAGGATTATATAGGATGTCATGACGACTCACATTTGAAATCCAAATGAACCCAAATCAATGGTAGTTTATTTCTGTTAAACTATAGGGCAGTCACGATACAAGATTTTTCACACCACGGTTGTCGTTGACAAACTAATTCACGGTAACGATATATTGCGACATTTAACCTTGAAAAAAAAGCAATGTTATCAGTCAGTCATCTTCAGTTTGTTTATTTCTTTAGTTTTGCTTTCTTTTCTTTTTTTAGCCAATGAATCACACGATTGTATGCAACAATCACAACAATTGAGACTGGCTTCTTTGACACAAATCTTCAGGAGAGAGAAAATACTGTCAAGTAGGCTATAGAAATTTTTTATATTAGGCTACGCAAACATTCTCTTCCTTATGCTTCATCTAATATCCATAATTTGTTATAAGGGAAAGTGCATCTGTATAAAAATGTGTTTGAATAATAGTTTAAAATTGTTTCTCAAAATTTCTCCTAGATTTTTTTTTAATCTTGTTTCATATCGTTTCGTATTTCGTAATTATATTTAATGAGAATGCCATTAGAGTAACAAACACACACACACACATTTATATATATGTGAGGAAAATAAGTATTTGAACACCCTGCTATTTTGCAAGTTCTCCCACTTAGAAATCATGGAGTGGTCTGAAATTTTCATCGTAGGTACATGTCCACTTTGAGAGACATAATCAAAAAAAAAAAAATCCAGAAATCACAATATATGATTTTTTAACTATTTATTTTTATGATACAGCTGCAAATAAGTTGTTGAACACCAGTCTATCAGCTAGAATTCTGACTCTCAAAGACCTGTCAGTCTGCCTTTAAAATGTCCACCTCCACTCCATTTATTATCCTAAATTAGATGCACCTGTTTGAGGTCGTTAGCTGCATAAAGACACCTGTCTACCCCATACAATCAGTAAGAATCCAACTACTAACGTGGCCAAGACCAAAGAACTGTCCAAAGACACTAGAGACAAAATTTTACACCTCCACAAGACTGGAAAGGGCTACGGGTAGGGCTGGGAATCGATTCCAAAAAGAATCGATTCCTCGATTCCAAGGCGTTGGGAATCGAGAGTCGATTCCAACGTTTTGGAATCGATTCCATCGCGGAGAATCGACTCCTCTTTATTCACTTGTCTCTCGCTTACTAATAATGATTGGAAGTCTATTTAATTTTTGCAAAAGGTTCTTTTGAACAGTTAGTTTCAAATAACGAGTTAAAAATAAAGCAATTCAGCGTCATTGTGTGATGACGTCACTAGAACGGAATTCTAACTACTTATTTTTATGGTATTAAATGTTCGTGATGACTTCCGGCGACACGAGCGACAGTGATCGTTGGCGACAGAATGTGGGCGTGTCAAGCGACACGAGACACGCGACAAAAGTTCAGAAATTTCAACTTTATGCAAACGAGAAGCGATTTTCGCGAGCGACAACCAATAGGAGTGAAGTCAGTGGAGTGCACGTGATCCGTCTGCTTTACTGCTGCTACTGCGGTGTCCGGAGGAGTTGTTGATATTAGCTTTTAGCAAGCCCCCTGTTCTTTATAATATGTCTCTGTGTTGCCTACATACAGAGACACATTTAAAAAATGATGCATGGAAAAACGTGTCTGGGATTGTGGGGAAATAAAGTAAGTTTTGACTAAACTGCATGCAATATGGTCTACCTATTACAGTACAGTGTGTATGTATTCTAATAACTTGCTCTGTTCTGCAAAACACTAGTAATAAAAACGGTACTATAGTACAAATATATTTAATGACGTTTATATGCAACCCGTAGTGGGAACGCCCACTAGCGACATGAATCTCTGGCGCTGGCGACATGCAGTGACAAAATCGCTGGCGGTGTGAACGGGGCTTCACTGCTGCAGACGCAACGCTCCTGGAACGGACTGACGGACCGCATCCGCGTGCAGTGTGAAAGCTGTCATCCGTTAACATGGGTACTGAAAAAAACACGCACGCACTGCAGACGGAGTATGTGTGAAACGGGCGTTACAGATGCAGATGTGAGGGTCTTATTTTAATTTTCTATTTTCTTTTATTTTCTTTAATCCATTGATAACAGAAAGAAAATGCGCCTAGAGTACAGCTTAATGACCGAGTAGCCTATAATGTTGCTATATGAACGCAACTTGCTCGCGCATCTGATTGACAAATAAACTCTTATATTATTGTTTTTGTTAATATTGTGGTTATTTTGCCTCGTACATTCTGTGCAAAAGCACTTATTTGAACGTAGTCATTTAACTTAACTGTTTACATGCATTTTAGACATGTCATGTAGTTTTAAACATGCAATAAATGCACATCCATGAATAATGTGCTATCCTTTTTATTTATTAGGCTAAATCGCATTTACTTCTTGGCTATATGGGCCATTTCAGGAGAATCCATCATTTAAAATTCATCAGAGTTATGGAAATGTATCATCATTTTACAAATAAAGTTTCGGAGAAGGATACTTTCTACATCCTTGTATCCTGCGGTCACTCTGGAACTAGGTTCCTCCATCGATTTTGTTAAAAAAAGAAGAATCGAAAAGGAATCGAAAACAACAGTGCGGAATCGATTCTTGGAATCGACTCTGGAAACAGGAATTGGAATCTGAATCGATTCCAAAAATTTCGGAATCGACCAGCCCTAGCTACGGGGAAATTGCCAAGCAGCATTGGTGAAAAAAGGTCCACTGTTGGAGCAATCATTAGTAAATGAAACAAGTTAAACATGACTGTCAAAATCCCTCGGACTGGGGCTCCATGCAAGATCTCACCTCATGCGGTCTCAGTAATCCTAAGAAAGGAGAGAAATCAGCCCAGAACTACACGGGAGGAGCTGGTCAATGACCTGAAAAGAGCTGGGACCACCGTTCCCAAGGTTACTGTTGGTAATACACTAAGACGTCATGGTTTGAAATCATGCATGGCAAGGAAGGTTCCCCTGCTTAAACCAGCACATGTCCAGGCCCATCTTAAGTTTGCCAATGACCATTTGGATGATCCAGAGGAGTCATGGGAGAAAGTCATGTGTTCAGATGAGACCAAAATAGAACTTTCTGGTCATAAGTCCACTAAACGTGTTTGGAGGAAGAAGAATGATAAGTACCATCCCAAGAACATCATCCCTACTGTGAAGCATGGGGTGGTAGCATCTTGCTTTGGGGGTGTTTTCCTGCACATGGGACAGGGCGACTGCACTGTATTAAGGAGAGGATGACTGGGTCCATGTATTGAAAGATTTTTGGGAACATCTTCCTTCAGTTAGAGCATTGAAGATGGGTCAAGGCTGGGTCTTCCAACATGGAAATTGACCCAAAGCACACAGCCAGGATAACCAAGGAGTGGCTCTGTAAGAAGCATATCAAGGTTCTGGCGTGGCCTAGCCAGATCCAGACCTAAACCCAATAGAGAATATTTAGAGGGAGCTCAAACTCTGTGTTTCTCAGTGACAGGCCAGAAACCTGACAGATCTAGAGAACATCTGTGTGGAGGAGTGGGCCAAAATCCCTCCTGCAGTGTGTGCAAACCTGGTGAAAAACTACAGGAAATGTTTGACCTCTGTAATTGCAAACAAAGGCTACTGTACCAAATATTAACATTGATTTTCTCAGGTGTTCAAATACTTATTTGCAGCTGTATCATACAAATAAATAGTTTCAAAAATCATACATTGTGATTTCTGGATTATTATTCTTTAGATGATGTCTCTACGTGCACCTACGATGACAATTTCAGACCCCTCCATGATTTCCAAGGGGGAGAACTTGCAAAATAGCAGGTTGTTCAAATACTTATTTTCCTCACTGTGTGTGTGGGTGTGTGTGAATTATATATATAATTATCTAATTAATTATCTAATTATTATATATTATACAATAAATTTGCACATGCAAATGACACTGGATTACAATTAAATAATAACATGTCTTAAATAAATATATATATATATATATATATATATATATATATATATATATATATATATATATATAATATGGGCGCTTGACATGTCAAATAGCTTTTAACAGCGTTTAACTAGACCCCCATTGTATGAGTGAGACAATTCCCACCAATCGAGTACTACAGTTAAAACATAAATAAATAAAATAAAATAAAAATACAATAAAATAAAATAATAGGTCATTCCTGGATATATTTATTTGTCAGAGCAGACATGTCCTAGCTCAACACTATCTACACAAACTCTTAAAACTTGACGCTTTTGTTTGGTGTGTATAAGTGAACGTAAGCATTACTGAAACTGTAAACAAATTAAAGGAAACCCAAGCCGGGCTTCAGAGAAGAACGACGCTTACTCAAAGCAAATAACACGAAAATCAGCTGCGTTTTTTCCAAGCTTGGTTCTGTTTTGTTGCTTCCTTTTCGATAACTTTACACTTAACGTTAACCGGTTAACTTGAATAATACTGTCTATAAACACTAAACATGGATAAACCACTTATAAAGACAAAATGTGATCGTTGAAGTAATAAAGCTGGCCTAAAATAAACAAAGATACAATTTCCACATCATATGATAACTAAAATATTCTTGATTAAAATAGTTTGTTGTAGCCTATGCTAATATTCAGTCTTCGGGGAGGATGGAGGAATAGCACAATAACAGCAATTGAATATGCAGACACCAAATAAAAAAGTTAACCCCGATGGAAAATACAATATTTTGGAAAACAGATGTCTTACCAATGACTTCGACAACTCACTCGGAGAGATTTAAAACATTCGCTTCAAACCAGGAGGACCTATGTGAATATTGACCCCCGAGAGTACGGTCGCACAGGCCAAATCAAGTGCAAATGCTCCGTTGTGTAAGTTACACTGGGGTTTGGCAATGGACCGCAGCTCCGGCTGATGTTCCGTCTGTGTGTTGATAAGGATCAGGGAAGCAAAATTAGGAATGTTACTATGGGGAAGGATTGGTTCATGAATTGTAATTAGCTTGCGCTGACGTTGTTTTGCATCCTTTCTGGGGCGTCCAATTACGTAGACTACTTATTATTCATGAGGTAAGTACGTCTACATTTCGTCAAATCAGCAAGGGCGACCATAACATCCAGTAATTAATAGTAATGAGGGGAGCCTTTAGTATAGTAGGATTCGTACATTCGTGTGGTTGAATTAACAGATGAGAGCCACGTCGCTACATGACGTGATATGTTGCAGATTGTAGTAAACACTGAAATGCCGTTGCTTTTCTCACCGTTCATCTTGCGCATCATCTATTAATTGGTTGTCGGCTTTCGGTCGACTGAGTGTAAATAATGAAATGGATGATTGCAGTACACATCACTGAGAGTCTTGGGTCACACACACACACACACACACACACACACACACACACACACACACACACACACACACACACACTTTTCCTATCACGGTATGGGGACTTCAACTTTAACTTGAATGTACACAGACTCGGTGTCACCTATGCAGACCTAATTTAGGTCCCATAAGGAACCAAGTCTTACAGAATTAGTTTTTTTGAAAATGTAAAAATGCAGAAAGTTTTGTGTGATGGGTAGGCTAGGGTGTAGCCTATATCATCATAGTCGCTCAACCAGCTGCATTAAAAGTAATTTTGAATTTGTTGCAGCTTCTCTCCAAATAATTTAATAAACATAATAATATAATAAATATAGAATGTTATATCAATATTTGTATTAAACCCCATAGAATTATGTAGACTACTTGGTAACATATTACCAACATTGCAAGAAAATTGCCTGTAAACATTTATTATTGCATTTGTGGTAACATTTTTGCACAATTAAGGAAATTACGTGACACCATCTTAGAAATAGCCTATTAATTCTGCTTTGCTGAAATTTCAGAACTGTGTTAGACACAAGAGATCATTCTCAGAACTTCCCTAATATTCTGGCAAGGTTCTCTCAAAGTTATTATTTAGAGAGTCAGCATGAAACAGAAGATGACTATATATTATCCATCAGCAATTGATTGGATCATTGTGGTTTGGTATTGCTGTGAACTCATGCGCCAGTAAACACGACATAAGAGAAGAGAAGAGATTATGTGCACAGATTAAAAAAAATAATAATAAATATACTGCAATATTTCATAAAAAAACAAGAATTGTCCATTTTATTTTTTATAATTCAAATTATAAAATTTAAATTTAAAAAAAAAAAATCAGATTGTTTACACACATTTTCTGAAAGCATGCCTCATACTCTCAGAACTCTACACACAAATAGAAAAACACATACACAATGGGCAAAACCCCTAAATTCTCCTGCAAAAATATACTTTACATTCAAAACAATGTTATTTCTTCTCAAAATGGTATTTTGTTTTTGAATGATACAAACAAATCATCATATAATAGACATTTATAAGAACCAGTTGAACACTGATGTGCTCAGTGGAAAACACAGTGTACATCCCAACCAACTCAAAGTTGCACATACAGTGGTCTACATACAAAACAACAGAATAATTGACTTACAGTTACAGTAAAAAAAGACTGTTGCCCTTGACTGTTGACTAAAACTGTTGCCCTTTTATGCTAAAGCTCAGTTTGCTAATTGTAAAAATGTGTGACAGGTTTTTACCCATGTGAAGAGTCAGTGTGCATATTTTTGAATGACAATGTGTTCCTTACAAGAGAATTAGTGCATGAAAATTTTGCCAATTGCAGATAATTGTGTGTAGTGTTTTGAAAAAAAAGTGTGTTTTTTGAGTGTAGAAATTGTGAGTGTAGTTTAGCAGAATTGGTTCAGGGGGTTGGTTCATGAGTTACATGTTGTGGTCATTTTGTCACAAGTATTTGTGTGTAAACAATTGAGGAAAAAAAAAGTTTCATGTAGATACATATACAATAACAACATCTCATAATAGTGTTAGGGGTTAACAGTTTATGACCCGAGACCAGTAGTGAAAAATGAAGACCAAGAGTTAGGAATGCAATTAATTAAAGAATTAAAAAAAAAAAAAAAGTTTGCAGTTTCATCAGCAGGAGCCTGCTTCAAGTCTCACAAGGAGTTTGTAGGCTGCGCTCCCTCTCTCCTCTTCTCGTCGCCCTGCCTATCGTACAATTGTCCCAACAGTTATACCGCTTTCAAGGTCTATCCACGTCATTACTGCAAGGTGGATGATTCTGATTGGCTCAGAGAAAATTAACCATCATGGTAAATTTCCACAGATTGTCAGTAAATCAGATGTACTTTTTTCATACACGTGTCACATGTTGAAGGTTTCACCCTGGAAGTAGGCCTGTAGTGACCTTCCAGGTCTGGAGCAGATACACAGACTCTCCAAGGTTGGAGCTGATTAAGCTCCAGTTCTGACCAGAAAGTTTCCCAAAACATATTCATCACACAACATTCATCTTAATTATTTAGTGTTTCAGTAAAAGGAAATATGAAATTAATAAAATATAATAAATTAAATGACTATTGATTAAGTAAACTCATAACTGGAAAGAATCATTATAACAATATAGGCAGATAAATATTGATTAAAGGGTTAGTTCACCCAAAAATGAAATTTATGTCATTAATGACTCATTGTCGTTCCACAACCGTAAGACCTCCATTCATTTCGCACAGATTAGTCCGACAGTGTATCTATAGTGTAGGCACACTATATTGTCCATGTCCAAAAAGCTAAAAAAAAATAATAATCAAAGTAGCCCATATGTGATATCAGTTACTTAATTAGAATCTTTTAAAGCATCGAAAATACATTTTGTTCCAAAAATAGCAAAAACTACGACTTTATTCAGCATTGTCTTCTCTTCCGCGTTTATTTTCAAACCTCAAATAAGGATTCAAACGGTTATGATGAATCAGCGTATTGATTCAGATCGCCAATGTCACATGATTTCAGCAGTTTGGCAGTTTGGCATGCGATCCAAATCATGAATCAATATGGTTATTCATGACCGTTTGAATCTTTATGAGATACAGTGTGAGATCCTTAGATATGCTGTCGGACTAAATATAAAATATCTTAAACTGTGTTCCGAAGATGAACGTCTTATGGGTGTGGAACGACATTAGGGTGAGTCATTAATGACATAAATATAATTTTTGGATGAATTAACCCTTTAAGGCTTTGATTATGAATTTAAGTAGGATAATATAGCCTACAGGTATATTGACGTGGCAGTGGATTTCAGAATCCCCTTTCAATTGTATTAATGAACATAATGGTATTTTATACACTAGCGTTCAGCAAGGATGCTGTTGTTTGATTACTTTAGTCTTCAGAAATTATTCTAATATGCTGATTTGGTGCTCAAGACACATTTCTTACCAATTTTGAAAAGAGCTGTGTATTTTTATGGTTTATTTGATGAATGGAAAGTTTCAAAGAACCATATTTATTTGAAACAGAAATCTTTGGTTACATTATACATTTATTTACTGTCAAAATATTACCCCCCCCCCCTCAAAAAAAAAGTGTTAGGCCTACTTGACCTGAAACTTTTGTTTTGTAATGTAATTTTGTAATGTTGAACAGATAATTTTGTAGGTTAAATTAAAACACTTTATATTCATTTTCATAGGCCCATATAATTGAATGTACATTTGATAGGCTTATATAATTGTTAAAAAATATCAATTGTTAGCAAAAACAGTGCAAGGGTAAGAATGGACAGATGTGTCCATCACGTGGGAGCGAAACAGATGTATCCTCGACGATATCATGTGACAGCAGCACACCATACGGGACTGATACTAGATCTGAAAGCTTTTCTGGATCTGTCAAGAGCCCTGCTTTTCTACGCATAATATCTCCAACTGGTTCAACAAAGAGTTCACACGCAGTGTTCTAGTGCAGCGTTTGAGTTTTCCAGGCTATCATTGTTTCTCAGTGTTTGTGTGAGTTCAACGTACTGTTTAGGAGAGAGAGAGAGGACGAGAGAGGGGTGTGAAAGTGAAGCTCTATCAGTCTTTGCGGACTGGAGGTTCCAAAACAGCGGAAGAGAGAAAGAGTGAGAGAGGGGAATCAATCAACCATGGCAAATATCGCTGTGCAGAGGATCAAGCGAGAATTTAAAGAAGTGCTGAAAAGCGAAGAGGTTTGGAAAACGTTACTTTACTCTATTTTCTTGCCCGCTGGTAATAAACACGAGGACTTTTGGGAATAAATACCCAGAAGCCAGTGAGCTAGCTTAGCATGCTAAGCTAATGTTAGCATTAACTATTATATGATGGCCTTTAGATACGGAAGTCATACATGAAAAACGGTGTCCTTTGATGTTTTAAAGCCTAACTTAGCCCGAAATGCGAAAATAATTTATAGACAAATCAAACGGCAACATTTTGTGATGGCACACGACGAGCTTTTGCTAAGGGGCTAACATGCTATTTGACATAGCCTGGTACCTCCATTAACACTTCTTTAGTGTGATATAATAATAATACCACTCGTGTTTATCGCTCATTAACGTATGTTTTCTCTTTCAAAATACTTTTTCATTCTTTTACTGGTCGTGTCCAGACATGTTTGATTTATGTCAATTAGCAGGAGTCCTAGGATTTTTGAGTAGTTTTCAGTAGTGCAGTACCATGGCTGTTTCAAAACACATTAAGCTGCCTACCTAGACCGCTTTTTTTGGGAATCGTAGGTACATATCATGCTGTCTATTTAGGCAGCTCATTATATTTTGAGACAGCCCCACAACTATACACTGGGCACTTCTTTATGTGCAATAGAATTAAACACAACTATCATGTCTCACTAGCTAAATGTTTGATTCTGACATGTTGTTGCTGGTCACAGCTATATTAAGTGTTTTTTTGTTTTGCTTCATAACAGACAAGTAAAAATCAAATTAAAGTAGATCTGGTGGATGAAAACTTCACAGAGTTAAAGGGTGAAATAGCAGGACCACCAGACACACCATATGAAGGTAGTGAGACTATTTTATTCAGTCTTCACTATTGCTGCCATTATGTTTGCAAATACATTAATGTTGTAGATATGATTGACAAGCTATTTTTCCCCACAGGGGGCAGATATCAGCTAGAAATCAAGATACCAGAGACATATCCTTTTAATCCACCCAAGGTAATCCTTTTCTTTTTAAACATTTGATTAAGTTTCCACTGAATTAAACAAATTAAGTGAAACTTCAGTTTTGTCGTCTGCCACTTTAATGCTCAAGTTCTTAAAAGGACGACTCCGGTGAGAAATGAACCTAGGGGTAATTAACAGATGGTTACCGAGTAGATCGTTCTCTGGGATGCGTTTTCATGAAAATCGAATGTAAAGAGTTTTATCTCTAAAAACAGAATAGCTTGTCTATGGGGCACAGGGTAGACACTGGGTAGTAAAATTAAATCACTAGTTAATACCACTAACAAGGCTCAAAATAGCCTCACACTAACACGGTAGAATAATGAGGGTCCCTATATGCAAACCGAAGCATTGAGAACTTTGTAAAAGTACAAACAGTTTAATAAAAAGATACTTTATAAACACAGTGCATTACGCGTTCACGGACAGGCGCCATCTTGGAAAACAGTCTCGACGAATCGATCCACGAGCGCTCGTGGCTCGACGAGCGCTCATTATGCTACTATGTTAGTGTGAGGCTATTTTTAGCCTTGTTAGTGGTATTAACTAGCGATTTAATTTCACTACCCTGTGTCTACCCTGTGCCCCATAGACAAGCGCTATAAGCTAATCTGTTTTTAGAGATACATCTCTTTACATTCGATTTCCATGAAAACGCATCCCAGAGAACGATCTACTCTGTAACCATCTGTTAATTACACCTAGGTTCATTTCTCACCGGAGTTGTCCTTTAACACTTGACTTGATTAACAAAGCAGTAAAGAACTCAGTATTTTCTGTGGCAGCTAATGCTGCATTCACATGCTCTCGGAATTATCCTAAATATGAGTTTCCTAGGTAAAAATTGCACATGAATGACCTCCCATTTCAAAATCTGAACGGGATGAGCTCGCATCACGACTTCAGAAGTTGGAATTATCAAATTTCCGATAGCATGTGAAGGCGGCATACACCTATGCAATAATTACTACTTTTGACATTATATAAAAATAACTGCTAGTATATTCTAAATGTGACTGTAAACACCAATATGACAACAGTAATATATAATCAAAAGTTATTAAACAGTCATGTTATATCAGCTTTTTTGTATTTTGTTTCATACAAGAGTTTTTTTTTTTTTAATATAAATAATTTTTTTTGTATTTAACTTATGTGCACAATAACATTGGAAATGTGCACTAACAAAGCAGATGTGATCAATTATGATTTAATGTTGATTAAATTGAAAGATCAAAGTACATTGAAGTTAAAAGATGTGTTTTGTCATCTTTTTCAGGTGCGGTTTATTACTAAGATCTGGCATCCCAATATAAGTTCAGTTACTGGGGCGATATGTTTGGACATTTTAAAAGACCAATGGTGAGAGCTTCTTAATGAATGACCATGACATGTCTAGTAGGGGCATGTTCAGACTTGACATCTTTTTTTGAAGCTGCCAGTGTCTTTTTAACGTTATAATCCTACGGAGTAAACCGTGTTTTCAAAAAAGTTTAGTGCTTTTTTTAAACACCAACACCGACGTCTTTTTCTGCAGCTCAGTGAGTCTTTTCAAGTTGAAAAAAGTTCAACTTATCTGATAAAAACACCCTACGTCAAATGCCTTTTTGACAGCTGACCAATGACAAGCGAGTAATAGCAAGACCTGACTCATATCCATAACAAGAAAATTGGAGAAAGTGCCGGTATATTGACTAAATGTGCTAGTGTCGGAACAAAAAGAGATGATATGAGCACCATACGATATATTATAATAATAATTATAATGAGTATGGAGTTTCTGGACTAAATTATTGTAAGCACCATACAGTTTTTTTCCCCGTATAATGTTGCGCACCCACAAATGTCATTGTGAACCAACATTTTACTCCCTGTTAACTTCAAAAGCCAACACGAGCCAACTTTCTTTTTCTCTGCATTTTGTATCTGCACCACTCAGCAGTCTTGTTGCAGTTGTTCTTATAGCAACACAAGTCTCCCTCAGCTACTGTTGGAACCAAACGCTGTCAGCTTCTTTTTCACTAAAGGAACGCTTGAGGCAACTTTTTCTTGTCAAAAAAGACGTCAAGTGTGAACACAGTCTAGGGCTGCACAATTATTTTAAATTTCTAATTGTGATTACAATTAGCGATGCCCCAACTACGTAATCGTTCAGATGTGTTTGTTCTTTCTCGCTCCAGGTTAAGGGTTTTTCCATTGGTTTAATTTTAGTTTTAGTATAACATTTAGTGCTGGCCAATCGATTAATCACATCCTAAATAAAAGTGTGTGTTTACCTAATGTATGTGCATGCACTGTGTAATTATTATGCATATGTGTGTGTGCGTATATGTATATGTGTATATATATATATATATAATATATATATATATATATATATATATATATATATTACACACACACACACACACACACACACACACACACACATGCATATGCATGGATATTTTTAAGAAATATTTGCATGTATATTCTGTATGTATTATATAATTTCTTATGTATAAATATTTAAATATTTTTAAATAAATATATCATATTCTTAAATATATACATGTGTGTGTATTCATATATACATAATAATTGTACACAGTACACGCAGATATAATATGTAAACATTTTGGATGCAATTAATCGAATGTCCAGGACTAGTAACATTATAATGCCATGCATATTTTTACTTTGGTTTTATTTGTTGAACGTTTTTTTTTTTTTATAGTTGACATTTGAGTTGTAAGGCTATAGAAAAGCAATACATTTTTCAGGAATATTTTCATATAAAAATATAGCTTGCAGTTCCTTCAATCAGTGGTATAAAGCTATCCAAAACATCATTCAATGTAAATTAATATAATTGTAATTTATTTATAATTGCAATTACAATTTCAAGGATAATCGATAATCATGATTATAATAAATGTGCAGCCCTAATGTCTATTTTGTCACAGAGTATATCCTGCATCATATAATGCTTTTGACACTGCACTCTAAACTATTGTACTGTCTTTTTCTTGTTCCTTTTTTTTAAAAAAATGTTGTACTCATTCTTCAACTCCTACTTAATCTGTCTTCACTTCCTGTGTACAGGGCTGCCGCTATGACTCTGCGAACAGTCCTGCTCTCACTACAGGCTCTGTTAGCTGCAGCAGAGCCAGATGATCCTCAAGATGCTGTGGTAGCCAATCAGGTACATATTTGTAAAATATGCAGCTGTCAGTGCGTCTGTGTCTGTCTGACTGACTGACTGAGAATATGCAATAACAACACATTGCAAACCTTTCAAGTACATCACTGTTGTGGTTTTTTTGCAGTATAAGCAGAATCCAGAAATGTTCAAACAAACTGCACGTCTCTGGTCTCACGTTTACGCCGGTGCTCCCATGTCCAGTCCTGAGTACACACGCAAAATAGACAAACTTTGTGCAATGGGCTTTGACAAAGTAAGTACTGAAAGTGGACAGCTGCTAGTATGGTTAAAAATTCAGGCAACCTTAGGGACACGTGTTGCCTTTAGCGTTCAACACATTACTTGATATAAATTAGAAATGAACACTGTCAATAAGACTAAGTTTTTAAGTTTGTCATATTCATCCTTAACGTGTACTGTATGATGGTGTCTGGTAAGTAGCCAGTTTTAGCCTTTTTTTATTCAAATGTCTGAAAGAATCTACCCACAACATCACATCCTTTAAGAAGCAGGTGAAGACACACCTCTTCCGCAAGCACTTAAAGAGTTAGTTCACCCAAAAAGGAAAATTAGCTCATGATTTACTCACCCTCAAGTCATCCTAGGTGTATATTACCTTCTTTCAGACAAATACAATCAGAGTTATATTATATTATAACTCAGAGTTATATATAAATGTCCTGGCTATTCCAAATTTATAATTGCAGTGACTGTTGCTCAGTTTTTGAGCATCTGGGGTTAAAGGGTTAGATCACCCAAAAATGAAATTGATGTCATTAATGACTCACCCTAATGTCGTTCCACACCCGTAAGACCTCCGTTCATCTTCTGACACAGTTTAAGATATTGTATATTTTAGTCCCAGAGCATATGCAGTCTATACACACTTTACTGTCCATGTCCAGAAAGCTAATAAAAACATCATCAGAGTAGTCCATAATGTGACATCAGTTGGTTTATTAGAATCTCTTGATGCATCAAATACATGTTGGTCCAAAAATATCAAAAACTACTTTTTTCAGCATTGTCTTCTCTTCCGCATTCCTCAAATAAAGATTCAAATGGCCATGAATCAGTGAATCGATCAATGATTCGGATCGCCAATCTCACGTGATTTCAGCAATGACATTAGGGTGAGTCATTAATGACATAAATTTTTTTGTGTCATGAAAGATATTTTTGGGTGAACTAACCCTTTAATAAAGGCCTTCTGAAGCGAAGAGATGCATTTGTATAAGATAATTGTCCAGATAATTTACTTTATAAGGCTTTAAATATGGATATTTTTCATACACAAATGCATTGCGTCACTTCAGAAAGCCTTTATTAACCCCCTGGAGCCATGTGGAGCAGTTGTGTGATAGATAGATGCACTTTTATGTACCCTAAAAACAGAGCACCAATTCACTGCCATTATAAATCTTGGAAGAGCCAGGACATTTTTATATAACTCAGTTTTTCTTAATCTGAAAGAAGAATGTCATGTACACCTATGATGACTTGAGGGTGAGTGAATCATGGGCTAATTTTCATTTTTGGGTGAACTATCCCTTTAACCAATCCACACCCTTAAACCAGTGCACTTGCAAAAAATATATGTCTGGTGTTCTTCCTAATGTAGTTGTCAAATAAACCTGCCATTTGTATATTACAAATATGGTTGGCTCCCTGACAAATTGCTTTGTTCCTCTCTTGTGTAAGTTCCCTCAGATAGATCATAAATATAAATGTAAAAAAAAAAAAAGAAAGAAAGAAGGAAAGTATGACGTGGATTTCTGGACATCTGAAAGCAAGCTTGCAGTCGATTCTAAGAAAAAGAGGGGGTTTAAGTGGACTAAATGTTTGGAGAAGTTTGTCTTTTTACTAGTGCTGTCAATTGATTAATCAAATCCAAAATGAAAGTTTGTGTTTACAAAATATATGTGTGTGTACTGTGTATAATTATGCATATTTGAATACACACACATACATGTATACATTTATTTTTATATATATATATATATATATATATATATATATATATATATATATATATATATATATATATATATATATATATATATATATATATATATATATATATATATATATATAATACACACACACACACACACACACACACACACGCACACACACACACACACACACACACATATATATATATATATACATATATATACACACAAATTAGATATAGAATCAATGAATGATGCACTGGCCGGAAACACTTTTAATTTCATTGTACACGTGACAATGACAATAAAGATCTATCCTATCCTATATATATATATTTGATTAAGTATTACTCCATATTCCATTTACTGCAGTACAAGACTCCTGAAACAAAACAAGTAACAGTACTGCACATGCTTTGGTTAGATTATAAAACACAGTTAAATAATCGTGGATCTTTTTTGTTTGGAGACCAACAGCTTTTTTGGTCCAAGGATAATCTGAGATGTCTTACAATTCACTAACCACAGTCACTGGCAGACGAGGCAATAATAAGTTACATTTTTCACTCTGGAAAGATGCATTCTTGGGTTATCACAACTTTACTCAACATCATTCTATCTGTATTTAAAAACAATACACCTCATGTCACAAAAGTTGGCAACCCCTTGGACTATTGTAAAATATACATAATACTCGTGTATTACACATTTGTTGACACAGCGCACTACCATAAAAAATGTTTGGGGTTGGTAAAATTTCTATTAAAATTTAAAAATAATGTTTTACAGTACTTGTCAAATGTTTGGAAACATTACAATTTATGTTTTTGATAGAATCTCTTATTTTCACCAAGTCTGCATTTATTTAATCAAAAATACAGTAAAAACGGTAATCTTGTAAAATATTACAAAAAATTAATTCTTCCCCATTTTGATGCACAAGCCAAAAGTATACTTTGTTTTTTTTTTACCCGTCCGCAAGCGTATGCACACAGTTGAACCATTATAAATTGTTGCCTATTTTCCTGGCAAAGTATACTTCTTTGGACTTGTATGCGTACACCGTTCGAGGCATGTGCAGTTTTAAACAATAATTCGCCATGAATTACAACCTGTCAATACTGCGAAAATCTGGCAGTGTGCGTTCAGTATGAGCAACTCTTCTGATGACAAAATTTGCATCACGCACTGAACGCTGACAGTCTGAAGTCTCATGGTCTTGACCATCTCTACATGCCTAAATGACTCATGTCGCCTCCATGTGATTGGCTGACTAGGAATTTGCATTAACAAGCAGTTGTCACAGAATATGACAGAGCTGGTGTTTTAAAGCAAAACACTGGAATTAACAATTCACTAAAAAGTCTCTATTCTGTCTGTCATCTCTGATGTAATCTGCCTAATTTTCTTTATATTAGCTTGATTTGGAGTGGTTGTTTGAATCGATTCGTTTACTGAATCACTGGACTGAACTTTCCCAGTGTTTAGCAGCTTAAAATGATCTGATCGCAAACAGAGATGCAAAATTGGGTTGAAGGGTTAGAATAGAAATTTCCGCCTACCAGAGACAGCGTTTCAGGTGCTTTCGGCATTGTATATCTATACCATCTAACTGTGTGAAGTAAATTCTGTTTATGACGCAATTTCATTTGCTTCAGTAATTTGTGTTAAAGGGTTTGAATTAATTGATTTCACGTTGACAGTCTTAATATATTTAGAACCAATTTTTCAGAAATCATTATTATCAATGTTAAAAACATTTTGCTGGTTATTTTTTTTTTTTTTGTGGAAACCATGATGCATTTAAATGTAGGATTCTTTGTTGAATAGAGTTCAGAAGAAAAGCATTTATTTTAAATGATCTTAAATGTATTTACTGTTACTTTTTTAATGAATTGATTGCATCCTTGCTGATTAAAAGTATTAATTTACTTTAAAAGAAATTACTGACCCAAACTTTTGAACAGTAGTGCATGTTGATAGACAATATGTTAAATACTATTTTGTAGGCACTATCTGAAAAAATCAAATTTGGGATTAAGTTCAGTCAACTTGTGGAATAGCTCTTATGTTCTGATTAAGTCAGTCTGGCTGTGATTTCAGTGTGATGCTGTTCAGACAAATAAATGAACTGTTAGCATCAGATAAAAGAGTTAGGCCTGGTTTCACAGACAAGGCTTGGATAAGACCAGGATTAGACTTAAGTTAATTTAGAACATTTAAGTAGGTTTTATAAACGTGCCTTAGAAAAGAAACATTACTGGTGTGCATCTTGAGACAAGGGCACTGACACTGATTTTAAGCTCTATCCGTGCAAGTTAAAATGCATTTTAGCCTGGTTTGTGAAACCGAGGGTTAATTTAACAAATGTACTGTTGCTTAGAAATGGAGTGTAACATTTTGTCTTTCTCTCCCAAACAGAATGCAGTAATAGTAGCCTTGTCCTCAAAATCATGGGACGTGGAGACGGCGACAGAACTGCTACTAAGCAACTGATTATCCAGTTCTCTTCATCAGGCCATATTTCCCTAAACCCCTTCTGCTCCATGACCCATTCACCCCAAACCCAACCATCCACATTATGCATCAGCCATCTTGGTTTGTGTTCAGAGTGAATGTTTGGGTAAGATCAGCAGTTAGACTGCAAGACAATTAGTCATCTTTTATCTCTAGCATACGTTCACATCTTTTTCTTCCCATAATTTTCAGCTTTTGCCTTGCTACAATAATTTTCCCTCTTAAATCTAGGCCGTCACTTCCCTTTTAAAGAAACCCAATAAAGACAAAGCCTGTATCACTGTCATTTCACACTGAAAGAAACTCCCACTTGCATCTGTAAAACATGTAAATTCGTATATTTAAGGTTGTGTACATTTAAAAGGCAAAAAAGCAGGAATGTTTTTTTTTTTCTGTACACCATAACTTTTGGGATATGGTTATTTGAATGAGATTAGCATATAAAAACGATTTGTTTTGAAATTATTGACCTGTTCTATTTGAAGCTCTTACAATGAACAAATGTGTGATTTTTATTTGCTCATTTGATTCTTTTAATGTTTCTTTTGGCTTTCTTTTGCACTAATCAGTCTGTATAGTAGTTGAAATGGCCAGGTGACATGGTGTTACGTTGTGAGTGCAGACATGGTTTCAAACTTACTGGGTAAAATATTTTTTTTTTTTAAATCAATGGAAGATGCCCTTTATCACTTTCTCTCTTTTTGAAAAAGAGGGTGATATGGGATTGGTGGCCCTAGATCCTCTCTACTTCTTTTTAAGGCAGCTGTAGGATTTCATAATGGACAGATATACCTTGAGTTGCCTCGTTTATTTTTATTTTTTGTGAATGTATTGTATAAAATAACTTGCAGTTAAGTATGAAATGTTTGTACATGTAGAGACGAGAAAGTGAAGACAAGAGTTTCTTTTATGACTGGCTTTTTTGTGGAACAATCAAGTTTGGCATCAAAAAACTGTTAAGGCACTAATTTAGGTGGTGTAGAGGTTTAAAAGAGCCTCTGAGTGCGAGGTGGGGTGCGTTTTTCATCATACCGCATTTGTATTAAGATTTCCACTCAAGCTGCAGATATTATTTGACAGGTTTCAAAATGTTGGGAGCATGAATCAAACGGCTAGAATTTTCTATTCTACAGATGCTTCAAAGCAAACAGGCCAGGAGCGAGTACTGCCACACAATGCTTTGTGAACCTGATGCTTTTTCTTTTTTTTTTTACCTAGTGTTATATCCCTGCAGGGGTTGAATTAAGACTTCTTGACCTCCCTCTATTGCTTGCATACCTACATACTATCTGTTTTCATAATGCCCCCACTTTCACAGCTTTCATACACCTCTCATGTACATACAGCCAAGTTTTTTTGGGGGATAAAGTACTGTTCATCTCTAGAATGCACCATCGATGGCTGGATTTATATTTTGTATGAAAAACAAAAATGAAACAAAAACAAAGACTGTCTTCCTGTAGTGATCACCTTGTTCAATATTGCACGAAGAAGTGAATAAAAGGACAAAAACTTCTGTCAAAGGAGAAATGCAGGTCATGGGCTCTGGCTTTAGTCACTTTAAGCTCCTTTACAAAACAAGACAGAAAAAAACCTACTCGAGCCGTACAAGCATGGTTATTTATTGTGAAACTGTCATTCTTTTGAATTAAAAAAGTGAAAAATTAAAACTTGTGTAATCTTTGTTCTGCGCATGTTGTCAAATAAGTTAACTTGGGCTTAAAATGCATATTCTAAGAATGTAAATTGGTGAAAAACAGCTTGGGAACTTAATGTGGGGAAAAAAATTGTGAAGCTATTCAAATACTGGATTTCGAACAGTGCACACTCTCTTGGAATTAACCCAATCACAGAAATCTCGAAGCAAATGCAGTGTCCCTTGAACCAGAATGAGGAATTCTTGTGGATACACCCCACAGAATAAATAGCAGCATTACTATTCATAGTCTTGCACTGTACATTTAGAGTTAAACTAAATGAATGCAGGAAATGAGCCTCAATGAATCCTTGAAATCAAAGAAATATGATGACAATATTTGGATTTAATAGAGGGTTAAAAGAGGAGAGGGAGATAAAACAGTAAAAAAAATCTTTCCATGTATTTAATAAGCAACTTTAGAGCAGATTAAAACAGATTTTTTTTTCTTTCAAATGTTTGTTTTTAAAAATGGCTCCAGACAGAGGCAAAGAGCAACAAGAACAATTTCAACAAAAGAAAATAAAACTAATGATAAGAAACAGGTCTGTGTTTCTACATACAAGTTTGAACATCTGAATCTAAAGAATTCATTCCTCATTCTTCTGAGGTGTGGGGTAAAGACAGTTTGTGGAGAGCATTTCATGTTTAAGTAGATGTGTCTCTTCGTTCAGCCATTCAACCATTTACTGCCTGACCGCCCTGGTCTTCACAAGCCGACGCTTTACCTGAAACAAAAACAAAATATAAAATCAACAATCTGAATTATAGCAGAGCATGACATAGAAAGTAAAACAATGACTGATATCTAGGCCAGGTGGGATTCAATGTGGGCCTGCAGAAACCTTAGAAACAATTGTCAATATTTACTTCTCATCCCTATGTCACTGAAAACCAGTGTACTTTTTTTTTCTTTTACAGCTTTCTGTGAAACATAAAAGCAGATATTTAGACCAGATAGGGTCAGTAGAAATTTTTACAATATAACGGTAAATACTTTTATCAGTAAGGAAGCATTACAATGATCAAAGGAGCTTAAACACATTATTAAATACAATTATTTTAAATGTTCTATTAAAAGAATACAAAAAAAAAAAAAAAAAATGTATGATGGTGAAAAAAAAGAATGCATCACTAATGTTTGTACTATTTTCAATATTAAAGGTGCAGTATGTAGGATTGACAGCTGGCGGTTGAAATGGGTACTGCAGTCCAAATTCTAAATATCGGAGATCACTGTTTCTCCTCAGACTTGATTCTCGCACGGGTTGCCAATTTGAGGACACGCAACAGGAGCAAGCGCAATTGACAATGGAAGGCGAGAAGACACACACTGTAAGTTGATTTTTCCATGTATTAATATGCTCTCGTTCATAGAGATTTTAAGATGTAGGCCAAGGCTTTTTAGATCGGGTAGAATCTGCAATCTCAAGAAGCTGTTTTCTCCATCAACTGGCAAACTGAGGTGTCGAAATACTTTTTATTTTTATTTTATTTTTATTCCGACACAGAATGCAGATATTAAAGTAGAATAACTGGCTTTTTTTAGAGAAAAGGTGAATTAAGCATGTTTCCTAAACATCTGCAAGCAGATATAAGCATAGTATTTTTATGCTTAAGTAAAATAAAAACCTTATATACAGTATCTTTATTAAAAAGAAATGTTTCTTGAGCACATTCTTCATAATTTACTGTAGTATTCATATTCCATTATAAAAAAAAAAAACAAGAACATAGAATTCAATTTTGAAACAACATTAGGGCAAAGTAAATGATGACAATTTTTCTTTTAGGCTGAACTAGTCCTTTAAGCTAAAGGCTACAACAAACATGAACTGCTTATGTGCTAAAGGTTACAGCATGACATCAGTTCTAAATGAAGCTCCCTCTCAGGCACTCACTGACAGCTCCCCCTGCTCTGCTGCATAGGTAGATTCTCTCAGTTTGGGGCCTGCTGCACCCCTGAGCTGCTTGAGAATGGCTTCTTCCTGCTGCTCCTGTAGCTGTGTGAGTGACAGTAAATAATCCGGGCTGGACTCAAATTCTCTCTCTGTCTCCCCTTCACTTCCATAAGTCTTCTGAGACAGGCGGATGTCTTGGTACGCATGCTGTTCTCGCTGTGCTACCCTCACTGATCTTGGATAAAAAAAAACATCTGCCTCAACTCCACATAAAACAGTTCAATAACAGCTTAAGGTGGCATAGTTATGGCTCGGTCACACCAAATCAGATGCCAGTATGTGGCATACGTTTTCAAATGACCGTTACCAAAAAGCGTCCCCAGAGATGCAAATTAAATGAACATTTGTCATTCACAAAAAAAAAAAGTGCATCTAAAAATGAAAGTAAAATGCACTCTGGCAATTCATGTGCTCAAAGAAAAACCTGTTTGACAAACAAGTGATTTTATCATTTATAAAGCCACAAGCAAAATTCTTCCCCTGCCCATGCAAATTCACAGGCATTTAAATAAACATAAAATCTAGCATTAAAAAAACCCTATAAAGTGTCACTCCCAATGGGAAAAAAAATATGATGCATAAATACACTACCGTTCAAAAGTTTGGTGTCGGTAAGATTTTTATACAATTTTTAAAAGGCACACACTAAGGGCGTTTTCACACCTGAAAGTCTGCACCAAGGTCCGAACCAAAGTTCGTGTTTGGACATTTGGTTCTTTTTGGTTTGCTTTCACATTGCAGTTATGTTAGCGCACCAAAGAACTTTACATGACGCACTGGCGTCCTGTCATCATCATCTATGTGGGCTGCTTAACATTGATTGGTTTGTTAGCGGATGTGCGTCTGACGTCAGTGTGTTGTCAATTCAGTGGCTAACTTTGACAAGAATGAATGAACAGACGCATATCATTGCCAATACTGTTAATTTTATGGCATTACTATCTGCAGCACCAACTATACTCAAGGCAAATTCATCAAATGAACGTCCTTGTTATGCGAACATTTTATCGGCGCCGACATGAAAGGAGGAGCTCCTAGAAGCTTTTTAGCCAAACAATGTATTTTATTTTATAGTTATGTTTAAATATTATAATGTTATTTTTAAATTTCATCTAGGCTATATTGATTATGAAACGTGCACAGATGTGCAATATATGTCAAAGACATCGAGTCAGAAATAATTTTGACCACTTCATTAAGATTTGTTTTGTAGAAAGCTTTATTTTGTATCTTAATTGTAATAAATGTTTCATCGTTTGCCTGAATTTAATAAATAAGCTTAAATAAATAATATAACATCCCGTGACGGAGTGATCATTTGTGTTGCACATGAACTGGAGCAGTCTCATAAATAAACCGAAACTCATATAGTCAAGCAGAGCACGCTGTTCACGCGAGCTGACATGACTACACAAGCGGTTCTGGATAAAATGCTGCGCGCTCCATCACTGCATGTGCTGTGAGTTTAATCTGTGTTTTTTCACTAATCCTACACCAGAACTTTGGTCTGAAAGTCCGAACTATACAGAAAATGCTTTCACACAAGAAACGAACCGAACCTTTGTTCTGTTTGGTCCGGACCAAGACTACCTCTTTTCGTCTGACCAAATTAAGTCTGTTTGGTCCGGACCTTGGTCCGAGGGAGGTTTCACACCTGTAATTTTGGTTCGTACCAAACTGAAAAGTCCGAAAATCCGGACCAAACAAGGTAGGTGTGAAAGCACCCTAAGGCTGCATTCATTTGATCAAAGATACAGTAAAAAGTAAAATATTAAAATGAATATTTTAAAATAAAATTCCATTTTATTTTAAATGTAATTCCTGTGATTGCAAAGCTGAATTGTCAGCAGCTATTATTAAATCTTAAAAACAGTTGATTTTTGTTGATTTTGAAACCTTGATACATTGATTAAAAAGTTCAACAGAACAGCATTTATTTAAAATAGGATTTTTAGAACTTAATCTTAACAGCCTCAAACTTTTAAATGGTAGTGTACAAAAAAGATAGTATCCTGTGAGTAACAGGGTGCTTGCTAATAATAGTACTGATAAGTTATAATAAAATACAATTACATACTTCTACTACTAATAGTAATCTATGTTCTAGAAATGTATACTGTACATTGAAAAGTTAAGATACGAAAAGCGGTGCAAAATTCACAATATAGCAGTCTCTCAAATTGTGTAGTATTTTCATTGAATGCTTGTTTAAGTAAGAAAATTCATCAGGTGCCATCCTCATAACATACAAAGGTTAATAAATGGGTGAAATGATAGCTGGTACTGTACATCATGTGTCTTTATTTTATAGTACATCACTAATCGCTAGCTCCGCTATCAGTTATTATATAATTGCTAGCACTCATGGTACCAAAAACACCTCCCAAATGTTAAATATAGAAGCTTTTGAGTTCTTTTCAGCATACAGAAAAATTTGTGAAAAAAGGAATTGGTGTGAAAGCATTCATAATTCTAGATGAATTTCCAGTAAAACTACAAGTGATTTAGATCATACTATGCATAATGCACAGGAAAGTCATTTAGTTAAACTCATTTACCTTTGCAGGTCGATCTGTCTCTGTGGCCCTGCTCTTTTCGGCTCTGCTTCTTTCTGCTGTTTTGGTGTTTTGCCACTGATTGAATCAGCTGAGGCTGTGGTGGCGGGATCCTGAGCAGGTGCTGCTCTCTTCCGGCCCCGCCCAGACCCTCCCCCTGTCGTAGCTCCAGGCTCTTTATCTGGTGTGGCAACACCCGCAGGGTTTTTAGGGGGTCGGCCACGTCGTGGTTTACTGGCAGGGGGCAGTGACCCTGCCGAGGGGTTTGAAGACACACTGTTCTCTGTGCCGTCACTTGCAGGCACAGCGCGTTTTTTCCCACTGGGCTGAGCAGCCTCTTCCTAAAAGAGCAAAAAAAAATTATAAGGAAAAACAGAAGTGTGAACGTTGAGCATTTTCAGTGTTTACATCGGATATTTCTGACCTTCTTTACATCTCCTGCTTTTGTGATCACTGGATTCTCTTCATTCTCCCTCGCCCCTGTCTCTGAAGCCTCAGAACTCAAATCCCTTTATGACAGAGAAAGAGAAAGTTTTAAATGCTTGATAAGGATGAATTACTTTCTGTGGTTAAGTTAAATCAATGGTATGCTGGATAAATTCCACATCATAGTGAATGAAAAGTAAAAATGAATGAATTCTGAAGCACAAACCTGGTCTTATTTGTTGCAGGCGAGCTGGGTTGGGAGTTAGTGCTTGCGTTGCTCACGGTGTCAGAGGTGGTGGTTTTAATGAACGGTCGTCGAGCGGTTACCGTTAAAGGTTTGTTCACTGCCCCCAGCACACCTGTCTGCTTTGGTGGTTGCTGAAAAATATGAATGTGTTATGTAAGAAATGAGCGATGTAATGCAGTCAAGGAATTCAATTGTTAGTTGCATCATTTTAATAGAACTTTCAAAAAAGAACACTGATGTGTCACTGATCTATTCCTGTGTGTGAAATAACTCCCAACCAGTGTTGGGAACGTTACTTTAAAAAAGTAATTAGTTATAGTTACTCACTACTTGTTCCAAAAAGTAACTGAGTTAGTAACTGAATTACTCTATAATACAAGTAACTAGTTACCAGGGAAAGTAACTATTTGCGTTACTGTAAAAAAAAGTTGTTATAAGTCGTAGAATTTTTTCAAGTTAGTTGAAATGAGTAGAACAGACAAGTGTTTGTACATAACTTTCAATATTTATTGCCAGTGTTGGTCAAGTTACGCGTTACACTTTTTAAAAAAGACAGACCCCAAATGGCCATCAACTAAATTTTAAAAATAAAGGATGCTACCAAAAATAGAAAATAAATAATATATTAGCCTAATGGCTGGAATACACTACACGATTTTTAAAATCTGTTCAGATTTTAAAAATCGTGTAGTGTATTCACTAGGCATCATACACTTGCCGACTTTGTAAATGGTTACAGAGAAAAGCTTAGCATCATACACTACCAGACTTTAAAAACCGGGACACAAACTGAAACGAGCGCCTGGTTGCTAGGAGACGCATGACAGACATAACATACATGGATGTGCAGGAGATGAGCGCGGTAATTTTTGAAGCGACTTTCTGTGCCCTGAGCAAAAAGTCAACAAAAAGAGCCAAAACACACTAGACGTGGCCAGTAATGGTCAAATTACAGTGGGACTTACAGATTAGACTCAATATTTTGACTCATCAGCTGTAAGCGTGTTCTGTTCGTTTATTTTATTTTATTTTATTGCAACATATATAGATAGAGGACAGCTTCAGATTCATATGAATAAATAGATAATTAAATCATTAATTTATTTACAACATTGAGTTTTTCATTAAAGAAACACTGTTGCTCGAAGAAGCACACATGCTCTGGTGTGACTTTGTTTGGAACCACTTAAGTTGCCAATATTTAAGTTACTTATACAATAGTTTTGCTGATTTGATTCCTACACGAGTCTCACACAGACAAGATGCGTGAGCAACGCGACCTTGTTTATGTTATTAAATAATCTGTTAACATTTATTGTAATGCGATTAATAATGCGAAGCTATTGACGCTTTGATCATGTTTAAACACGTATCCCGGGAAAGCGTTAATGTAAAACCGGTAATGGTAAATAGTAACATAATAATGAACAAATTAAGACAAATGTTTACCTCAGAATTTGGTTTGCTAATTATTATTAGTATTATTATCTGTCTTTGCTGTATCAGTAGGCAATATATTTATATTTAACATGAAGTATAGGGCTTCCCTGTAAATTTATAGCAGCAGCGCGTCAGACACGCTTCTGGTGTGCAAAGACAGAGAGAAAACGCCAGGCAGCAGCCCCGCGGCTGACAAGCAACAGAAACGCCAGTCTCACGCCATGCTTGCAGGCAAAATCGATAATTATGTTGTTTTTTTATTATTACAATTAGGCCTATATCTGTATTTATGTTCATCTACAGACTTTCAAACATGACAATGTCATGTATTAATATTTTTAAACACATTTTTAAAAAACATCTTAAGACACATCTTTTCCATTTGCACTTGACCAATACAGAATAGCACTTACTGATCACCACAGCAACGACCAAAAAGCGCACACTCCTGGATCATATCTACGTCTCTCATCCGGATTTGTGCCTTCAGGCGGGTATGTTACATAGTTATCATAACTATCAGAATCCAGTGTTCTGTATTTTGCGTATGTGAGTTTTTGTTGTAGATGGCTATTGCTGCGCGTTTAGCTAGAATGCCATACAAAACCAACCCATTGGGCCACTGAATCTGCATTAACGACAACAGTTGGGGCAACAGCCTTAGTCCTAATGGGTTGTTATCATAGCTATCAAAATCCAGTGTTCGGCATTTTGCGTACGTGAGTTTTTGTTGTAGATGTCTTAAAAAAATAAAAAATAATTTGTTGTTTATTGTGCTAATTAATTGAGATTTCTTACAGCTCTTACAGGTTGTTGGCCTTGTCTGTTTCGTTGCTTCTATTACTCTCCCCTTTTTTGTAAGTCGCTTTGGATAAAAGCGTCTGCCAAATGATTAAATGTAAATGTAATATGTATTTGTGTCAAAAGGACATAAAACCAGCTTTTTTCTTTGTCTACTCTTTTGTGGTAACAGTTGTCGTCCACATTATAGAGACACTCGCGCTCCTGCCACAGCTGAATACGTTTTTCTTCCATGGTGGAGTTCCACTTTGTGATCTTGGTCTCCATTTCTTGTTTGTTGATTTTCTTTGGCTTGTAGTCAGCGATTTCCGGTTTCAGTAGCGATGCCTCATATGTGTTCTAAAATCGGCCCAAAATATCAAACATGTTTGATATCCTCCGACTGCATGGAATCAAAATCTGAAGCTAAAAAATCGGAGTCTATGGCCATGATATACTACACGATTTTTCATGGAATCTGTCGGCTCAAATCTGCAGACTGGCTCTGACTTCAACTAGCGTCAACTTGTTCAGACTGTAAATCGGGGGAAAATCGTGTAGTGTATTCCAGCCTTAACTTACATAGCCTAGACTCTTTGTAGTGGACATTAAAATTCTAAAACTGTCACACAACTTCACAACTAGTAGACACACTGTAGCCTGCTTGAAGTATTTTTTTCCTCACAAAAGTGACAAGAAAACAACAAGTTTACCAAGAAAATAAGTGCTTTCAAGTCTTGTTTGTATGGCGGGCTTAACCACGCTCTCTCGGATATTTTCGCAATGATTGCCCGGAAAGAATCAGACTCAACTGCTGACAATGGCAGCTTGTCCTCAACTATATATATAGCTAGATATTTTTTTAAAATTCTGTCTGGGTGATGAGAGTTTGCGGTGGAGTAAAACCTCGTTTTGGTTGCTTTAATGTCATGGCTCTGTCTCCTCCTTTGGTAGCGGAGCTCACGTTATCAATTGCGTTCACCGACACGGAGAGACTCTTCCTGGGCATAAGTTGCATGTTACATAAACATTCTTACCTTTCACCTTAACGGGGGAAAAGTAGTGCTTATACTTCCAGTTTGCGAAAGCTACCTTAGAAGTCATTGGACATGCCATCGCTCTGACTCATGGACCTGATAGCTGGTCGTATGCGCACACACACACACACACACACACACACACACACACGAACACACAGCTGCAGGTCCACTGTCAGAGAACGTGCCTGTTCGGAACTGCTTCAGTGAGCTCAATTATAGTAACGCCGCATTTTACTCTCAGTTATGGTAACGCCGTTGTAATGGGGGAAAAGTAATTAGTTTGATTACTCGTTACTGAAAAAATGAACGCCGTTAGTAACACCGTTTATCTATAACTCCGTTATTCCCATCACTGCTCCTAACTACTTTGAACAAAAAAGGGATTCCTGAACTTTCTATCTGCTGAACCTAAAATACATTTACTAAGAGATTATAAGTAATGATCAAATTTTTGAATTTAATGTAAAATAAACATATTACTTTAAAAAAAAAAAAATAATTACACTACTGGTCAGTAAAAAAATATGTTTGAGAAAGGTCTCTTCAGTGTCGCATGATCCTTCGGAAATCATTGAATCCACTGATGTGGATTTCGTGCTCGAGAAACATTTATGCTGCTTTATGGAATTAAAAAAAAATATATATATATATTTTTCATTTGAAATAAAAAACTTTTGTAACAAGTTAAAAGATTTTACTATCACCATGATCATTTTATTGTGTTGCTTAATGTATTAAATTCTTAAAACAATAACAATTTCTCTACAATTTGCTAACCATAAACATTTGAATGATAGTGTATATTTTCATAACCTACCTGGATTTTCCCTGTCTGCAGAACAATTTTTGCCTCTGGTGAGAGATATTCCTTATCATTGACAAAATCCTGTAAATAGGAACAGATGGAATGAGTTTCGTAAGTAAGGTCACATGTAAAGCCTAATTATGGATAGTCAGAGCGATTTTTACCTTATCAGGTGGGGTAAAGAATTTGCTAGGCAGCACAGGATCTTTTGGGGAATCCAGATGACATGAAGTGCTCTTGTTTGCGATCACAAATAATGCCACATCACACACAATGTAAAGTTTCTGTAAATGCATGAAAATAGAATAAAACACTCACAAAAAACACTGGGATTCAGAAATACATAAACACTATGCATAATATGCATCATTTATAAATGATAACGAACCTCGTTTGCCTTTGGGTCATCTGGGGCCTGTGCATCTTTTGTTTGTTTGATGTTCTCTACCATCTTCCTCAGGAATGAGTGACTGTTATTCTCATTCTTTGTCATCAAAACCTCCAGCATGAACCACAGGCACCTGAATAAATACATTTTCATCTGAATTAGTTTAAAAACATCATGTGAGAACCTTAGTGTCGGTGTCTACTCACTCATAGCACAATTAAAAAGAGAAGGTTCCGTTTTAAAATTTTGAGAGTAGTCAGATCACAGCCATCTATGTGTAGAATGGAAAAAACGCAAACAGTGTGTGAATGTGTTTAACACTCGTACTCTTTGACGTCTCTGATCTGTTCCAAATCCTGTGGTTTGGTAAGGTCTGGATCATGAGCTAAAAGATGGATCATGTATGGCACCACATATTCTGGCAGGAGAGACAGCAGCTTTTCTGAAAAACAAAAATTGGAGAACAAGCAGGATATTTAGTTCTTGGCCATTCATGTAATTCTGCAGAAAATAGTTATTGGCTCAGTGTTATACCAAAGAACAAATCTTATCTACCATGGGCCATGGGATTCTGTTTGATGTACTCTCTGCGGACACTGATGTTCTTGAGCAGGCACTGTCGGGCATGAGCACGTCGCTCTTTCACTGGGTCTTTAGCGCACAAAGCAAACACAGCCATGTACTCCAGTGGTAACAACAACTTCACCAGAGCAACATGTAACTTCTGAGCAAATATCTGCCGCACCTGATAGCACTCATCCTATATAGAGAGGGGAAAGGGAGGGAAGTTATAAAAAGAGGTACTTTTAAGACCTTTATTAATAAAATTACATAATTATGCATTTGCAAGACTCTATGGCCCGTTTACACAGCAGCAAAATGCGGTTGTCAGTTCTGTACGAGTCCTTAATGCGGTTACATTCGCACACAGTATGGTTATTCACGGGATTGACAACTGCATTCTATAACCCAACTCATACAGACAGTATTCCAGACCCTACTGCAAGTTGCTGTGTGAACGAGACATTTTGTCTCACACCTGTAACTAAATGCGGCTGTAAATAGCAATACCATTTGAGGTATGCATTTAATATTTTCATGCATTCATGCACTCATGACCTTGGCAGTTCTAGCACATCTATATAATTTAATAACTAATCAGCACACTCCTAAAAATCCTGTTTTTTTATGCGTTTTTTTTGTCCAAGTAGTCTTGTGCTGAACTCACATTAATGACGAGTCCACAGAGCTGGAACTGTTCTGGAGTGATGATGTCATGGTAACAAGGTTCTTGTGCCAGTTTCATGATGGCGCTCCCCGCTGCAAGCCTCAGTCGAGACATGTCAGACTTGCTGTGTCCACAAACACACAGGTTAGAGACCTATTACAATATTAGGGAAGCTTTCATAATTACACAAAATTACTTGGGGTATCTTGACACCCCATTATTACCTGATTTTCTTTTGCTCGGTGAGGTCGCCCTCACTGACCAGCATGGCTGAGAGGAGTCTGAGAGTAGAGTTAGCGGATTTAGACTGATTATTCTTCATTCCCAGCAACCAGCGGACCAACAGCTTAATGGCTTGCACCTGAAAACACACACCAACATGCACATTAATACACACACAAATCACCAAGAGATGTTGTTTTCAACCCAATTACCCGAAGACAATTACCTTAGCCAGCACTTCAGGGGAAACCTCATCATCAGCTGTCCAGAGCCGCCCATTCTTGTTTCCCACCGACTGAAAGGGAAAGAGGGTTAGAGTTACCATGCAAGGCAATAAAAGAATTCCTACATGCCTAAAGCAGAATAATACATCAATATGCTCACTCTGTCATTCATCAGGAGGTCCTTCACAATAAAATTGGCTACGATTGACTTCATGGGTGACGCAAATTGATCCGGGGCCAGCATGGAAATGTGTCCAAGAGACACAAGTGGAGTTATCAGCTGTTCAGGCACATCTGCATTCAGACTGCGAGACAATGGCTGAAGAGACAGAAAAAAATGGCATATTTGAACAACTTGCATGCATTAAATACTCAATTGCTTTCTTACTGTAATGATCACAGGATTTGACAGTCAAAAAGTAACAAGTTATGCTTTTGCTGGCATTTTAAGAAAAGGCAGACTGCATTTGTGAAAATGCGTTTATGCACACAGATTTACCTCAAATATTTGTGCTAACTGGACCTCTTTGTTGTGAAAGATGGCATGGATGCAGTGGACTGCCTGTTTGGCCTGGTGGGGGGTGCCTCGTTTTGCCTTCTGATGTAGTATGGGAATGAGAGTCCTGTACACAGAGTTACAGAACATTTAACTACACAACATTTTTTAAAGTTGATGAGTCTTATATAAGTTATATATATAATAAGTTTAAGCTGTTAATTCAGTTCATGTTTATGCATTTGGTAGGTGTTCATACGAGCGGATTTGTGGCAGTTCTGTCTCAATCTTTTGTCCTGTGTTTCTGAAGATCTGTATTGCTGCTTCTGCCACTTTATCATCCTCCATCTTCAGACACTGCAGCAAAGACTCATACGTCTCAGCTGAGTGGAATGCAGTGGGGTGAGTAAATGACAAAACCTGAGGTAGGGCAAGCAGAACAGCAAAATTAGTGTGTTCACACTTGTAGTGTGGTTCCCTTGGTTCTTTTGGTCAGCACCAAAAAAGAATATATATTTATTTTTTAAATGTCATTTTAACACTCAACCTAAAAGATACAAAACACAAAAAAGGCTTTTCTGACATATTTTGCGATGGAAGTGTACATATTACGGTATATGACGGAGTTCACAACACGTGTGTAAAAGGGGGGAATAAAATGTGTAAAAGGGGGGAAACCAGCAGCAGGAATCCCTCCGTCACAAGCACAAACGAACATCTGCGGTTCTAATGCCTGTACCGCATTGTGATGAGCAAACTCACGATTATGATGATAAGAAATGTTATGTTTGAGCACTCTGTCCTTTTTAGGGAAGCATCTTATGACATCGTGTCCTGTTTTTGGTTTGTTTACATGTCTTTCGTCCGTATTGTGTTTTTTTTATTCAAACCACACAAGAGTCTGTTTGGTTTGGATGGCAACATTCACACATTTCAAATGAACCACACTAACAGAGCAATCACAGGGTCCGTTTTAATCAGACCAAACATGGCAAGTATGAACACACCCTAAAATATTTAAGAAAATGACTAAGAATCAGTCAAAGACACTTGGTTTAAAATGGAACTTTTGTAGCAATTTAATTTTATTAATTTTAAATGTGATTCTACATCTACTTAAAAATGTTCTTAAAACTAGTAAATTTGTAATCACGAACAGTACCTTGAGCAGCTCAAGTCCAGCACGGATGGCAGTATCAGGAGTAACTCCCTCATCTTCATCATCAGCAGTGCCCTCAATTGACTTATTTAACAGCTTAACCAGGGCACTGTACACACACACAAACACAAATTATTACTGATCCAAAGTCTACACAATACCTGCAGTTACAAATCACCCTCACTAGATGTCTCACTGTTAAAAAGCTATTCAGACTGTTACACAACCGTTAAGGGGGAAAACAAGCACATGGCCCATATTGCGCTTATCTCTCTCCCACTCAGTCAGTTTCTCTTCCTCTCTCATTCATGTTCTCCCTGTACATTTGCAGGTGCACTGATAGTCTGTATCTGATACTGGTGTTCAAACAAAGAGAATACATCCTCTGCGACTGCTTCACCCTAAACAGCATTTCCTATTTTAATTTTCCTATTTGATTTTTTGGACTGATTGTCTATTTTGCAAGTGTTTAAATTAGAGTTTATGTAGGTATTACAGTCCATGTACAGTATTTTTCAATAGCTTTTATAGTAAAGACTTAAAGGATTATTCTTCAAGTTATATATCTATGTTTAAAACAAGTTAGGCTTGATATCATTGACCCATCCATCGTAAATAAATAACTAAAAAATAAAACAAACAAATACCACTATTATGAATGTTCAAACATAACAGATTCAGACAGATACCTGGGGTGTCAGTGTATACAAAGCCTATATATAAAAAAAAAATTATATATATATATATATATATATATATATATATATATATATATATATATATATATATATATATATATATATATATACCTGCATGATGGTCATTGACATCTGCCATTTGACCTCATTCCCTACCTGATGGCCTCAGAGTCGATGTGCACCGGTGCGATTCTCTCCAGCAGGAATTTTACCATTTCCAGAAATGGGTTTGTGGGCTGCTTGGGGAATGTCAGCTTCCGTGTGATTTCCCTCTGAAAGGATACAAGTTATATGAGAGTGGAATTTCCTTATAATATTCAATACAAAATACATAGCTTGTTGAAGTGTGGGTTAAACCATTGTCATAATCATGAGCAGTTTATACAGCAAGCTTATGATTGGTTGTACTGTGAGCTTGGAAAGTGCAGTGTTAAATGTGATGGTATAGCGTTAAACTCACCACACACTGTTCAGCCTGTTTACATGAGCAGGTGGGGCTGATGAGTTGCTCAAGCTGAAGACGCAGTTTCTCGTCTTCACCCAGAACCTGATTAAACTTCTTCATAAAGTCCTGAGCTTTGCCTGGGTCTGGGAGATTCTCTGAGAATGAGATACAAATTACACATTGTAAACCCTGTTGGTTTATAACTATTAATTTATAAGCATATATATATATATATGTAGTGTGAGCTTACTAGCGATGGTCATAAGTTTTCCAAACATGGCTGTGGTGTTTGCTTCAGACTGCAGGGAGAGAAAAACAACAATCACTCCTCACAAAATAAGAACAAATTGCTGCTTTGGTCACAACCACAAATTTTTTTTCTTTTTAATTTTCTACTAGATTTTAGCTGGACATTTGTTAGATTAGTATATTTTTAACATTAGTACAAATTAGTACTATATTATGGGGAAGCACAGGCTAAGCTCTGCTACTTGGGTGCAGAGATATCACGGCTCGTGTGATAGCTCTGCACCCAAGTAGCAGTGCTTCGCGTGTGCTTCCCCATAATATAGTCCCAAGTCAATATCTGCCTAGGAAATCGCCTCGTCTTAATCTGCATCCCTATTTGTACTCGTGAATACGCACGCCACAAGAAGTAATAAGGTGGGTGTTTTTTGTTTTTTTTGATCACTTTTACTCGGGACATGCTAGCTCGCAACATAGGATTCCATTCTTTATGCTAAGCTAAGCTAGTGGCGACCCTGCCAAACTAAAACAATGCATGCACTTAATGCATTTGCCCACATATCTAAATGTAGGAAAGTTGAATAAGCCCTATTTCTAACAACGGTGGAGTGTTCCTTTAAGACGTAACCGAATAGTTTTGCTAGGATACTCGGCAAGACAGGCATGTTTTAGACAATTTTGTCTGTTCAAGAAAACACCTCAAAAGAACTGTATTTAGTATTTGCATGGAGACACGCTTTCCATGTGCGTGCTTCAGATGAACTAGGGCTCTAGACTGTGATCAAAATGGTGGCAAATGCGATTATAGTTTGATAATGTGCGAGTTAAAATTTCACACGGTTGCATTGGACGAGGCTTGATAGTCTCACAAGTACTTGCAAAATAATACATTATGTAAGTATCTATAGAGTTTACTTTCACGTATTTCAGGAGATGTGGATGAATTGACATGTTGTAAATCTGACAGATCCGATTCTTTAAACTGCGGCGCAAAATAAACCTGCGGCGATACGCATCATTATAGATCAACTCACATGATCTTTATATTTTATATACATGATCTTTATATTTTTCTACAAAACACATTCACGTACATGTATTTGAGAATCAAAATATCAGGTAGTTGATGACATAGCCAGCAAGTTTGTGAATATTTTGAATTAAAAAAAAGCAGCAAAAAAGCACCCATTGTAATACTTTTGTTATACATGTTATGTTTGATAATATTTTAGTAATTATTTTTATTTTTGCTTGTTGGAAGCAATGTTCAGATTAAAATATTTAGCAAGTATAAAGTTTAGTCATGTCAATCTTTACATCAATGCAAAATCAAGAGGACAATTGATCAACATGCAAGATCATTATGATTTATATTTTAAAAAAGAAGGGTGCGACCAAATTGTAAGACCAACTGAGAAAGTTAGCCGCACCAGAGCAACCAGTGGGAAGAATAAGTCTTGAGCCCTGTGCTCACACACAAAACTTCTCACACAGCACTTATGAGTTTTTCGCGTTTCTGCCCTTGAATGTTTCAGGGTATATGCAGGAATCCTGAAGTTTATTTCAATACCTTTTTAAGACTTTGAACTGTAACAGATTCAACCCGGCGCTCTGGTGGAGTTAAATAGTCTGTAATCGGTGCTCTTGGGAAAGGGAAAAGACGAATGGCAAAAAAGGCAGGTCCAAGGCACTCAGTTAAGTGAAGGATAAGGAAATAATTAAAAAGCCTTTATTTGGTATGGCTTAAGTCATTTTAAAATACAAGAGCCAACATGTTTCGACCCAAATTGGTCTTCATCAGGGCAGAGCAACACAATGAATGAGAATGATAACAATTTATATGTTACACCCCACCCATAACCCAACAAACATCCAATTAGCCTAACAAGGACTAATATAATCAATTAATCCAATGAGGCAATCAGGTGTACAGGATTGGGGATACCAACGTAATAGGGAAAAACAAACAAACAACAAAAAAAAAAAACAGACAAACTGGCTAATTGGATGTTTGTTGGGTTATGGGTGGGGTGTAACATATAAATTGTTATCATTCTCATTCATTGTGTTGCTCTGCCCTGATGAAGACCAATTTGGGTCGAAACATGTTGGCTCTTGTATTTTAAAATGACTTAAGCCATACCAAATAAAGGCTTTTTAATTATTTCCTTATCCTTCACCTTTTTAAGACTTTTTAAAGACCTTCTCAAAATATTTTAAGACCTCATCGCACTTCAAGTTCTAATCGGCAACAAACCTTTAATAAACAGTTGTAGTCGAATGTAGACTTAAAATCTCTATCGTAGGCCAATTTTGTATTGCATATCTGTTTTACAACGTATGGAGGGCGACACATTACCTAACTGCGCATTTCGCAAAATACATGACGTCACCTGTAGACGGCGCTCGCCAGGGATGGAAATTAACTTTTTTCAAAGTCTACCACTCAATGTTTTTACCAGCCACTTTTTTGTTTTTAACAAATTAATACTACAAGCTCTACAATACTTGGGCAGTTTATTTAATCTCAAGTCTCAATGAAATACTGACATTTTCACGATGATATGTGGCCTTTTATGGCTTCCAGTTTTATGGTTGTTAGTCCCAACAATGAAACTATTCATTCTGGCATCTTTGAAGCGTGTTGACAACATACCGAGCAGAACATTGTCAGTAGGGTTGCACCGAAATCACAATTCTTGGCCGAAACAAAAAAAGAAGAAACCAAAGCCGAAAACCAAAGCCGAAAAACGAAAAATAAAATTCAAACTAGAATGTTTAATTCGACCTCACTCATGTGTACATTAAATAATAATGTACAGGCCTACTGGCCTGCAGAAAGGTACAGAAATTGAATAAAGTAATCAAATGTAAAATAACTGCATATTTAACTGTTTAAATGAAAGATTAATCCTTATTAAACTTACAAAGGCTATTCAATCAAGAGCATTGTTTAATGCCAAACTAAATATAAGGACATCACTCAGGCAGCAGTAAAGGCTACTGCACCTTTAAGACCTGAGGCAGGGATATGCTCGTCTTTCTCGACTGTGCATACTATACAGTTCACTTAAGGCATATTCAGGCTATGTCAGCTATGATACTCATCAAGATGGACGTGTTGACATACTTCTTGTGTGAGTTTGTCCGTTTAAGCGCAAGACTTGAAAGAGAACTCAATATTTGCGCGCTGTGAGACTCGACTGAAAGGCACAATATGTAATGTTTCAGCATTAAAAATATAAAGATCACTATATCTATGTTATATATTTTTTAAAGTTGTGTGTTTACATTATCCCGACAGTTCCAATTAACTTCTAAATCCAGAGAAATTAATATTTTAATTCGAAGACACGGACCGTGTCTTTATTTCCGTTATGTCGCCCGTCTTTCACGTCATATCCACGTTTGCGTCTTGCTTCCTGCGGAACTCGGCGGAACCGCCAAACTCAAAGAGGATCACTGACAGTATAAGGGGAACACCCGTATAAAAAAGTCTGTATGATAATGGATCATGACTACTCTTTGCCAGCTCAACAAAGCGCAAACGTACGGGTGAAAAAAAATGACCCGAGAAGATTTTGGGACAGTAGAGGAAGCAAGAGACGTGTAAACCTTGGAGAAGCCTTTGAAAGATGGCGAAATCTTCGTGACAAGCTCGGACTGCAGAGAGATATGCTGATCTCGCTTTCGTTTTAATAAACAGGTAATTTAAGTAACCATTCAGCTAACATAATAATCATATAATCATAACATGCTGTATGTTTGCATATTGCATAGCGATCTTGACCACATTGAGACGCGTTTAGCTGAATACGTATAACGTTACATTTTGTATTGCATCGGCTTTTCAAACAGGCGGATTCTGTGTTTTTGGAGACTGAAACTGAGACTTTTTAAAACTGATTCAAAAGTATATTTCTATCCGTATATTTTGTGACACGATGATGTCATGTGTAAAACGCAGATGGACTAGCTATTATTGGTTTTATATGTAGCTGGAGAAAGTAACGTTAGCTTCATAAGGTAATATGCCACTATCTTGGTCAATTAATATAAGGTGACCGTCACTTTTATCAAATGTTAATACTAGCTACATATAATATCGATTTAATAATGATCTACTTATTCATATATCTCTGAGTTCCAAAATAAATGTTTATTAGATTGATGAATGTGGGGAGCGACACACCGCGTGTTCCAATGAACAACGTATTGCTGGTCCTGGTTCTCTCATTTACTGTTTTATGTTGGTAATGATAAACTAAATTGAAATGTATTTCCTTATTGAACAGTTGATATACAGAATGTTCGACAATCGCGGATGCCATGTCAACATATCTATAATTTGAGTAACTCAAATTATGATGCACGGTTAATATGTCAACATAGCCTACCAACTTATAGGTATGTTGACATAGCGACCGCCCGCACAACATTCTGTCTCACACATTAGCTAATGTTACTGATAAGTTTGTTAAGTAACGGTAGCTCGCTGCTATTTCATTAAATTGGCATTACATAACGTGAAAAGCCGTAAACTTAACAATAATAGAGATGTAATATAACAATTACCTTGTCAGTGAACATGTTTTCTGCTGGAGATGCCAGATTCGCTGGTTGACAGTGGCAATAATGACAACAACTCCCATGAGCACACGCACTTTCCCGACGTTATTAAAGTACGTCTGTTGTTATTATTTTGAATGAGTGACCCCTAGTGGCCAAAAGTTGCATACTGCACGTTGAACGCACGGAGTAACGTCATAACATCGTTTTAAACCCACTTAAATGTATCTAATATGATAAACAGAGCTCCATTACCTCAAAATCATAACCGGAAGAGCTGATCAGTGCAGGCGACCGGCGACCAGGAAAAAGTCCCGGTATTCGCGAGGCGGTTATTTGTTTAACAATCGCTCCAGCAGCTGTGCTCAGGTCTACAACACTCGGTCCTGCTCTGCTTCACTACAGTAACGTTAATAACCGCATGCATGAACGTGATTTCTGCCTGAGTCCTATTTTCCACCGGCTGTGATGAGAAGACCACATCTCCCAAGATGCTGCGCTCACACGTTGCGTCATCAAACTACGCATTTGTTTTGAATAGGCGCCCCCCAGTGGACGGAAAGTTCCATAGTGCACCTTTAAATAGACAAACTATACAAGTAGTTAATGTCTCTGTATTAATTTGTCCTGTTATTGATGTAATGCACGCGCGTCATTGACAAAATGCGCGCCCAGGTGTTTGAATATACGTGTTTGTTTTAGAGGGAATATTTAAACGTCATTTTTGAGCAATTTTGACAGCCCTACTGCATGGTGTCATTTTGTGCAGGTGAAGAGACTGGACTTTACTTATCATCCCGGGGATATGATAGAGTTCTACATTGCAATACTCATGTATTGTTAAAGGATAATAGTAAATGATTTAACACGCACACGCAATGCTTCTTTGTTGTTGTTTTCATATGACTCAAATTCAACATTGATGAATACAAAGTATGTAGGCTACATAAACACAAAGGCATAGTCTCAGTTTTAAAAAAAGTCTGGAATTATGTGCTGATAATGTCAATATTTTATTCATGCCATGTATATGTACATTCAAGTTCATCAAATACATACTTAAAACGTCATACATCCTCACACTATCGAACGGTGAATCGGCACAAAATAAACCCATAACACAGAACGCTTACTTTATACTGTTTGTGGCTCGGCCGCGGCGGGAGGTGTGACGTTACGGATCTGTCAGAGACACATCTCGAAGAAAACATGAACTGTGCACCGTAACTAAGGGGGGCGCCAGTCGTGCACAGCACACACAAGCTTTTGCGTTACACAGAGACTGGAGACTCAAAATAGAGATCAATGTTGCTGATCTAGCTTCAGATAGAAAAAAATACGTGTGTGCAAATGATTTGTTGAAAAGCAGAGAACAGCAGCCCTTTTAACAGAAACAACCAGAAGGAGAGAGCGCACGCTCTGTGTGTGTGTGTGTGTGTGTGTGTGTGTGTGTGTGTGTGTGTGTGTGTGTGTGTGTGTGTGTGAAAAAGGCATGCTGTATGTTTGCAGCCCCTGAGCTATAGCATAATAATACTCATAGATATAGCCTATGTGACATGGTTGTGTCACAATTTATTCTCACAAAATATTGTGAGAGCAGGATGTACGAGAATGTGCTTGGCTCGTAAACGTGTCTCGTATTTCTGCTCACATGCCGCGAGCCATGACCATACAAGCATCCACGATGTCCACGTGAGATAAAACCTCTGTGAGCTCGCATGACAACAAAAACCACACTGTGTAATGTATGCCCAGCTTTAACGTTTAGTGTGGACGGATATTAACGAGTGTGACTTATGCCAGATGGTTAAAACGTATTATTAGTTTTTGTTATTGGTATCGATAATTCTAGATGACCAATACCAGCTTTGCGATTGTGCTCAGATTACAATACTTTAAAGATAAGTATCATCAGGCAGTGTTCATATGCTAGCGTTTATTATAACGTTATATCATGAGCTAACTGGTCTCTCACCTACTCTATTTTCCACTGTTTCTCCTCACACAACAACTCAATTCATCTCCTCTATGATGAATTGTTGTTCTGTCTAATCCTGACCTGTCCCTTATCGTATGTCATAATTGTATGGCTCTGGTCTGCCATATAAGTATTAATAAACATTTATAATTTCCTCAGCGTCCGATCTGTCATTGTGATCCATTGTTTTCCTATGGTTGAAATTCACCGCACTCCCTCTCGTTATGTCACTTCCGGTTTGGGTATTTTTAGATGCGGAAGTAAAATATTCACAAAAATGACTCATAAAGCCTTATTAGCGCATTTACAAGTATATTTTTTCCCCTACATTATTTTTCTATACACTGATTCACTGGAGTCTCTAACCTGCAATTTGCTCTTGTGCAATGTTTCGATCTAAATGCATGTTGATGAAACTTTTTTTTACACTTCTTTTTTTAAAACAAACAATATTATAGATGTGTCTTCAAATTTGAGATTAACTGCAGTGCAAATGCATGCCGAACCATAGATGGAGAATGGTACAGTTCAAAATTTTACTGAGAACCATTAAAAATAATAATTTGTTACATTTATATAGCGCTTTTCTAGGCACTCAAAGCGCTTTACATATAGAAGGGGGAATCTCCTAGCCTGACAAGCCAGACCCACATCAAGATGTTTGGTCTGGAAACTCACCATAGACAGGGCTCAATCCGAGGGGCGGGATAAACGGTTGTCTTTCAAACTCCCTCTGCACGCGATAGGATAGCGCTACACCAACCAGAGCAATGAAGGTGAAACAGAACTTGTTGATAGATTAAACATTCGCCGTATCCGGTCGGCTAAACTCCGAACACATCTTCCCATTTTAAGAATGACTTCAGTGCCGTTCTTTGTTCTTTTCTCAGAGAAAAGCTTAACTCAAAGTCTTCCAGAATCGCGGTCAAAGCTGATTCGAAAGACCGCCGCCGTTCGCCAGTTTCTGTGTTTACTAGAAGCGCGTAAACGCAACTCGGCCGTCGTCATTAAGGCCCCGCCCACCGACTCTATACACGATGTGATTGGCCCGTCCAGATTGAGAGGAATACAGCTCAGAAGGGTATTGAGAGTTCCTAGACGACACTTGCGGGCAGATAAAATTTGCTGCCGCTAGGGTGCGTCTAGATTTCTAGGCTAGAAATCTCCTCAAATACCACCAATGTGCAGCATCCACCTGGATGATGCGACTGCAGCCATATTGCACCAGAACGCTCACCACACACCAGCTGATTGGTGGAGAGGAGACAGAGTGATTAAGCCAATCAGTGTATGGGGATTATTAGGAAGCCATGATGGACAGAGGGCAATGGAAAAATTTGGCCAGGATGCCAGGGTTACACCCCTACTCTTTATCGAAGGACATCCTGGGATTTTTAATGACCACAGAGACTCAGGACCTCGATTTATCATCTCATCCGAAGGACGGGTTTACATTACACCCCTGCAAGGGTCTAGGTAATTATGTAGGTATATGGGTAATCAGGTATCAGGACCAGTTCACACAGAAAGGAAAAAAGCAAGATCTTGAGAAGTTTTTTTAACTTGAGTACTGCATTTTTTTAAAGTGCTGTCATGCATCACTGCAAAAGACAAACACACTGGTAAAATGTGTGTCTAGCTTGTGTTTAAATGGAAAAAAACATGTTCTGTGTGAACAGCTTCTTAGTGTGTTTGTATGACTTACTGTAGGCAGTTTGTGTAGGTCCAGCAGTTCTCGAACCAGCCCTCTCAACATATTCTGGCACTTCCACATTTCGTTCAGTGCTCTGAAAAACAAAGACATTCTGCTTGATAACTGAACACAGATGATTGCCGTTAATAAAAGTACTGCGATACTGTGTAGAATTGTCAAATGAGAACCTTTGAATCTCTCTAAGAAATCTGATGAAGCTTTTGAAAAAAAGGAATCAGTTAAGGAAAAAAAAGGAATCAGAAAAAAAGGAATCAGTTAAGACTTACTTGACTGCGTTCGTGTCCAGACAGGCATAAAGGTAGTACAGACACTTCATCTTCTCTTCAGTCTCCAGACTGTGAGGAACCATGTACTGTGCAAAGATTTTCTCCACTAGCAACCTAATACACAAAACACCTTTAAGAATCTGAAGTTTCCACATTAGACATGCTGCACTGTTTGAATCACATGAAATCATTTGTGTGTATATGCGTGTGTGGCTCCTACTTGTCATCTATGCTGTTCTGGTAGTAGATGTGTAAGAGTTTGTCTTTGATCCAGCTGATTTTCAAAGCAGACTCCTTCCCGGCCTCATGGTGCAGACAGTACTTCTTATACAGTTGAGCCAAACCCATCATTGCTTCTTTACGAACACGCCACTGAAACGAAACATACAAAATTTGTATGTTGGTGTCCTGTGTTTTTTTTCCCCCTCAGTTCTTTGCATTTACATTCTAGTAGGTTTTGAATTAGGATTCCACGATAAATATCAAAACAACAGATTAATTTTTGATGTACTTTAGAGTAACTCTTTTTCTCACCCTCTTGTCCAACATTCTCTCTCTGACGAACCCCAACAGCTGATCATTCACCAGGTTCAGGTCTTTCTTCCCTGCATTGATGATGGTCACAATGACATCATGTCTAATTGCCTCCTCCGGGTCATGTGATCTCACCTTCAGAAAATCTGATGTGACAAACAGACACAAGATTCTAATGAATCAAGCGTTGCTTAAAATTAAAAGCAATGGAAAGCAAAAATCACATTTATCCTGAACACACCTGTAAGATCCTTGGCAAGATCTGGGTGATTCATCAGGCAGTGGCTAGCAAACTTCACACATTCCAGTCTCACAGGAACATGAATGTCATTGAACCTGTCATAAAAAAAGCAAAAAGCAAATCTGATTTCAATATACTCCAATTATAAATATATCAAATCAGTCTTTTAGTCCAGTTTTTTTTTTAAATGGCAGGACAGACTCACCTGCCCAGAAAACACTGCCAGAGTGGGCGATTCTGAGTGGCCAGTTCAGAGTCTTTTGCGCCAAAGAGTTTAGCCAACAGTTTCACCACAGCCAACCTCTCCTCTCCATCATTACTCTATACAAACAACAACAAAAAACATTTTTTCTTGATCTAAGGGGGTTTGTATGCAAGGAGGTGCCCAAGTATGTGCATTTAGTCACCTTCAATTTGAACTCAAGTTGTGGCATCACAGAGACAAGGAGCAGAGGGTCAATTGCAAAGAGCTCCTGAATGAGGTCAAATACATGCTCAGACAGATCACTCACGGAGGACTTTCCCATCACCAACACCTGATTAAAGAACTACAGAAAAATAGATTCTTAAGTTAATACAACATCTGAAATAACATTGTCTTTTCAAAATAAGGATTAAATACATCATAATGAACTGTACTAAATTCTGAAAGGACAAAATACAAATGGATGATTTTGAGACTTACTGAGGCAATGCAGGTTTCGATGGTCTGAACCGTTCTCTTCAGAAGAGTCTTGGCCAGGTCATATGCCTGCTTATTCAAGTTCTAAAGAACAGAAAGAGGTCAAAATCACACACTATCTGGGACTGGTCTAGGAAATAAGATGTAAGAAGTAATTTGCCTACTTTGTGAGCGGGGATGAGATTGATGAGGATTGTGTCCAGCAGCTCTTGCGTCACTCCATCTCCCTCCATGATGATGGAACTCATCAGGTCCAACATGTGCATCTGCACCTTCTGATTATGGCTGTTACTGAAAAGAGAGAAGTCCTGATAAAAAAAGAGCCCAGTTGCATAACAGAATAGATGATTCAATTTGAGATTAAACTCACTTGATGACAGAAAAGAGGGTTTTGAAGAGCTGGATGAAGATCTCATTACAGTCCTCCAATTCAAAACAGATGTTGTAGGACTTCACCCATGCTAGGTTCTAAGTCAAAGTTAAAAAAGTTTTTAGCTATGACAATCAGACTACATGTTAAATATTAAATAAATTTAAAACAATTTAAAAAATAATTATTGACACTATATGGCTGATTAAAAAAAGCATGAAAATGTAACATCCATACATACAGACAGTTGTCAAAACACAGAATTGAAAAGATAAATAAATCATACAAGTTATTGATTGATTGATTGATTGATTGATGGATTGATTGAATGAACGAACGAACAAACAATCTCACCTCTAGCAAGTAAAAATATCTGTTGAACTGAGGGCTCTTAGTGTCCTCCAATCCCTTCAACTGCCGTGTAATGAAGAGAAAAATTTCCTAGATGTGGGGAAAAAAGAAAATATTAATGACAGCTTGAGCTGTAAAGCTAATCTCAGATAGGTGATAGGACTGAGCAGGATAATAATACAAAAAAAAAAAAAAAGTCAGCTTGACATGAGGTTTGATCATTTTTAAAGTCATGCACGTTTAGTGTGTGTCATAAGCAGAAGGTTAGTTTATTAAGAAAGTAATATGAGAGATCTTTTCAGAAGTACATATCATACCTTGAGCTTGTCATGTGAGGTGTATGGGGCTTCCGGAGCATAGATCCTGAAGATGTCAGCGAGACAGCAGGCCACAAGTAACCGTACATCCTTGTTGGGGTTTCGCAGGAAGAACTCAGAGGCCAAGTGAAGAGCCAGAGCCAAATATTGCTGCTTTTCCTCCTCTGAGTCTTGATCCATGTCCATATATGTCTTGACCACCAGCTATTAGACAAACAGGTGTTTATAGTTTCTCTTATACACAAGTAAAAGCCCAAAGCATTTAATAATCATTTTGTAACATAATTAAATATATTTTCTAAAATGTAAATCTCTAATCTTTTAACACAATTTATCTTCTTTTACACAATGCATATCCTTTAAAATACACATTTTAAACACAAAACACCCCACTTCAAACTGCATAAAAAAACAAGAGTTTTTAGAAAAGTAAAAATATATTTAATATCGTTGTAATAAACATATAGCAGGGTTCATACAAATTTCTACCAATAAATTGCCACAACTTTTTGGCAAAGACATATGACAATCCATGAAATGTCTATACATCTAAAATAAGAATAAAAATACATGTCAAAGTCAAATCACAGCATCTCATATTTAATGACAAACTATGTAGTTTAATACAAAATAAATGCTGACACTCCAGTAAGTCGGTTAAATAAAAGTCTGACACTAGCAATGGATTAACACACATCAATGGGAGGCAACGATGATAAATAAGTAAACAAAAGTGTCCAGTAACACTGACAGTAACTTTACAAAGTGGCAGTGCCAGAGACAAACATTTGGAATACAAAATTGGGTGACTAAGATGATTTTAAAACGGCTTTACCTTGCATTTAACATTTATCTAATTGAAAAACCATGCTTTAATTAAAGGTCCCGTTCTATACTATTCCATCTTTCAAACTTTATTTAGTGTGTAATGTTGCTGTTAGAGCATAAATAATACCTGTAAAATTATAAAGCTCAAAGTTCAATGCCAAGCGAGATATTTTATTTAACAAAAGTTCCCTTTCAAAGCCTACAGCGAACAGCCGGTTTGGACTACACCCCTGCACTTCCTTGCATGAATGACGTCACTAGAACCTTTTGTTGACTAACCCTCCGCCCACAAGAACACGCAAAATAGGGGGTGTAGGCTCTCCCACGTGGAGAAGAGCGCGAATTCAGCACATGCATCTCCCCGTTATGGTAAGAGGCGGGACCTTTCCGGGCAAAGTGCGCTAAGCTGCTGTCCAATCACAACACGGGAAGCGCTGGCCCAATCAGAACTCGTTACGTATTCTGAAGGAGGGACTTCATAGAACAAGGATATCATCAGGCCGTTTTTAGGACAGAGGAAACAGCGCTGTACAGATAAGTAAATTGTGTGAAAAATACTGTTTTTTTACACGCGAAACATGAACTCATGTTATATTGCACACTGTAAACATAATCAAAGCTTTGAACACACGCGAAGAACGGGACCTTTAATGGTTTTTATGCATCAAGGAAGACTTCATATGATCTTACCAGCATGATAAATAAAATACAGGATAAACACAATTATTAAGCCCACCAAAATCTACATTGAGACATTTTAGAGCAGAGGGTAATGGTTTGAGTGCAAGAAGTTATGTTAAAATAAAAGATTTATCTGTCACCCAATAATATTTAATTTTGATTTTAAATGACAAAAGGAATATTTATCAGTAAATGCAAAAAGTCTGCCTGTGCTTAATGTGCACATATTTGTACCCTTTAAGCACATGTTTTTGAGCTTAAGTTCCCATTAGGCTCATGTTTTTTGGGGGAAATTCTTGTTTATTTTAAAATCTTTTTAAAGAATAATTTTATAAAGATTAACTAACACTTATTAATAAGTGACCACCATCAGTTAATATTTAAGATCTGTTTATGAAGTATTTACATAGACGTGCAGTGTGGATGAGCTTAAAGGGAGCACACAGAGCTCAATACACAAAAAAAAATTCTCAATTGAAATAGCAATTTTTTTTAAATTAATAAATATTCAATGTATAAATTTAAAAGGACAATTTTGCTATCTAGGCATGTATTAAGTTCATACATATTTGAATTTGAACAGCCATTTTAGAAAATATCTATGAAATTATACTTTTTTCTTATTGGTCACACTGAAGCTGTGATTTTCATAGCAGTGCACCCTTTAATCTCACCTTAAAATAATATGAAATCTTTGGAAAAAAAACACAGAACATCAATAAACTGTACATTTACAATATAATGGATTTAAAAGTTCAAGCCAGTACTGCCTGTGAAGTAATATATTAGTCTCAGCGTTGGGAATGTTACTTTAAAAAAGTAATTATAGTTACCCACTACTTATTCCAAAAACAGTTACTGAATTACTCTATAAAAAAAATAACTCATTATCAGGGAAAGTTAGTATTTGCCAGTCATAGAATTTTGATTTTTTTTAACCAGTTTTCACAAGTCAGTTGAAATGACTAGAAGAGACAAGTGTTTGTAACTGTTTTTTTTAAATGTTCAAATATGTAAAATAACTTGGATGCCCCCAATATTAAATGTTAAATGAATGAAATGGACACTAAATAGAATAAATTATTTTTATAAAACATTGTACACTAATCTACACTATTTGATGTTGCTCTGGGACAATATGAGAGACAACTATCAAATTCAATATATTATTGTAAATATCAGTAATATAGTGGAACAAAAAAACTAAAAAGATTGTTTAGAACTGTAATATTTATTGCACAGACCCCAACTGGCCATCAAATAGATCTAAAAATAAATGAAGCTCCTTAAGAAAAGTAATAATAAATAATAATAATAAATATATTAGCCTAACTTACATAGCCTAGTCTATTTGTAGTGCACATTAAAATTCTAAAACCGTCACACAACTTCACAACTGGTAGATATACTATAGCCTGCTTTAAGTATTTTCTACATCACAAAAGTAAATAGTTTAACAAGAAGTGATCTCAAGTCTTGTATGGGGGGCTTACCCACTCTCTCATGGGGATTTTCGCAATGATTGCCCGAAAAGAATCCGACTCAACTGCCGACAACGGCTGCATGTCCTCAACTATATATATCTAGATATTTTGTTAAATTCTGTTTGGGTGATAAGAGTTTGCGGTGGAGAAAAACCTACACTCCAAAAACGCCAATTAATAAAATGTTGGAAGAGCAAAAAAAATATATGTTAAACTAATTTTATTACTTGTGGTTAGTTAAGAAGACATATTATATTAAGTCTGCGCAAATATATTTGAAAAACATTAAATTAATTGATATTTTCAAATCCAGTTAACTTTTGCAAATGTTGACTGGACTAAAAAACGTAAATCTAGTCAATGTTTTATAAAAGTAGGCTATTAAGGCCAAAACAATATTTTACACACAATAGTTTACTAAGGTAAATAGATTTTTTTTTGTGCTGTTGAAATGGGCTGTAAGAAACATTTGGCAATAGCCTATATCAGAACAACATTTGTGAAATTAGATGTATTTTCCATGTTTTTTTATGATGGCATCTCCATTATGATAAGAAGATGGATCCTACAACACTTCTATTACATATTTAATATAAATATATAATTCATGAACATATGTAGCTAGTTTGTTGCATTTAATCTGCCTAATTTTAATGAAAACATACAAGAGCTCGTCTGACTTATCCAATTTCATGAGGAAGGATCTATATTTCTCGTTTGATTTCGCGGAAGGATCTGTATTCGTGGAAGAATTGTTACAGATACAGATCAAAGGACTACAGCAGCAGCAATTGTGAGGGTGCAGTTCACGCGTCAGGAAGTGGTAATGATTAAATTGCAGACAAATGTGTCGAAAATATTAGGCTTGTGTGGATATTTAACGTTAGAAGTGAAGCAAGTTAGAAGTAAATATATCCAAGGGAAATAGGGATTAGCATTTTAAGTGATGTCTGTCAAGTTCACTAGTCAGAGTCGTCACTGAATCAATGCTCATATGAAACTAACGTCTTTCTCTTATTAGCTATACGCCAAGGTGTTGATTTGTATACGAGCAAATTTACTGAAACATGTCAAACGTCTAGTGTAGGCCGCTATTTAGGGTTACGTGGTTGTGTTGAACATGATTTTTCATGTTCCAACTTGTGAAATTGTCCCATAAAGTTAAGAGAACGAGATAACCACGAATACTATGATAACATGGCGCTCGTTTTCAAGTGGGACGAATTCTAAACCGCATAAGAGAAAGAAAGCCATGTGTTACAATATAGGGTAAAGAAAATACTTTAGTTTGCAGCTTTAGTTTAGTGTCACATGCAAGTAAATTCTTAATGTTGATATAAAATGTTGAAGTTGAACATAATTTGATTTTTTTTTAATTAATTGTTCCCTTTCTTTCTCCAACAGGGTGTGACCAAGATAACCATTAATGCTCATTGGTCATCATTTCAAAGTTTCTCATCCAAGTCAGTCAGTTCTTCTTAAAGGGATAGTTCACCCAAAAATGAAAGTTCTGTCATTTACTCACCCTCATGTTGTTCCAAACCTGTATGAGTTTCTTTGTTCTGCTCAGCACAAAATAAGATATTTGGAAGAATGTTTGTAACCAAGCAGATAGAACAACAATTCACTACCATGATAGGGGAAAAATACTATGGTGAATGGTTGCTAGGTTGTGCCGATGGACGATATCATCATCCTTTACAGGATTTTTACAGGATGGACGATATCATCGTCCATCGTGATGGCTGACCGACTTCACGATGGAGAAACACTATCGTGATGCCCCGCCCACGCCCCGCTGCGAGTCAACACCAGAGTATGTGAGTGGAGTGGAGCGGCGGCAATATCGCAAATTTTGTTTGGAGGTTTGGAAAGATGAACATACGTTTTCATCAGTTATTTTATCTACGGATCAATACAGATGTCTGCTCATTCAAAGTCATATAATAGATTAACTGTATATTTTAACAGTAGCCTACTGATAACTGTAAGCAGCTAAGCATACAAGATGTCTTTGAATGCATTAGAGAGAACGATTACATGTGTGAATAAGTGCTACCCGTTTCAAATGTGCTTTCACACGATCATATTCAGTATGTAGAAGGTAAAAAAAAAAAAAATCCCTTAAACTTTTAAAATCCCGCTCATCGCAGTGATCCATCTGTATCAATCTGGTTGTTTACCGTGTGAGTTCTAAACACTGCACTATGCTTATTTAAATCTTTTCGTTTCTACACATATTAGGCTACATATTTCTCATGTCTGTGAGGCAAGCCTGGTAAGTTTCAGTTTATTTGAGACACGCTTCAGTTCATGATGAAAGTGATCACTTCCGCTTCCTCATAGTCCACTTATTTGCTTTTTATTTATTAAATACATGTAATTGGCCGAAGAAACCTTTATTAAAATTAAGAGAAAATTTGTACAAAACGAAAGAAAGGCTTTTTTACAAAACAAAACTTAATATTAAACTAAATATAACCACCAAAATCATTTCTGACCCACTCGCAATAGCATATCATAATCAGATGAAATTTAAAAATAATATTATAATATTTAAACATCAATATGAAAGAAAAAAAACTGTGTAATGGCTACAAGTAGGCTATAGTAAACTACAGATTTATGTCATGTCTGAGCTGGATTTGAACGAACATCATTTTACCGCTGGGTTCATGAGTGCGCCTGCGGATTATTGAGCTGAGTCACATCGGCTGCGCTCCGCTCATTAGTCATTACGGGCTCGTTCTCGATAATTACATTTAATGTGCCGGGCAGGGCCGGTCTCTCGGGTGCACGGGCTCGGGTAGGGCTTCATTTTTTTTGAGCCGAACTAAGCTCTAGTTCTGGCTAAAAATGTAGTTATGTGCCGGCCCGTTGGCATGAATTGTACTCGTGATGGAGCGGCAGTGGAACCACAACACTTCGACTTTTCAAAAATCTGCTCCTCACTCCATTCAAAATCTCGCCACTCCACTCACATACTCCACTCCAGTCACATATTACATATTATATATTATAATCTGAGCTCAAAGATGGTAGTGTGCTTAATGGGTAATTGAGCTTAATAGGTACGTTTACCATATTAACCAGTATAAACTACATATAAAATGGAGCAGAGAATGTTGAAGATGTACACAACTTCGGTCTAGTGTGAGTTTAAACGCTCTCACAAACACCCAAATCGATTGGATCAAACGAATTATGGTTATGAGTTTCAGTTTGTTTAACCAATAATTACCACATATACATGTATTTTATTACATAAACATTTTGAAAAATGTCCTTGACTTTTCCAGGCCTAGAAATTGCCATTTCAAAATGCCATGACTTTTCTAGGTTTTTCATGACGGTACGAATCCTGAAATAGTTTTACAGCATTTTGCAGACATATGCAACTTTTCAAATGACAAATGACTCAATGAGATGACTGCTCTTAGACAGAATTATGACAGGGAGAAAGACACTGAAACTGAAAGCCCTCAAAACCCTGGAGACTTCTAACCCAAAGGTTGCGGGTTCAATAGAGGCAGGAAACAACTGACGTGCCCTTGAGCAAGGCACCTAACCCACAATCGCTGCCCTCTGCTTCAGGTTTGTGAGACAATGGCTATAATTATATACGATACTCAGCCTTCACGTCACTTTTATTGCACCAGAACCATATCGCATTATACAACATTATTTAACATGGATGAATAGGCTACTGCAGTTTATGGTTTAATTTCGCTATGTATTTATGTAAGTGGACTTGCTGTAGGGAGAGCACTCGTTCTCAAAACATTTAAAAAGAGAGGAGACAAAATGACGTGCGGTAAGCTTCAGCTGACGAAAAACATAAGGAAATGCGATCAAATCATGATTAAATAACGCACTCATTTTGCCAGTTTAATATTCTTATTGAAAACAAAGTAGTTTTTAAATATATTTTAAAGTAAAACCCAATGGGAACAACTGTCATAGTATCTTTCTTTCGAAATAACTGACGAACAGAAAAATAAGTGAAAATTCTACTTGTTTGTTAACTTGTGGTAATTGTCCCATTTCGATCTCAAATTAAAACCTACATGTAAATTAGAAATTGTGTCTGCACCATAGCAATGCCATTCTGCTTCTACTCTATGCTGTGTATCACTGTAACTAAACTGTATAAGAATGTATAGCCTACATTATGCATTTTTCGAGAGTGTATTTTGATCTCCTAATATGTAAATGCATTAAAAAATATTTTTCTTTATTTGTTTTAGGTGCAAAGAACAGCAGATGATGTGGAGAAAAGTTTGACATTACAAGTTTCTGAAACTGATTATTATAGGTAGGCAAGTAAATTAATGTATAGGTGTAAATTATTATTCATTCTATTGTAAATCATTTGATAAGTTGCTGTATTTTAGATTACATTTTATATTGAAATGCTACTGTTATATTGTAGGTTACGTTATTGCTTATATTTATTAATTTCAGGTTGTGGTTGTGACTTCATACCTAGCTTTGTGGCAGGATTTATTTCAACTTCAGTCTGGTGTCCCGAGAGCAGGCATCTTTTGCACACTTTTTTTCAAAGGTAACATGCTTTACTTGACTAAATTTATTTCTGAAAAAGGTTACTTGGTTTGATTACTGGTACATTTAAATGTGTGTACTGTATGATAAACAGTTAGATCCCCAAAAAATTTCAATTCTGTCATGATTTACTCATGTAATTCCAAACCCGTAAGACTTTTGTTCATCTTTAGAACAAATTTAAATCAGTAATTTATAGTTTACTGTTAAAATGATTCTTTTAAATTATTTTTTAATGTTAAACTATTACAAACATCATCTTAGATTATGAGGGTACTTACAGGATTTTTTTGGCAACTTTATTTGCCAGGTAAATACTAAACTTTAGTGAAATTACAAATAAATGCTGTAAAAATATTTACAGGATTTTATTAGCAACTTTATTGCCAGGTAAATACAGTACTTTAATGAAATTACAAAATATTGCTGTAAAATAAAATACAAGTTTAATTCACTATTACTGTAAAAACACTACAAATTACTGAATTGCACATACAATAATTAGCTATAAATTGATTTGCAGTATTATACTGTAATCAATTTTACAGCAATATTTTTTTACAGGATTTTATTGGCAACTTTTTTGCCTGTAAATTCTACAGTACATTTTTTTACAGTGAGTAAACGTGGCCAAAGTTTAATGTTTTGGCTTCTTTTTTGTTTAGCAGCTAAGAAACATACAAACTGACTGGTCATTTTTCCCCATAAACATAAGTTAATCAATATTTATTAACAGTTCATAAAAAGAAGTGTCATACTTTAATTGCAACAAATAGAGATTTATGCTAATCAGCGAATTTTATCTATGAGATAGCCAGCGAGTCTTTACATGCTTGCACATTTCCCTACAGATAAAATATTGTAAAAGCCCTTAACACTTCTAGGTGTAGGACCCAGGAGAAATGACCCTCCTTACTGTCTACCGCTCTCTGGTGACTGTGTATGTGAGAGAGAATGTGTGTGTGTGTGCGCCCGTGCTAGGTGGAGTGGGGGAAGGGCAGCCAGTGCGGAGTTGAGCTTCAGACTCAAAACAGCACAGTGGCAAAACCAGGAAGCCCAGCAGTTCACTTCAGTTCCCTCCAAAAGTCTCTTACAATTTGTACCATTAATTTTTTTCACACATTCAAGATAGTATTATACAAAGCTAAGTGAAAGAATCTCTGGAAATGTGTATGAGATGATTTCTAAAAAGAGCCCAGAGTTTAGTTAGTTCTCCAAGAAGAGAAAAAAACGGTTACAGTATTTTAAGGTGACATAGGTACATAGTACTTACTGGAGTAAGTACAGAGTAATTTTATTTAACTAGATGTAGTTACTATAGTTTGCTTTAGAGTTAGTGCATAATTTACTTTTATTCCTAGAGGAAATACATGTAGTAATGTGTAACTACGTCACCTTAAAATAAATTGTTACCAAAGAAAGTTGTGTAGTTGTCTTTCTGTTTCATGATGGGGATTTCCCGTATATTTCCCCCGTCATTGAATTTCTTTGGGAGCTGACCTACACGTTTCACGTGTACTTAAATTAACAGGAAAACCTCATCTATGAGGGCACTTATTTTCCACAAAATCTTTGTCGGTAGAGTGGAGAACTTATTAGCTGGAAATGTATTGTAAATGGCCTGATAGGTTGAAAATGTATCCATGGATAAACCAAGCATTCTCCCTGCCATAATGGTTGTGTAATATCACAACACATTAAGAAACAACACTACACAAGTGTAGGATTGAAAAGCATTTTAAAGAGTCTCTACTAGGGTTGGGTACCGAACCCGGTACTATTTACGAATCCTGAGTGTCCTGCATGTTTGTGTGAATGAATGGCGCTGACCCGCAGTTTATTTACCACACAAACACACACAATCACACACCATTGCGTGTTTCCATCTCTTATTTTGAGAAAAAACTACCGTCATGCCATAAACACAAAGAAACTCAAAAGGTACTCACGGCAACCCGTCAAAATACAAGTTTGGTTTAACTTCAGAAATATTACTGTTGTACAGTAGAGTTTAGAGAGGTTTCAGAGTAATATTAATAATGGCACTAATGTAATAATTATAAACCATCAAAACCATATTTTTTTTAAGTAATATATACATTTTTCTTCCATGCTTTAATTTTAACAGTATAAAGCTCAGTTGTGCAAGCCTAGAAATCTAGACGCACCCTAGCGGCAGCAAATTTAATCTGCCCGCGTGTGTCCTCTATCAACTCTCAAAACCCTTCTGAGCTGTATTCGCCTAACTCTTGCCGGGCCAATCACATCGTGTATAGAGTCGGCGGACGGGGCCATAATGACGACAGCCGAGTTGCGTTTGCGTGCTTCTAGTAAACACAGAAACTGGCGAACGGTCTTTCGATTCAGCTTTGACCGCGACTCTGGAAGGAGTTAAGCTTTTCTCTGAGAAAAGAACAAAGAACGGCACTGAAGTCATTCTTAAAAAGGGAAGATGTGTTCTGAGTTTTGCTGACCGGATACGGTGAATGTTTAATCTATCAACGAGCTCTGTTTCACCTTTGTTGCTCTTGTTGGTTGTAGCGCTATCCTATCGCGTGCAGAGGGAGTTTGAAAGACAACCGTTTATCCGGCCCCTTGGATTGAGCCCTGTCAATGGTGAGTTTCCAGACCAAACATCTTGATGTGGGTCTGGCTTGTCAGGCTACAGTTGTGCAGCTTTGTTTGACAAAAAAAGTTTCATTAAGTAAAAATGTATGTCTTTATTTACCAGATAATACACAACACAATTTGTTGAAAATCTCTTCATAGTAATTGAATAAAAAAGAAAAAATATTAATATGGTTGTTTTTATGAATTCAATTAATTAAGTAACTATATAGTCTACTATTTAATGGTAAATATTACAGTGAACAAACATCACAGACAATGGCAGATCATGACAGCTCTGGCATAATGTCAATAACACTTCTATAAATGACTTACAGTTTCTTTTCAGTTATTGATACATCTCTTAATAACCGAAAAATGTACCGGCACCGATTAAAATGTGAACGGTACCCAACCCTAGTCTCTACAAGAGGGAGCTCTGTTGTATTTGAAAGTGTAATATATTTAACACTGAAATCTAATGTTTACAAACGCTTCCCAGAAAATTTTCATTTCTAATTCAAACAACGCAGGAAAACGGCACACATAAATTTGCTATTACATATAGATGACGAGAATCTCCAGACAGATGAAAATTGTCTTTCAGGTATGTTATTCAGCTAACAATGCATATGAATCTCTCCACTATTTTTTTTTTACAGTGAATGAAGTGCCTTGTCTATAGATAAAACAGAGTAAAAGTGAGTCATTTTTCAAATGTTAAAACTGTAATATGCAGAGACGCCTGTAAACCAGCCAATATGAGGTTGATTTCCCAAAAGACACCGATAACCCATTTTAACCAAGGCAGTGCTGGTGCTGGTTCAGAGCCAGACCCTGTTTTAAAATCGTTTTTTTGTGTCTTTCAACACCCAAAGCACCAGCTCTGAACCAGGAAAAGTGGTTCTTAAGTAGCACCAAAACATTGGTGGTCTAGAAAAAAGAACTGCTTGCATCAGGGGCTGGGTTACCGCAACCAACAAGATGAACACAAACTTGTGACCGCCATTTTTGAAATAGAAGCTAATCGAGCTAATAGCTGCTCGCCTGTAATCTCCATCTATACAAATTACAGCGAGCTGCACGATATATGTTGGATTTGCTGTGTTTTGATGGCCGATGTAGGATCATAAATCCATGAGAATCAATAGTAACGCAATGTTTGCCATTGTTGATGGAAGACTTGTTCGAGATGCATCGGTGCTGTGCAGAGCAATGGCCATATATCATTCGCATGACATCAAAGTACAACGAGAGCATATGACTTCTTATGCTTTTGAATCGCTCATCATGTGGTATTTTGATATCATACGCTGATCGATCTGTGCAGCGCCGATGCATCTGGAACAGGCCTGGAGTGATTGTGTTTCCCGATGCCTCGTCAGAGTTGCTGAAAAAGATGAGACGTTTACAGAGCCACGCAAGACCTGGCTCTGTGGTGGCTCTCTAGCATGTGGAAAGGCAGACCAGATCTTAGAAGGCTTGTCAGTCAAACCAACTACTAGCACCCGATTTATTCTGGTGGAAATGGGCTATGATATACTATCAAACGTTGCCCAGTACCATCTTAATTAGAACACCTCTCCATTTCCTTCTCAAACACATTAATAACATCCATTGTAATCATTATTCCCTGATTTTTACTCAGGAACCTTCTTGTAAAACCCATTTTCACTCATTATACCAAACTATAGAAGAAGATTAATGTGTGTCGCACTCACAACAAGATGCGCAACAGGGGGCGTGGCATCACAGGTTTAAAATCGTTTTAACGCTGAACCATGGGAATTTCTTGCTTTTCAATCGCGGTAAGAAAAAAACCATACCGTCCCAGCCCTATTCGTACCAACGCAATTCAGTCTGTGCCCTTAAAAGTACAGAGTTCGGTGCCCAGGCCTAGCGACTCTCTTCACCAAAATATGTTTAGCCCCCTCCCCCCGAAGCTTTGACTATTCTGTGTTGATTACTAACGAAGCTTCAAAGCTCAAAAAATGGCATTCGGGCCAGCCCTACTAATATGCAACTACCACCTTCAAGTCCCAGAAAGGTAGTTAAGACAATTAAAAGTAATCCATGTGACTCCAGTGGTTTAACCTCAATTTTATGAAGCAAATGAGAGATCTCTGTGCAAAATACAATCTACCACTTTATTTACAAAATATTAATCTCCAACACTAGTTTATTGTTGCTATGTTTGCCATAAAAAATTAGAGTTTCTGCAATGTGGTTACCGTTGTGCTGAAGAGTAGACATGAAGGTAAACACTACACTGACTATTAGTGATTATAGCGCAAATTATTCTAAGTAATCATAACTCAAATGTATGAAAACAGTTTAAGTCAACATTTTTTTTTTTTTGAGAGTAAAAAGGGTCAGGACCAATACAAGACTGCAGTAGTTATTAAAGCACTACATTTATTTTTCGCCCTGACAAAATCTTATATTCCCTTTTATTATTTTTTTTTTTAGTGTGATTGTCCGAATTAGTCCAATTTAGCGATGACATTAGTTTAAAAAGTATCAGTATCAATGCCATTATCTAGTTGTTGCCAATACCTAATTTAACAGATCAAAAGAAACATATGGTTGAATATTATGTTCAAAATTAAAGAAACAAGAATGAAGGCAATATATTCTTTATTGAATTAGTCTCATAATGGTCGGGTGATGGCACTAAACGCAAATCACAAAGTTGTTTCTGCCAGAGCTCTAACTCTCTGATGCACAGTAAATAGTTTGCTTCTTGCTGATATGGTGTACTCAGCTGCCACACTCTAGTTAAGGAATAATGGAACAATGAGCAATTTTTCATTAAAGTGCGAAAGACTGGCACCAATAGGCAATTTCACTCCTGAAAAAGTAGCCAAGAAGTACTTGTTTTCCAGCCACTAGTACCAGTGGGAACAGTGTTATGCCACAGAGCATCTCTTAAACCAGAAACCATTGATAGACTTGTGAAACACTTAAAGGTCCCATGGCATGAACATTTTATTTAATGAGGTTTTTCAACATTAATACGAGTTCCCCTAGCCTGAATATTGTCCCCAAGTGGCTAGAAATTTTGATCGGTGTAAACCGAGTTCTAGCTGTCTTTGAGAAAATAGTCACGTTTAGATGCACTTTTTTTTTTGTCATTCCGATTCAAATAAAACAGATTGAAAGAAAAGATTTAGTGGACTGTTTACATGAGAGGTTATCTAAACCGATCTGGGGTTTACATGTGCTGACTTTCAATCGCAATCATCACAGAGCAGTTTGTCTGCCGCATCAGAAATGTCGACGCTGTCCTTTCCAGCCGCTGAATGTGTTCACGGATGCCATAGCAACTCTCAACGGCCACCAGGACTTATACAGTTTTATAAAAGCTATTTATTTATTGTAAAGTGTAATCATATCAGAAAAAATTCATTCTTTTGTCATGCGCAGTTAGGGCTGGACAATAATTCAATATCAATATATATCGCGATATAATTTTTTTCAATAACGGTGATATGATTTTTAAACACATTTCGGATATTTCGATATGACTGACGTTCAGGGCGCATGCCATCAGAAAGAGCAGAACACGATTGGCTTCTTGCGTGATGACGTAGGCCTACACTGCCGTGCAAAGGCAAAAGGCCGTAACTTCGTTTTTGGTCGAAAATGAGTTATTGACATTTTTGGGACTTTCAAGACCTCCTTTATCATGTGGATAAATATCGTTAGTCAATTATGTTGTTTTTTCGAGAAAATTATGGATTGTCTGAACAGTAACTTCCAAAAGCCCAGGAGAAACCAAGGCAGAACACCGTAACAGCAGTTACCGCTCTTTGCCTTGGTTTTAGAACACTCAAACTGAGTTACGGTACTCTGCCTTTGTTTAGCCATGCGTCTAAATTAAGTTACGGTACCGACATGCAGTTATGGTGTCCCGCCTTTGTTTTACTGTCCATTAAAGTTCGCCGCGTTTAAGTTACGGTGTAGCCTGTGTACTGTCATACATGTTTTCATAATGCAGAATATTCACTCAGCGCGCTGTCAGGCAGTCTGGGGCTGCCCACTGCACGAGTGTGTGTAGGCTACTCGAATGCCGTGACAGCGTGCGATCGCATACAATCAGTAGTAGGCTAACAGTTCGCAATTATATCCATATATCCTACCTTTTCTTGTAAACCCGATAAAATCCATGGCAATGAACGTCATCGGAGATGTTTAATCCACAAGCATTCTGAGAATTATTCCTACTTGTCGTTCACATCAATCTAAAAGTTGTCCTTTTAGGCTAGGCGATTTTCATTCAAAGATGTAAAAGTATAAGCTATGTAGCCTATTGTATCTTTTTTTACTAGATAAAAACATTAAAAACATATTGCAATAAATAATTACTCTGTTTAGCCTATGAATGAGCAATCCGATCCAGTCAGGGCTGTCATTAGAGCATGATAGCCAAACTTAACCCTTGATTAACCAGCGGCACTATTTGCTATTTATCTTATTCCAATCCCATGCATTTTTACATGATTTTTTATTTGTTCTATTTTTTATATCTTTGCATTATATATGCAAATGTTTACTCATTAGAAATAATCTTATCTTGTTCATATAATTCAGTGTCACCTATCAACCTGTAAGTTTTGCTGCACACCAATGAAGATTCTCTTTACTAGAGGTATTGTGTCCTTAATAATAATAAGATGGCTATAATTAATTGTAAATCATCCAAAATAAATGCCATGATCATTAGATTTTATAAAGGTGTTACTATATTGATTTTGCAAATGGTGATCAGCAACCAAATATTGATAATATGGAAGTTACTGCCTTTTGCCTTGGCATGACTCCTCATTTTTTGCAGACAATACAAAGGCAGAGTGCAGTAACTTCAAAATAGGGGTCAAAAGTCAAGTTTGAGTAAAAAAAAGTGTATGTAGATAATTGTCATTACTAAAACATCTAAATGCCAGATTTCCAGTGTCCTACCTATAACTAATTTGGCTGGACAACAAAAAATCTTTAAAGTCATTTTTCTCAGTTCCACACTCCAGTGAGTTAAGGTCTTTTGCCTTTGTAGGGCAGTACACCACGGACACGCAGCCAGTGCTCAGCAGTAGTAGGCTGATAGATCCAACGCGGCACGTTTTAGCTACAAAGAGAGTTTCCCTGACCGCAACACAAATGTGACTGAACGAGCTTCCACAAGTAAGGAGAAATAAATAGTTGATAAGAGAAGAAAGACTAACTTTCTTTAGTGGCGTGGAAGTGGTTCGTCTATCTAAAGCACTATTCGCACGGGATTAGTATTATCTAGGGACCTCTGTGATTTAGAAATTACTCTCTCACATCTGAGTTTTGCGTGGCGCATTTGCACGGGATAAGCAAAGCCTGTGATTTTACTCGAATTTACTGACTTCTCCCGGATATGATGTTCGTTATAGATAGCTGTATGAAATCATAAACAGGCATCGATATCGTTTTGATTATTTTACAGTAGTCTAATAAATAAATATAATTTCGTTCATTTAGCGAACAGACGCCATGAACTGAGCTCAGACCAGCGGCAGGAATCAGATTTCATTTATCACGAGTAGGAAGCTGACAATATACGGCGGAAAATTCAGTTTCAAAACTAAATGTAAAGCGCCTATTTAAACAAGATTGTTATTGTACTATACTGTTCTGTTCTGTTTTTCATTCAGAACAGTATTGATGTTAATATTAAACACACCATTCAATCAGATTACTCTCAAATTGATACTCATTCTAAAGTGAAAGTATAATCCGTGTGGGTGCGGCTGCACGGGAATTAACGGTGCGCATTATGAATGCAGACGTTATTCTTCGTGAAAGATAAAGATAGAAATGCTCACAGGGAGAAAAAAAGCTTGCAAAAAGTATATACAATCCGCCTAATCCTGGCCAAATCACAGAGATGTCGATTTGCACGGGACTAATGTTATCACAGGACCTCGGTGTTCGGCGAAATATGGTAGGTAGGCTAATTTGCGGGGGAATTTTTACTTTACAAATTACAGACATGGCCGATTCGCACGGGATTAAGATCACAGACATTCTCTGCAATTATTACAAATCACCAGAGGTCCCCAGATAATACGAATCCCGTGCGAATGGGGCTGATATTAAACTTGTGCCGGAGAGGTGCCGACTAGGGGTGTAACAATACATCGACATAGATGCATCAATCTAATGTCTAACAATACGATGCCAAGCGTTACAAATAATCCATGTAGACTATTTATGTAAGAGACAAGTGGCACATTTGTTTTAATACTTTCCACATTTGCACACAATGGCCCTCATTTATCAAAAGTGCGTACACCAAATTTCCAGCGTACACCTTGCGTACACCCAAACCCACGGTGACTTTGAGATTTATCAATATGGACGTTGGCGTACGGCACGCTCAAATCCTACGCCAGCTCAGGAGGTGGTGTACGCACGTTTGAGTTAGTGGGAAAATGCGCAGAAAAGCAATTTCTAACACCACAAAACGCACTGACAAGATATGCTATATGACCCACTGTTAAAAACCACAACAACAACATTCAGTGCTTATTTTTGTGCAACATGAACGTCAATGTTTAATTTTTGTGACTTTACCAAAGCGTTTGATTTGTAGGCATATGTATTTCTCCAGTCGCGAGCCTGTGCGCTTTATCTGACGTTTCAGGCCCGCCTGGCCCGGCAGCTGCGCACGGACTGGGACTAAAATAATTCAGACTGACAAAATAATAAAAATGGCCTTCTTTTAAATAATAATAAAATCAATAAAAACGACATTCTTCTTCTGAATAACAAGCGTCATTAAGAATAATAATCATAATAATAATAAGAATCTTACAAATTGTCATGTAATTATTAATGTGAATGAATGGTAGTACTCCACATCACATCATCATCACTATTGTACACCCCAATACATGTGCCGTGATACGAAATTAAATGCTATTTTTTTCAAAACGTGCTGTAAAATAATGCAGTGATGGTAGCCTAATTTATCATCCAAACAGCTTTAAACTGCTGGAGTGCGCTTCTCAATCTCCACACTATTAAGAGTACTCGTTATTTGGGTCCATATTTTGTTTTTGTAGGTACCTTTAATTCCACTCTTTAAACTCCCAAATAAAACAATTTCGGGGTTTTTTTCCACTTCCCTGGTGATCTCGATGAGCGTCTCAATCATCTCAATAGTTCAGTAGTCAGAGCACTGATCAGGGAGTCAGGCCATTGACTTATGTCCTAATCAGTGCCCTGACTAGTGGACTAGTGAGATGATTGAGCGCGCCCGATCTCCACGTCGGAGAAGTTTCGCTTCTTTGCCGTCTTCTGTTTGTCCATGGCGTAAAATGAGGGCGTGGGGGAGGCGGAGACTTGAATATATAGGGGCGTGTTATTCTAATGACGATCGTTTTCAGCCGCGGGATTTATCAAGGGCAAGTATTGCGTACACCTGGATTGCAGAGGTACGCACAGCTTCATAAATCAGGCGGTGAGAGGAGTGTAAGCATAATCTTACGCCAACATATACACCAGTTTCTACGCAAGATTGATAAATGAGGGCCAATGTCATGTAGCCTATTAACACCAATGCGTTCATTCTCGTTTAAATTACCTTTCAAAGCTTGTGAAAGACGGTCAGACATGGCTTCACGAAAATGTATCATTTTCTCCTGTTTAAAGCCTTGCAAAAGCAGCGTGCACTCATCTCAAACAGAGCACAAATAGGCCACTGAATTGAGTCTTATTTTATTTATTTTTTTGTGCATCAGTAGATAAAGGTATAGTTTTGCATAAAAGGAGAATATAGCGCTATGAATCGTTCTTCACTGAAATTTAAAACTTTAAAGAAAATGCTCAATAAACTGCGTCTGCGAAGTGAGAGTCTTATGTTTATTTGAAGGTGATTTCACATTTCTTGTTCGTATAAAGGCTAAATACAAATAAAAGGTGAACATTAATTTATTTGTACCGTTTTTATTTCCAAAATATTATATAGTTTTATAGGAGGAGGTTTCATAGACTTGGCAAATTAATTTGTCAGAAGTTTGTAGGTACATAAATTCTTTGTGGCAGTTCTTGGTAGTTTTTCTAAAGCTTTTATATAGTTCATATCGATATCGAAATAATATCGTATCGACCAAAATTAAGAAATATATCGTGATATAAATTTTGGCCATATCGTCCAGCCCTATGCGCAGTTGAAGTAAAAAGTGCCTGGGACAAACGCTGTCAGGATGAGAGGATGTAACCGGGCTATGTCTGTGTCATTATGCCAACATTATCTTCATTACTTCTAACGAAATAAAAAGTTTACCCCTCAGAAAAATGTACTTTCCTCTCATTATAGCCTGCGTGTAAGCGCGGCCAGTGGTGAAGGCACTTGCATCACATCATATAAGGACGCACACTGAAAAGTAATCGGGTCAGGTCGTTTACATGGTTAAATTTTTCGTTTGATCGGTTCATGAAAAGGTTTATCCAACCCCTCTCAAACCGAGTACAATTTCATTCGGTTTGGGCATTTTTATTCCGATTTAGGTGTTTATATGGAGCATTTTCATTCGGATTGGACTTTTAAACCGATTACAGTGCTCCATGTAAACTCACCTAATGACAGCACAGGCGAGGTGATCTTGAATTCTCCTGTTATGACATCATACCAGGAAAGGTTTCCTCCCCTTCCTCTGCTTTGCCCGAGAGAATGGATTCAGTTTTTCAGTCGCGATGTCGGCAGCACAGGCTTTACCATAATAAGGCATCAACAGCACTGCCACAAACAGTGAGTAACAGTGCTCATTAATGCCTGATCTGAGATCAGTGAGTTCTGATGTGTAGCTAATTATTCAAGTTCACACAGACTTTCTTTCTAAATAGTTTAATACTGTCAGTCCTGCCAAGTGACTAAAACGATCAACTTCACATCGTTTCTGTTGGTACAATTCTGTTATTTAAATGATTAATCTACAGAGAATGATCAAAGAACACTCTTTATAATGTTCGGATTGGTCAATCACATGTATATCTCAGTGCACACTTGCCCAAACTGCCGTTTGAATGACGCTGCTCTAGTAATTATGCTCAACAGAAGCTTCTACTGTATTCATGCTGATGTTGTGTTTGCTGTTAGCTGTGGTGAAAACATTTTGTAAGAGAAATAACGTTGCAAAGTTTACTCGTGTTTATTCAGAGTTCTCAGATACAAACAAAATAAACTCGCGCTCTCAACAAATCTGTACAATAACACTTCTTCAGCAATCTTTCCTCTCTCGACAGCAGTGAGTGCTGCTGCTGCTCGCGGGCTCATGCCTCACTAAACCACGCCCCCTCCGCGCGTAATCTCATTTCAAATGCAAAGATGCCAGCCATTCACAACAGTGGGTGTTTTCACTGATGTCTCACAGCAGACCGCCCCTTGAAACAGAGCATTCAAGCCAGAGGGCTAATATCAGTATAGAAAAAATGCCTTTTATTTCTAAATTATGACTTTTTTTAAATGTAAAAACCATACTAACAATATAAGTACACCTCAGGAAACATAAAATAATACTAAAATACATGCCATGGGACCTTTAAATAACTAACCCCAGTTGCAGTGTAAAATTAACTACATTGCTCTATAGACCCCTTCAATGTTTGTAAACATCGTAGGTGCGCGTGCAAAATGGGGTCAGAAAAACAACACGATCTACTGTGGTCATAGTGAAAGCGCTAATGTAAAGACAGCATGCCACAGGTCAAATTGCCAGATATCAAACTTCATAAACGTACCAATTCATATTGTTTGTGCAAGATTAGGCTAAATGAATATACATAAGCATTGTTAGCCAAAAGCATTATTAGTTTCATTGTTATCAACATAGTTCGAGTCTGTGTTTCCCGAAATCATCGTTCGAACGAACATCCATAAACATCATCGCAAACGTGTGTGGTTGCAACGATAGCTCTCGACCGGTGCAACAGATTTTCTTGTTTGCATGACGTGGACTTAATCTTTTCTCGAGCAAAATAAAGCAAGCTGACATTCAGTACGATCATATATTTTATTTTGAATACCTACAAATGTAATAGATGTCTTTTAGTTTGTCAATGCACCTTTTTTGAAGAGCTTTTTTATCAAGTCAGGAATCTTGACCATATCACACCGGTCCTCAGGTCTTTACACTGGCTTCCAGTTACATCTAGGATCGATTTTAAAGTACTATTACTTGTTTATAAATCACTCAATGACCTAGGACCTCAATACATCGCAGATATGCTGATTAAATACAAACCCAACAGATCACTCAGATCAGCAGGATCAAGTCAGTTAGAAATACCAAGAGTTCAATCAAAACAAGGAGAGTCTGCCTTTAGCTATTATGCCAGCCGTAGTTGGAACCGGCTTCCTGAACAGATCAGATGTGCTCCAACAGTAGCCACATTCAAATCCAGACTCAAAACACATCTGTTTAGCTGTGCATTTACTGAATGAGCACTGTGCCACTGTACGTCCGACTGATTGCACCTTATCTATGCATCATTTTTTAAATAATTTTTTATAACTGTTTTAGTTTACCTGTTCTTTTCTTTGGTTATCATCATTTTATTACTTTTAATTCTCTTTACACTGTATTCTTTTTCTTGTGCATTTTTAGCCCTATTTTAATTCCTTTCTATGTAAAGCACTTTGAATTGCCATTGTGTATGAAATGTGCTATATAAATAAACTTGCCTTGCCTTGCCTAGCGCATGTGCGTACATTAAGAACGAGCTTAAACCAGTGGTTTTCAAACTTTTTTAAGAGCGACTCTCTTTTGTTGTTGTTGTTGTCGCGACCCATATATAGGCCTACAACCATTTACATTGAAATAAGACATGCCAAGCATTGTCCATTTCACTGTATTCTCCATTAAACCAGTAGATGGCACAAGCTCAGCACTTTTCCACACAATCGCTTTTGATCCTTGACACGTTGGCAACGCAAAGTTGATTCTTCAATAATTTGATAGCTAAGCCTATATGAGACGCTAATTAACTGATTAACCTTTAACCAACAAGAATTTTGAGAGGGAGAGAAAAACAGGTAAGTCACATATAAGTCGCATTTGATTGCATTCAGAAATAATACCAGTATATAAAGCTAAATAACACCGGTACTTAACATTTTAAACACTACTAACATGGCTAGGTTATTTTAGTTCCCGTCACTCCACAACAAATGCTTGAAATTTAATAGTATTCAGAACAGATCAAGAATTAAACAATATTAGAAGGCTATAACTATAAAGCCAAAACAAAATTTATTGAGGAACTGAAAGTAACCAGTTAGGCTCACGTAGCCTAACTCCCTCATTCAAATCCAAATGTTTCCATATTCACGATGTATTTGGATGCTAAACCATTTTTTATTATTGGCTTTGTACCTACTTCACTCGCGTCCCAATAGGACTCTTGATGAGGGAAAAAAATCATCCGCTACACATGCGCAGGAATGGGAATAGAGACTGCACTGCCGCGGTACTCACGGGACCAAACGCATAGAGTGCGGTGCGGGTAGCGGGTATAGATTTGATGGATGAGTGCGGCCGCGGGCAGTAAGGCATAGTAGCTAACGTTACTCGGGAGTGTGCAGATTGCAGGAGAATAATATTTGCGGGACTTACGCAAAATAGAAATATCAAAAAATAAAACATCTAGAAACAAATAAATCGTTATTCCTCTACTGTAAAAAAAAAAACAATACAAAACAAGAACAACTAAAATAAAATAAAAACGATTTACAGGCACAAGCATAGGCAGAGTTTCTGTTTATAATGTTTTTTGCTGCGTTGTGCAATGTAACCAATATGTGTTTATTTCTAGAACGCAATGGCCGCACAGAAGCATTTAAGGCAGAATCCACTCACCGCTCGAAAAAGTTCTGTATACTGGCAAATCCTCTAATTATAACAAAGAAAGTTTAGACATTATGGAAGATTCATTGTGCAGTATTGTTTTATTGATAACAGAGCTTTGTGAGATCGCGATGAACTGAGATGATAATTTTTTGGAATTATGACGGGAGCGCACTTTGCGCTTATTCAGCCACGCCAAACCCGCTTGCTTTTACATTAAATTACTTGAAATAATGTCATGGACGTATACAGGAAAAAAATATTGATACTTTTATGCGGACGGGATTGGGGCAAAACAATGTTGCGGATGGGAGCGGGTAACATGGAAAATGCGTCCCGCGCAGATCTCTACTTGGGAAAACCATAGTGGAGCAGTGCTCACGCTGGCACGAATTGTTGGCTACAACTAGTGCTGCAACGACGGAAATACGTCGACGTTCGTAAAATGCGTCGACGCGTCGTGTCAGACGTTCATCTCGCCTAATGTTGGCTTCTGCTCCTGGTTCTATCACAAAAACCTAGACCGCGAATATCAAAAGTATGGGAATACTTTAAACAGAGGCCAAACAGTGTTTCCCACACATAGACTAATTTGTGGCGGACTGCCACATAATCAATAACGGCCGCCACATTCGTAATTCATTCATTTTTACGCTATTTGGTTGCTAGGCAACGTGGGGGAGAGGACGCTGGCGTTGTCTGTTCGCCGCTTCTCCACCCACAACAGATCATGTTAATGTACTATTAGATTTACATTTTATTTTATGTCCTTATGTTTGTGACTAGTCTAACAGTCAGAGCTACAATTGGGACTGTTGCTGATTGCTGGCAGCCACTGAGAGGTCGTTGTTCGTCGTTTCGCCGTTTTCAACCGATTCTCTAATGTTTACGTTTGAATTGCTGCGGTTGGTTTCTGGTTTGGAGGACATTTGATGTTTCTCGCCGCGGGTGCTCACTGGTGGTCTCCCTTGGGCTTAAGCTGCATGGTGGCTGAAGTTTGCACCGGGCTAGCGTCATCCGGGCTCTCGTCGTCGGCGTCCGGCATGATGTTGGGAAGTTCTGCTTCTCGGCTGCGCCGCTGTTCCGTCCTGCATTGCGACCGTGGAGCGGCTTGGACATCTGCGCCGGCCCCGGTGTGTCCACAGAAGTGCCCGGAGGAATGTTCTGCCTCCTGCATGGTGCTGCAGCGATCCCCATCGTTTGAATCATCATGAAGAAGACCCATCATCTGGTCTTCAGCTGTCGTGCCTCGGCGATGTCATCGGGACACTGCCGCTGGGAGAAATCTGAAACATGGAGTGGACCACAGTGTGCTGCGGAGCTAACAGTGTGCTGCGGAGCTAACAGAGACTTCCACCATCAGCTGTTTTCTGTCCACCATCAGCTCTGTTTCTGTTCACCATCAGCTCTGTTTCTGTTCACCATCAGCTCTGTTTCTGTTCACCATCAGCTCTGTTTCTGTTCACCATCAGCTCTGTTTCTGTTCACCATCAGCTCTGTTTCTGTTCACCATCAGCTCTGTTTCTGTTCACCATCAGCTCTGTTTCTGTTCACCATCAGCTCTGTTTCTGTTCACCATCAGCTCTGTTTCTGTTCTGTTTTCTGTGTTGGTTGATTGTTTGTAGTATTCTATATTTTTACTTGTTATTCATTTTTTGTTATTCCCCCCCCCCCCCCCTTGTTGCACTTTGAGATTCTTCGGAATGAAAAGTGCATTATAAATAAAATCTATTATTATTATTATTATTATTATTTAAAAGACGCACGCTTATTCGTTTAGCTGCATTTCCTTAAGTTCTCTCTCCGCCCTTTTGCGCGTCTCTTACTCACTCACACACACGCGTTGCATTCGACCGTAAAACAAGTTTTATTGCATTTTGGCTCATTTAGTATGACATAGCTTTTAAAACCAGAGCAGTTGAATAACAGAGTTGCGACACGCCTTCATCACGCGGCAGCGCGCGGTCACGGCGCTCATATAATTCTAAACAAACCAGCGCGGTGTCAATCAATACAGACCAGTGTTTCCCAACCGGGATCCCGAGCAAAAGTTATGGGGACGCACTTACACTTCGGTTTATCTCGCATCTGATGACGCATCTTTAATATGGGTTGTAACTTGAAAATAATGCTGTAGCCTATGTATGTTTCTGTCGATGGATACACGTGCTGACTCCTCAGGTATGCACTACAACAACAGCGATAATAAAAGAAAAACGTGGGCAAAACGGTCTCTCTTTGTAAACTTTATAAAACGCATGCGAGTGCTGCTGTACGTCCGAATATGAACAGTCATTTTCACAGTCATTACCCCCGTGTAGCCAGAAGACGCGAATGAGAAGATCTGTCTTTGTGCACTCGTCCCAAAGCGTGCAAATATTGAGTTATCTTTCAAATCCTGTGCTTAAACGGACAAACTCACAAAAAGTATGTCAAAATGTCATAGCCTACTCTATGCCTTAAGTGAACTTTATACAGAAAATACGACGACTATCCGTGGGTCTTAAAGGGGCAGTAGCCTTCACTGCTGTCTGTTTAATGTCAAACAAAAGATAAAGACATCACTCACTGCTCCTGACTGAATAGCTTTTGTAAGTTTAATAAGGATTATTATTTTATTTTTTTTAAACAGTTAAATGTGTGGTTATTTTACTTTTGATTACTTCATTCCATTTCTCTACCTAAAAACTAATGTTAGACCTACCTGAAAAGCATTGTTTATTTTGTTCTCATCTTTGCTCAATAGTATTTATTTGTGCTGCTGCTTCTATTTAAGTTATCTGTTCTTATTTTCTTTATTTTCTTTTGACAGTAGTCCTTTTTCCCCTGAACATAGCAAATACCGAACTGTACTGAAACGTGATACAAAGCGAACTGTGAGCAGTCTGTACTGTTACACCTCTAGCGTAACTTATGTGAGGGGGTGCCACAGAATTTTTACAAATTTCAAAAGGTAAAAAAATTAATCGTTAGATTAGTCGACTAATCGAAAAAATAATCGTTAGATTAGTCGACAGAAAAAATAATCGTTAGTTGCAGCTCTAGCTACAACTAACTATTTAAACTGAGCTTTGTAACTTTTTATATATTAGGTTGGCTGTGATATCAAGTTTGCAATGCTGGAATATGTTGTGTGCACGTGAGGTGCCCTCATGAATGAGATCAGTAATTTTGGTCATACAGATAATAAGAGAAGGACATTGTTAAAAATTGCAAAGTGTTTACTTACATTGTGCTATTGTAAAATAAAGAAAACAAGATTTGCTTTCTGTCTTCTGGGTTTCCATTCCATGATGGAGGAGCACCACGCCTCACAATAATGAAACTCAGCAGCTACTGTCACATTTATTTCTTTTTTTTCTTCTTTTTTTTTTTTAGTGTTAATTTATTAATTATTTAAGTCAAATATATTTAATGTATTTATTCCTTTTATATAAGGCCTATAGACTGATTTTATGACTTTAATGTAACTCCATTTTCCTTACTTCCTGGCGACCCATTTTTAAAGTCTCCTGTTTAACACAGGGTTTGAAAACCACTGGCTTAAACGAATCTGGAAATAAAGCAAAATAACGGAGAAAAAAAAAGAGAATTAGTCCTCAGATGCCATGTCTATAATTTATAGCAAAAAAATCTAGTATGAATTCGATCTCAAGCCAGGGGCGGAGCCAGACGATGTAAACATTCGGGGCTTAGCCCAAACTTAGGGGGGTCCGGGGGCATACTCCCCCGGGGAGATTTTTTTTCCATTTACATCAGCTAAATGCACTATTTTTCAGGCTGTTGGAGATAATAGAATGCCTAAAAATCTATATACTATCTGGGAAAATAAGTTACTCAGTAAAAAAAAAATCAGCCAGTAGAGCCTACAACCTGTTTGGTATTTAACTGTTCTCCAGCTGTAGTGAATCCAAAACACCAAACATGTTAAGGATGACTCATTTTAACCCCTGGCAAATAAAAAAGGCAACCATTATCTGACTATTTTTAAGTTAGCCTGCATAGGTTAAATTGAGATTTGGTGTAAACATCATTATTAATCTTTAGAGTTCAGTTTGGTTTACTTTGCTTAGCTGACAGATTTGCTACATCAGAATCCATGACCAATCAGATGTTTTCGGCTGCAAACTTTCGCGGTTGGTTAGTTCTACAAAGGAAATGCCCATATTTGGATTAGACAGCGCTGTGTGTGAGACTGAGAGCTTTATAATGACACCAGGCATGACATGTTTCTGTGAATGGAGACGGCACGGGAGCTCGCGTTAGAGTAACTTTGGATGATTTCAGGTAGAAATCTAAAGGCGCACGGTGACAAAGTATAATGAAATAACCACCTTAAATGTGTAATGTTGCCTTTTTTATTGTGACATGAAAGCTTACATGTTAAGGGAGTAAACTGGCCCAAAATCTGAAAATTGACTAACGTTATGTTTTCACCTGTCGTGTCTCGCCTTAATAAGTAAAGCCTAACGTTAACTCTAGCTAGCCAGCAATACAGTCATGTAACTCAAGTGTTACAAAAGCGGATTCACAAACCTGTAACACGCTCGTCTGATGCATAATCTCTCTCTGGCCGGTGAGGTTTAGTGTTCCTTTAAAAAAAAATATGTAGTGTCCATGTTAACTATAGTTAACTACGACGCCGGTGAAATACAAAAGCCCGCCAATCCCTGATGACAACGACGAAGAAGATGTATATTCTTCTTCGTTTGTTTTTATTGGCAGTTGGCATTGGCAAACAAGCTGAGTGATGTGCGACAGTGCCGACTGCCACGCACACACACACACACACACACACACACACGGTAAAGGAGCTTTTGTTTCATTTTTTGCCGCTCCAGTCTGAAAGACTGAGAGGAAATGAAACAAAATTATTTTTATTTTTTTTGTTTTACAAAAAGATTCGGGGCTTTTGACAAAACATTCGGGGCTTAAGCCCCATTAGCCACCCCCCCGCTCCGCCCCTGTCTCAAGCTAATTCATTAAAAGCAGTTATTACTCCACCACCTGCGTGACATCAATAACACACCCCAGCCCGTTATAGCTTGCAGCCACAAATGTCGTCAATGTTCTGTAACGGATGAGATCCTGTGGTAATCCTGAAAAACTTGACTCCACAACTGGTGCGATTTTCACAGTTCACGATGCAAGTAGGGCTGGGCGATAAAACGATAACGATAATTATCACGATATAATTTTGGCTGATGTCAAGGCTGACAGGCTTGGAGGATCGGAATGAAGTGGAGTGATAAAAATGAGCAATAGTGAAGAAAAGTCAGCGCTCACAACCAGCTCGGAGCACACAGATATCGTTGACAAGTTAGTTCGCTCAACTTCAGTGGGTTGGAGATATTTTGGCGATCCCATCCGACATAAAACAGAGTGACTGCTTATCTTAGGTTCACCACACGGAATTTATTATCGTGCTTCTTCGAAGTTCTTCCATATAACATTAAGCCCAACACAGCCGTAAATCTATAAACTACATTCACGCACAGCAGGCTTATTACCTTGTTAGTTGTAGTGGGTGACTTGCAAGCTAACGCTACCAAACTATAATCACTAAAACATCGGACTTGTACATCGCTATCATAATTGTGTCTTTGGTGATGTATTAATGACTCAGCATCGCATGTATCAAAAGAGAAATAATATCATCCGATGTTTAAAATGAATAAAATAGACTAGACAGAGCTCTGGAGATCTGCAAATACTGAACTTTGTCTCTCCCTCATCTCCCGACCGGATCGGTGAGGTGTGTGTGTGTGTCGGCGTCGGTGAGATGGGCGTGTGTGTGTGTGTGTGTGAGTGAGAGAGAGAGAGAGAGCGATGCACAGTGGACCAATCCACTGTGATGCACGAGAGAGGGGACTCAAAATGTTTCTTAACTTAAAACGCTTTTCTTTTTTGCCTGTTTGCATTTTTAGTGTTTTACTACTTACACAATTCAATTAAGTGATGATGTTATTGATATACATTGTAGAGTAAAAAAAATGCTTACCACAATTAATATTTTAATAAATAAATCTACCTCAGTTTTAATAAATTGTTCACCTCTTGGCTTATCATGATATTATATTATTATTTGTTTATCATGTTTTGACAATAAAGGATAGTTTAAAACCACAGTTAACTGTCTGTTTTCTACATTTTTCACTCATGAGCAAAAATATACCTTTAAATTTTAAAGAAATAAAAATGTTACATTTATCGTGTTATTTATTGATATCGACTGATATGGAAAATTATATCGTGATAATTTTTTTGGGCCATATCGCCCAGCCCTAGATGCAAGTAGGCATTTTTTTCTTGAGGAGAAATTCTCTGGTTAATATACAATTCAATGGGATGGAATTAACTTTCTGACCCCAACATGCGCACTGTGAATTTTCCTGTGACGTCACCCGTAAAGGGGTCTATAACAGCTTGCAGAATGTACTCTTTCATATTGTTACATTTATATGTCAATTTAAACATTTAAAAAAAAAAAATGTAATTGAAACATTTCAAATATGCTTAGAAACAATAGCCGTTTTATCCAAAAGCCTAACATTTTTAATTGGGGGTATAAAAAATGACTATATAAAGTTATAATCCAAAATTAACTTTATCTTACAGCTGAATAATACCGATCACTGCCCGTATGTCAAAAAAACATCAACAATTAACCTCGACAATCAACAATTAACCTCAGACTTGTGCAGGATTTTCTGCTATATTTTTAATATTTAGTTTAGTCATAAGCAACATGAATTTTCTTCCGCAGCACATAAAACAGAATTTTCACAACACGTCTAGTCGACAATAAAATCCAAACTCTTCCAGGCTAGATTTACTGACAACTCATTTTGGGCAGCTCAGAATCAGTTCTTTCTTTTGGTGGACCATAACATCAATGGTCATGCACTTTGATCTTTGAAACTTTGAAGACCTTTTGCATTTACAAACAGCTAACCTATACTATAAACTACATGAAAGATAATATTTGAAAAAGCATAACATGGCCACTTTAAGACATGCAATTCTATTAGATTAGCTTTAAAGGGTTAGTTCAACCAAAAATGAAATTGATGTCATTAATGACCCTATGTCATTATATTAATGACCCTATGACCCATATTGATGTCATTAATGACCCTATGACCCATATTGATGTCATTAATGACCCTATGTCATTATATTAATGACCCTATGACCCATATTGATGTCATTAATGACCCTAATATCGTTTCACACCTGTAAGACCTCCGTTCATCTTCAGAACACAGTTTAAGATATTTTATATTTTAGTCCCAGAGCATATGCAGTCTATGCACACTATACTGTCCATGCTCAGAAAGGGAATAAAAACATCAACAAAGTAGTCCATATGTGACATCAGTTGGTTGATTAGAGTCTCTTGAAGCATCGAAAATACATTTTGGTCCAAAAATATCAAAAACTACGACTTTATTCAGCATTGTCTTCTCCTCCGTGTTCCTCAAATAAAGATTCAAACGGCCATGAATCAGTGAATCGATCAATGGTTCAGATCGCCAATGTCACATGATTTCAGCAGTTTGGATTGCATGTCAAACTGCCAAACTGCTGAAATTACGTGACATTGGTGATCTGAACCATTGATCGATTCACTGATTCATAACCGTTTGAATCTTTATTTGAGTTTTGAAAATAAATGCGGAAGAGAAGACAATGCTGAATGAAGTCATAGTTTTTGATATTTTTGGACCAAAATTTATTTTCGATGCTTCAAGAGATTCCAATCAACCATATGGATGTATGTAATCAACCATATCTAATCATCCTGATTATCATCCAATCATGGACTACTTTGTTGATGTTTTTATTAGCTTTCTGGACATGGACAGTAAAGTGTGAATAGACTGTATATGCTCTGGGACTAAAATATAAAATATCTTAAACTGTGTTCTGAAGATGAACGGAGGTCTTACAGGTGTGGAACGACATTAGGGTGAGTCATTAATGACATCAATTTCATTTTTGGGTGAACTAACCCTTTAAATACATTCAAATTGAGTGCAAAAAATGTACATTGATTTTAGCCTCTATAAAATTAATCATACGAGCAATATGTTGTTTCAGATAAACTCTGCTAAATTAAAAAATAAGTTCTTAAAACAAAAACTGGATGGATTTCTAAATTATTCTTTATGACTGCTTTATGGTTAAAGGGTCCAAAAAGTCTAACATTAAATCAATTTGTCTTTGTGGGCAAATTGCACTGTGTTTATGGGTTGTAATTAAAATGCTCTCAAGCCCAAATCCTTTGGGATCTTATTTGGTTAAACTTGTTGGTCCAAGTCAAGAGTATTATGTATTGTCTGGCTATCACGAGACCAAGCTCAATTTCAAATTGAACATTAGTCCGGGGAGTCTGCTTTGTATTTTCTACTGCACAAGAGGCGTGACAAACAAGTATTATTCAAATGCCTCTGTATGGAGTAGGATTGTCCTTCAACAAATCAAACCAAAAAAGGTGTGCTCAATGGGCAACGACTCATCGCTTCTCTAGCCTTCATCATGTTAAAGGGTCATGAAACCCCCCTGCTGCAGCGGTGTTTTTTCACACCTTCGATTTGAAAAAGCTTGTTAAAAGGGGAGTGGTCGACTGTGAAAAGGTGGGATGGTATTGTGTGGAAAGAGGGAATGTTTGCATAAATAGGGGAGTGTCTGTCAGTAGGTGCTGAGCGGTTCTGAGACATGTTCTTGGTTCACGTTGGCATTGTTTACCACAGAGAGATTAAATGAGGGATGAGTACAGCGAATGAGAGAGCTATGAGTGGCGTGCAGCAGAGATCGCAAATCATTCAGCTCTTCAAAGTTCAAACCAGCATAATTCAGTGAGAAATGAAAATAAATGTTATTCTGCATGACGAAATATTTTGCAAACGTGATAAAACTATATTTGTCCAAATATGCACGCTGTTTGGCAAGATGAACAACGCGCCGACGTGATAAGAGAACGTGAACCACCCAACATGCGATGTGATAAGAGATGTGTAATTCTAGATCGGGGTAAAAGCGAAGAGGTTTGAGGCTAGTCTCGACCGCGCATTGCCGTGACGATCCGCGCTGTCTATCACTCGGCAGCTAAATCTATATTTGTCCAAATATGCATCACACTGTTTCACTAAGAGCCCGAACACATGCGGTTTAGTGCATGGCTGTGACGACAAATAAAACGGAGAGGACGTGGCTTTTGTTCATTAGCCTACAGATTACAGATTGGTTATTTTGCACTCCTGACATAGATAGTCAACGCTTGCAGGTTCGGCGTGCGATTCCTCAGGTGAATTTTACTTTACCGAGCCTTTGTAGCAAAGGCTTCCACAGACGGCGCCGGTTACAGCTCGCTCGGCGCCCTTTACGTTACTTCGTATCAGCACAACGCCTAGCTTTCCTCCGTGACTTTTCCGCACGCTGCTTCCAAAACTTCCCCACCATATCTCTACAATAATGATGTAAGACGAGCCTGACAGAAGTGACTGTCTCATGCATATTAACTAAATTATCTTGTATGCATACTACAGCGCAGGGATTGGACTGAATGAGCTTTATGTCATGAATATATATCGAGAATTGCTCAGAGCGGTCGACGTCTGCATGTGCCCAGCTGCCCATACTTGGGCCGAAAAGGCCGTGCCGACGTCAGCATTTGTGACGTTGCTCCGACTAAACTTTTCAAACCGGAAGACAGAAATCACTCTGAAAAATGCAAAAATAACTATTTTCACATATGCATACCATTAATGAGTACCCTTAGTGTTTTCAATGATGTGCAGCCTATACATATCTGTTTACATCTCAAAAAAAGTGTTTTGGGGTTTCATGACCCTTTAAACCCGCCAATAGCGCTCCAGGTGGCTAAGCCAGTCTGTGATTGGTTCCCTCAAAAGTGTAACAGAAGCAGTAGAAATTAATGTACAGGTTTCCAGACTGAGCTGCAGGGCGAAATCATATCGCAAACAGACAAGGCTGGGTTTACCCAGTCTATATTATGCACTGAACATGGCAGCTTGAAATTAGTTGCTTACTTATCCAAATCAAAAGTGCCCACCTCCATGCCTCAACAACATTCACTAGATACAGTTAGACTCCCTTTTTGAATACAACTCTATAGGACTTTTTCAGAGTTTTATCATCTGTCAAGCAAGAAAGTCTCCAAGGTGCAAGTCTGACCAAAATAAGTTAAGAAGCCTCTATGCTCAAAAGCAGTGGTTCTCAAACATGTCTTGAAGTACCACAAACCCTGCACATTTTGTATGTCTCCCTATAGAGAGTATGCATTGACGTCACTTTTCCACCGGAACAAGCCGCGTTAGTCAGACTGGGTGGCAAAAGAGCTGCAGCATGAACCAATTTAATAGGAGAAACGAGAGCAAAACGAACAATTCTCAGTTTAAACTAAAAGTTGTACTCGATATTTCTTACAACTTATCAAAATATCTAGTGATAGTTGTCAGTGTTTATTTAAAAACATCCAATTATGCAGAACTGATGAGTTGTCAATTCTATATAACAATACAATATAGCGTATGATTTTACCCTAAAATCAACATTAGTGACAAAACAATAACTGCAAATCCACATATCGCTTCCTGGATTCCAATTGTTTAAGTGAATTGCAGCGATAAATTTGCTTCTCTTTTCTGTAGCTTTCAGCAGTCTGTAAAAATATACCTCAGATTTATTGTCAAATCTATTTGTAGTCAATCTCAAAGGTCCTTCCCGTTTTAAATGTGTTTTGTATGTTTTTCGCAGCATTCATGCTGAAAACCAATGCTGCTGCGCAGCCTTTTTGTCACTCAGTCACTAAGGCCGACAGTGACGTTGCGTGCATACCCTCTATATCTGACCCACCCATTTCAGGTCTTGCAGTCTCATGAGCTCATGAGTTAAATCTGGTGTGATAGACGAGGGAGACATACAAAATGTGCAGGGCTGGTAGTACTCCAGGACAGGTTTGAGAACCACTGCTCTAACTCACCTGTATGGGCAATAGCATGGGCAATAGTAATATAATGGTTTAATTTTGCAAACATTATTGGAGCGCTAATATCAGTACACTTACATTCACCAAGACATGGATCAAAAGTGGATTTAACTAAAACTAAACTAGGCTCACAGCTGTTATGTTACAGGAAATTGTGTGACATTGTCATCAGTACAGACAGACATGGTAATCCAATCTTATCAATTATTCTAAAAGTCTTCATCGGTAGGGGACATTAAAAACATAAATGCCATTAGTTAAAGCAAGCACTAATGTTTTCCAATAAAGCATCTAATTAGCTTTTAATTAAATATAAAATAAACTCAATATATTAATTCCAGTGATTGATTGCCTTTGTCACCCCTTTGGCTCTTACCTTGAGTCGTTTGACCACTTCATCGTTGCTGATCTTATCAGTAATCTCTTTGACACCCAGTGGGTAGGTGATCTTTCCGTCCCCCGCTGGTCTTTGCTGCTGAGGCTGCTGCGGGAACTCCATCATCCTTCTCCAGACAGACGGTCCTCTACTGGCCTCTATAGGCAACAACACTAAAGTTCAACACACAAACCAACCACACCACTACAAAAACACTAAAATACACCTTATTCACTTCAGTCTCCTGCTCTCTGGGCGTGTAATTAAGCCCTCTAAAACCGTGGAATGACACGAAAACCTCACAGATGGCAGTTTGCGTAAAAAGTCTGAATAAAAGCACGAAGCTAATGAAGCTAATAGCAACACTAGCCTGGGCGCTAACGAGACCCGCTCCGCTACCGCGCTTTTTACTCTAAAACGCAATACTATCTGAGCATTTAGAGCTCTCCTGATAAAGGTCTCCACATCTTATGCACGTTCAGACATAACCACACTACTTGGATAATAAGGTATCCTTTAAAAGCACCGTAGAGAGTAAAATAGTTATTTGAGCGGCTAATGGCCTAGCCGTCAGCTCCAGGCCTCAAACTATTCAACAAACATCCAGCCAACACTCACATTTACCTATTAAAATCAAAACCCGCCGGTTCCTGTTACCCTAAAAGCATTTATCCCATATCCCTCACTCGACACCACTCCACTGCGGCCGTTATCCTAACTTTACACGGTAGGAAATCTTAATTGTTTACTTGTTTTCTCTGTATAAGTTCACTCAGCGAGGCAAACAGCGACCACCAACTTCATCATGCCACACAAACTGTGTACATTAAACTCCCTCGAGCGACCCCAGCCGCCTCACAAACGCGTACAAACAATTCCCCGGTCATTACCTCACAGATAAGTCGTTGTTTTAATTCATGAGTCAGGCTCGGGTTCGGGTTCGGGTGTTTTTTTTAGTTTCGGGCACAAAGCTCCGTCTTTTTCATTCAGGGCTCTGTGAAGGTCCTCGCGTGGAAAGTGGAGACTCAGCGACCCCGTTGGTTGAAAGTCGGTATAGCGAGGCACCGATGGAGGGAGAAACGTTACCATAAATATTAGAAAACAACCGCCTTTAACTTTGGCCAAAGGACTGAGTAAGTAACCCCAGAGTGCAGTCTCAACTTGACACTGAACTTGGTTTACCGTAAATATTAGAAAAGAAAAGGCGTAACAACATACTGCACTGTGAAAAAAATGTGTTGGTTTTTGTTGGTTTAACGTAAAAAAGTAAGTAACCTGGTTGCCTTAAAATTTTGAGTTTATTGAAATTAAAAATTTGAGTTGATACAATGAAGTGAAAATGTGAAAAAAATACAATGACAAATACAGTTGATACAATGAAATTAAATGTGTTTAATAGAAACTCAAAATATTATTGTATCTGAACCACATAAAAATTTGATAAATCATGAAAATAGCACTATTTGGCATGTTTCACTGCAACATCAGAAAACACACACAATTACCCAATATGCTTACAAAATCTTTTAATAATATTTTAATAAAGGATGTCAAATCTCAAAAAATTTTCATTGTATTAACTCAAAATTTTAATTTCAATGAACTCAAAATTTTAAGGCAACCAGGTAACTTTTTTTCTAAATAATTTGTTACAGTGTGTGAAAGAACCGCCTCTGAATGTATACTGTACGTTAACATTACACAGTAGAACAGCACAGCATACAGCAGCACTTGTTTGCAATACATTTTTTGTTTCACTTGTTTGCAATTTTTTTTTATTGAATTTTTTTTAAACATATTTTACATATTCTTCAGTAGGCCGAATCAGATAATACAAAAATAACTGCTCACTGTTATTCACCCTTTATTTAGAAAATATTACAAGCATAACCTTTTTTGTCCCATGTCTCAAAATTATTATTATTGTTAAAAAGTTATTGTTTGTAAAACAAATTATTGTTAAAAAAGTATATATATATATATATATATATATATATATATATATATATATATATATATATATATATATATATATATATATATATATATATATTTTTTTTTTAATATATATATATATATATATATATATATATATATAGTACAGGCCAAAAGTTTGGACACATTTCTATTTGTAATGTTTTTGAAAGAAGTTTCTTCTGCTCATCAAGCCTGCATTTATTTGATCAAAAATACAGAAAAAAGTAATGTTGTGATATATTATTACAATTTAAAATAATTGTTTTTTAATTTATTATACTTTAAATGATCATTTATTTCTGTGATGCAAAGCTGAATTTTCAGTATCATTTCTCCAGTCTTCAGTGTCACATGATCCTTCAGAAATCATTCTAATATAATGATTCATTTTCAAAGATGGAAACAGTTCTGCTGCTTAATATTTTTTCATAACCTGTAATACTTTTTTTGTTATAATACTTTTATGAATAAAAAGTAAATACAAATAAATAAATAAATAAATAAAAAAGAAGCAATTTTTAAAAAATAGAAATCTTTTGTAACAAAAATATACACTACTGTTTAGTAATTTAATTACTTTTTGAAAACCATAATTGCCATAATAACACCATAATTGCTTTTTGAAAAAAAAAAATCAATAATTTTATTCAGCAAGGATGTGTTAAATTGAGTAACGATCCTGAAAATTCAGATTTGCTTCACATAAATAAGTGATAATTTAAAGTATAATAAATTGAAAACCAAATATTTTAAATTGTAATAATATATCACAATATTAAAATATTTTTCTGTATTTTTGATCAAATAAATGCAGGCTTGATGAGCAGAAGAAACTTCTTTCAAAAACATTACAAATAGTAATGTGTCCAAACGTTTGGCCTGTACTATATATATACAAGTGCTTGCCATATAATTAGAATATCATCAAAAAAATGTTTTATTTCACTAATTCTGTTCAAATAGTGAAACTTGTATATTATATTCATTCGTTACTTATGGACTGATATATTTCAAATGTTTATTTCTTTTAATTTTGATGATTATAAATGACAACTAAGGAAAATCCCAAATTCAGTATCACAGAAAATTAGAATATTACTTAAGACCAATACAAAGAAAGCATTTTTAGAAATCTTGGCCAACTGAAAAGTATGAACATAAATACTTAGTTGGGGCTCCTTTTGCCTGAATTACTGCAGCAGTGCGGCATGGCATGGGGTCGATCAGTCTGTGGCACTGCTCAGGTTTTATGAGAGCCCAGGTTGCTCTGATAGTGGCCTTCAGCTCTTCTGCATTGTTGAGTTTGGCATATTGGATCTTCCTCTTCACAACACAACTTTTTATCTTACACCTCGCTAAGATGATTGTGCGGACCTTGATCCTTTTTTACATTTGTTTGTGGAAAACTATTTTTGGATACATTTGTGAAACATAGTAAGCCTATGTTTATTTGACTTTAGTATAAATCCCTGCCTCTTCTGTTTAGAATTAAAAATTACTTCATTTTGCATAAGTGTATTTGTAGATTATTATTTTGTAGATGCATTTGCTTATTTTGTTTATCTGGAAGCCTCACCAAGATTTGCGTTTAAACACTCAATACTCAATGCTTGTGTAAACGTAGGCCTACTTGCCATTAAATCTCACATTCCTCCATGTATCTGTTCTTTGTCTATCATCACCATATAGACTGTAAAAAAAATGAAGACAAAAAAGTTTGTGTCATGCTGTTTCCATCCACTAGAGACGCTGTAGTATTTTTTGCTTATCCGTTGAGAGTTGTTCGTCTGGTTTTCTTTTACTTTCCTTCCTCTAGAAAAACTTGTAAACATTGGATTTGTCGTCGGTGTCTTGTAAACGGGGCACAACAAAATGCCAAAGAAAAAGAAAAACGGACTGAGTCCCTCCCGAGGCCCGATGCATGCAGCCGATTACGGGAGCGGTTCCGAGATTCGAGCACACGGAGCAAATGGATCTTTTGCGACCCGGGCGGACTCGTCACATAATAACTTTGGGTCCACGCAGTCCAGGAGTGATCAATTGGAATCTCAAAGACGAGACGAAATCATCCAGAGCATGCAGGAGATGTTTTCACATCTGGATCCTGAAGTCATCTACATGGTACTTTCAGAGGCAGATTTCAAAGGTAACGTTAAGTGTAAATGGCCACCACTGGCTGTACTAATTTTAGCGGGTCTGATTAATGTTAGTCTGATTAAAGTTAGTTGTGGTAACATTACGAGACCTCTCACGGCCAAATGAGATTTTTATATTAGTTACATTAGAAATACTTTTGTTATTCTTTCAATGTTAAACTGGTATATTTGTTTTGGAACTGGGTGGCTGGTTTCTGGCTGGTCTTCATTTGGTGCAAGCAGGTCATTATCTGGCTGACCGACTACAATGTTCCAAAACCATCTCGATCATCTTAACCTGGTTTGGCAAACTGGTAAGTTAGCAGGTTTGTAGCTGGTCAAAGATAGCTAAAGATCAGCTTGGACCACATAATGACCATTTTAGACCACCTAGAAACCAGCTGTACCAAAAGCTACCAACCTCACTTTGAGTTGCAATCGGCATTGTATTTTCTGTGTATTATTATTTTGTATTATTATATTAATCTATGGTTCAAGTTTAGCCTTATATAATTCTCAATATACATTACATAATGATATAGACTACCGGTCAAATGTTTTGAATAATTAAGATTATTTAAATGCTTTTGAAAGAAGTATCTTATGCCAAACAAGGCTTCATTTATTTGATCAAAAAATATAAATAAACAGTAACATTGTAAAATATTATTACAAGAATTTTAAAATCTAAAATATAGTTTTCAGTTTATATATATATAACATTTATAATTTTTTTTTTTTAAGCAGTCATAAGTAGGTATTTAGGATGCATGTTTTTTTTTAAAATATTAATTTTCTTCTTAATCTCTGCAATAGTGGACAATGCGATGGATTCCCTTTTGGAGCTGTCAGATGCTGCTGAGGGAATGGTCCCACCCCCTCCTCCTGTCTCAGGGTTTGAGCAGGCTGCTGCTCTCCTGGATATTAACACCACTCCGACAGACCTCCTCAGTGGAACGGCTGAGAGCTTCGCCTTTTCAAACCAGTCAGAGCTCAGTCCGGATGAAACACACCTGACAGAAGAGTTTGATGCTCTCATAGATCAGGAACTTCAGACTTTGACGTCACAGCAGACACAAGCTAGCTCCCATCCTCTAATGCCCTCCATACCTCTCTCTTCTCTACCTCCTCCATCTCAATCAATCCCTCGCTCCTCACTGCCTCTTACATCCCAGACTCCGCTTCCAGCTCCTCAAACCTTTCCAGAGCAGGCTGAGCAGGCCTCTCACTCTGACCCCGGTCTCAGTGAGGCCCGTGGTGGAAGTTCACCTGTGAGTGAATTAAGTTTCGTCGGGGTCCATATCCCAGAGAAAAAAAACATATCTCTTGACTTCAGTCACCTAACAGTGGAGGCCAGCTCTACTGAACCACGGCCCTCTGCCTTTCAGGTTTACCGTAGACCAGACCAATTCTGTAACCACAGAGCAGCAATGCAGCATCAAGAAGCACTCCGCACACCTGCCATGTTCTGGAACACTCATGCTGCTGAGTTTCATCCCCGCACTGTGGGGCCGTCCTTCATTACACCTGTTATTCCTAACCCCAACCCTTGGAGCTCTAACTCCCTTCCTGCTGCTCAGTGGTTGGCTCATGGACCTATCAGACAAGCACCTCTGAAGCCTTCTGCAACTGTACCAAAGTCATGGACTCTGCCCACTAGGAACAGAATGAAGTTGGAAGGGCAGGTGTTGGTGTTACTTAGAGGGGCTCCTGGATCGGGCAAAACCACCCTTGCCAAGTAAGCAAGAATTCTCATAGCTGTCATTTTATACAAAAACAGATGGAATGGCACAAGGTCTCTTCTTTTTGTGGCATTTAGGTTGGCATATAATGTTCTTTTCATTTTTTGATAAACAACTTGGTCCATGAGAGATGACGTACAACACTACTTTATAGGAACAGATTTTCTTAGGGGGAAGTTAAAATAACTTATTTTGAGAATGGATTTAGATAGATTGTCCTTTGGTTTTTCTTAATGGGTAGGAAATTTGCCATGTAGTGGTATCAGATTTTGTTTGTGCTAATTGTTAATGCTTTTTTCACAGTATATGGTTTTATTTCAATATTGTATTGCATTATAAAACAGGCTCCAAGACAAACTTTAATATTTTTGCTAGTTTGATAATGAAAATATCACAGAAAACTAATAAATACAAACATTAAAATAAATAAACATTAATCATTTGAACCACATGTGGAGCAGAAGGGCAGAGGCTCTTGTCATTTAGAATTTTTAGCATGCATACAGACCATGAAAGCAATCAAGGATGATAATTATCAAAGTATACTATACTGCTGTGCTGAATACTAGCAGATATATTGTCTGTAGTTAGCTTTTGAGATTAACAACACTGGCAGATAACCCATTTAGAGTATGGTTATATTGAAAGTAATGCATTGTATACTTTTTTTTCTCTCCTTGCTGGTTAGTGCTATGTTAGCACAAAATCCTGGAGGGGTTGTATTAAGCACTGATGAGTATTTCACTCGAAATGGACCGTACCAATTTGAACCAAATTTACTAGGAGAGGCCCATGAGTGGAATCACCAGAGAGGTTAGTACAACACGCCTGTTTAGTTCAAGCCAAAGCAAAATGTCAGGTGTGTAAATGTAATGATTTTCATTTCCAGTTATTTACTACCCATTAACTAGACACTCTGACCTTAAAGGTGATGTGTGCAGATTTCTTGAGATCTTTTTCAAAATTGATTACATATTCCAACCTAAAATGGTAAAACATCTGTAAGTAGGCCAGTTTTCATGAAAATTATGAACTTTCCAACTCTGTTGCACTATCAAAAGATTGCTTGATTGATTTAGAGACTTAATGAGCATGACATAACAATGTTGGTGCAACCAATACATTTGTTGTGGGGCAGAAGGCCCCAATGTACTTTAAGGGAAATTAAAGAAAAAATTGTATGACATAATTTTTAACAAAATCCATCCAAATCTAAGTTTGTTTGGAATGCGTTTCAGGAGTTAAATATAACTTTTCAAAACAAACTTTCTGGAAAAGTTTGCTGCGGCTTGTAAACACCTTCAAACTACCCATTTGCCCATGGCGATTGCTATATGTAGGTGTGCTCTTCGGCCCTGCCTCTTGACGTCAAAATCTTCTTAATTTCTTCTGTTCAGTCTGTCATGATTAAACACATGAACTGCTTAAAGAGCTGCTTTATAGTAGAAATTGAAGTTGTACTTCTAATTGAAAGTGATACAGACACCATTTTTTTCATTTTTAATACTGTATAGCTGCTTTATTTAAAGCACTATTGTATAAAGTGATATATAAATAAACATTAATTAACTAGAGTACTGAATAAAACTTTTCGTTTTCTTAACTGCACCACTGTCATTTTTGTTGTGTTTATTTATTATGAACGCCTATTTAGTTATGGAGAAGAAAGAGTGCAGAATGATACATAGCTATTTATTTAAACGTTGCTCTGTGTTAGCCTGGGTCATGTCGGGGTGTTTGCGTACCGTATACTGCCGCCAAGGCATTACAAAATTCTTTTTACCCCTAAGCGAAGAATGAAAAATAACTTTGTAGAAAGTATATTGGGGCCTTACTGCTTGGCTGAAAAAACAGCAGGTAATGTTTTTCAACAGTCATTTTCGCTATTCTGATTGGTGCCACTACTGACACATAAATTACATACTTCACCTTTAATCTTTATATAATCTTTCCTCAATGTCTTTGTGGTGATCAACATTTCAGCAAAAGATGCTTTTGAAAAAGGCCAGTCACCCATCATAATAGACAACACCAATATGCAATGTTGGGAGATGAAACCATACGTTGCCATGGTGAGCAATTTATTTTGAAACCTGTAGTAAGCTATAAATGTCAAGTATCAGACAAAGACCATATTGTTTTGTAGCGTTAAAATTGGCTGTCGATATTCTAGATTACATTTCTCAAATGAAAAGTTTATTGTATAATGCTACACAATTATACATTACTGTAGATATTATTTATGTATTGATGAATAGATATTATTTATATATACTTTACAGTGTACAAAAACATGAACCACAAACAGATTCACACAGGTATATTATGCTGATTGTAGGCCTTCCTTTTCCTTCTTCTAGGCACTGAAATATGGGTATAAGGTGCTTTTTCGTGAGCCAGATACCTGGTGGAAAACTAAACCTAAAGAGCTGGAGAAGTATGTTAAACATGAAACATTAAACAAAATCCATACAACTAATTTATGAACAGGTCTCTTTACACTGTTTTGTTGGAAGCCTTAAATAAACAAAATACAAATGTGATCCATTGCTTTAATGATACAATTACAAGTGTTTAAGGTTTTGCCAACTCTCTCTATTCACCCTCTCTGTGAAGGCGGACAAGGCACCAAGTAACAAAGGAGAAGATCCGACGCATATTAGAACGGTATGACCGATTTGTCTCAGTCCAAAGCATCATGAATTCACAAAGACCAGAACCAGTGCCAAGTGTAGTGGAATTGGCCCAAACAGAGACTGAGCTAACACAGTAAGCATATTATATTCATGTTACTAAGTATTTTCAATATAAAATAAAGACATGGTCTATGTTCACACAGCAGCAGATTATGATTGTCTGTTTTTGAGTTCGTAATTTATTACCACATAGTAACTATTAAAACACTTACTGTGTGAAGCCATAACTTATTATGTATTTATATATCATATAATAGCAACAGTATGTATTTCTCTCATTTCCTTCAGGCAATCTTTACTCCCTGGCCTCATTCATCCTGATCTTGTTGGTGACTCTGGGTTGAGCAAACTTAACACACATCTTTCCTCATCTCTCCCTGATGTGTCCTCTGTTAGGCAGACTTGCAGTGCCATTTCTGCAGGTGAGGAAGAAAGTGAAATAGTCTCCCACAGTTCCAAGGAGTCTGTGTTTTTGCATGAGAAAATTCTGGAAGGGTCTGGAACACCTCCATCTGATCTGATTGATGCTGAAGGGTTGGACTTGGAGCTAGATCTTCTGGACACAGAAAAAAACTTAAGTAGCGGGAAAACTGAAGAATTAGTTGTGTCATCACACGAGAAGATTTCGGAGCTGCCTGTCGCATTTTCAGAGTCCATTGCTCAGCGTGTGAGGGGGGACAGAGTGAATTATAGAAATATCCTTGGAATTAGTGAACCTGATAACTTTGACCCCAGTGTTGACTCTCCAGGGCAGGACAAGGAGAAGGGATGTGAAGGTGAGTTGCTTACTGAGGACAAAGTAGTAAGGCCAGAACTGTTGAATTTTGTTGGGGACTGGCCACTGGAATCTCAAGGTCAACGTCAAGGAAGACGTCAGAATTTAAGGAATACAATTAAGAACACTGTTTTGGAATCCAGTGTTGTTAAACACAAAGATAACACTTCTTCTGATGAAGAGAAGCATTCTGACACTGACAAGCAGCATTCAAATGAATTTCAAAAGCTTGTAGATCTACTGCAAGGTGGAAGAAACTCTCCAGGTTTTTACCAAGATCCAACTCCAAGTAAACCGAATACTCTGCATTCCCCTTCCTTCGGTGAAAAACAGGGTAACTTCAACCTAGAGACTATGATTTGCCTGAACTCCCTGATTGTGTGCTGGGAAGGATGTTCTCTGAGTGTATTGATCCAAGAAAGGATTACTCAAATTCTCCAAGTACATCAAAACAGAGAGCAGACCCGATTGAGCAGTCTAGTCTAGTGTCTGCTGAGAAGAGCACACAGGAACAGGTTGGGCAGGAGGACAATGTAACGTCAGAAGAGAAATGTAGAATGAGCCCAAATGTCCAAGAAACTGTGCCTTCAAAGGTTGTCATAGAGTCAGAGAGCAGTCTGGAGAGACGGAGAGGTCTTAGCCGAAGAATAGGGAAATCTTGTAAATTGGCACTTACCTTCACCAATCAAAGCCCTTCGTCACCATGCTCACAATCTCCAGTTATTTTGCCCTCTGATCTTCCACCTACAGGGGAAATGCCTTCATTGCCCATGTTGTCATATCACAATGCCTCAGCCCAAACAAACCCTCAGGACTTTGCTTTGCTTTGGCGAATTGACCAGCTGAAATGTTCTGAATCACCTTTGGACTTACCTAGTTGCAACATGTTTGTTTTGGAGGGAAACTCTTCACGTTTCACCCCAAAAACAAATGAAGAGGAGTCTGCCTGCCAGCAGAGAGTGCCATACCGTGTGGTCCATGAGAAAGGTTCTCAGGTGGAAGAGAATGACTTTAGAGAATCCCATTCTAAACAACAAAACCTTGAGATTCTGAGCCGCCATTTCAGACGGGTCTCCATGGATATTCTGGAGGACCTTTATGAAAAGTGCCATCAAGATATGGAGTGGACAACTAACTTGTTACTAGATTCTGGAGAACAGCTGTCTAAAGAAGATGAGGGTGACAAAGTTAGCTTGGGGTTTTTGATTCCTGAGAAAGAGTCATGTGAACCTATAGAAACTTTGGAAACCGTGATAGGCTCAGAAAGTGAGCAGGCTAGAGCTGTGTGCTCTGAAGAATCCAGCAACAGTTCAGCAAGTAGCATCAGTCCCAAGTCCCAAGAAACTAACCTTAGTGACGTTAGCCAAGCTGATGATGATTGGAGGCCAGGTCATAGTTCACAAAGTGAAGCTGAAGTATCTGGTGAAGCTGAAGGATCTGATGAAGCCAGCATGACAAAGGAGAAATTTGAGCCTGAACCTTCCTTTGGCTCTTTAAAGCAGCCGACAGAAGACATTAAAGTACAACCAGAGGTTCCAGCACCTAAACAACAGCCTGACAAAACAGGCCCACAAGATCCAGGGCAGCAAGAGATATTAGTGACACGAAGTGAGCAAGTTGTTCAATGCCTAGAGGGAGCATTGATGGAATGGAGTGAAGATGTGGGAGGAGATAAATTAAAGGAGGATGAAGAGACGAAAGCAGAGGTAAATGCTATAACACAATCACTACTGTATCAGATTGACGAAATGGAGCGCAAAGAGGCAGAGAAAAAGAAGAAACTAGAAAATGAGAAAAAGAAAACTGGACAGGGGAAAAGAGAGCCAAGTTCAATGGATATACAATCTCTGGAGCTGAAACTTCCAACTGAACTTGCATTGCAGCTCACAGAGCTTTTTGGACCTGTTGGTGTCAGTCCAGGTAATCAAACATCTAATAAGTACTTCAAATATATCATTTCATTATTCATTCAGTGTATCACTTGATGAGTCCAGTGACTTCAAGTGGCATCCCAATACAATACCAAACCCCTAACTCATAGTTACTGTTGTATGGTTCTAAAAAGAGAAAACTGGCCGGTCAGTCTCACATCTTTCTAATTCGTTTCACACCAGCCTTCTCTCACTCGTGAAATAATGCTTGTATTGCGAATAATTTTACTAATTCCCACAGGTTTTTCACACTTACACCAAAAGCACATGCACCACTGAGCTATACAAGTAGCACACACATTAGGCTGCTTCTTAAACTGATTGTGAGTCCCAAGTACCAAAATGAATGGCTAATTGCGCACGGTCAAATACACACAAAATACACAAATGAGTATTCAGTTAAACACAGTCATTTCTGGAACATAAATAGTTGAGAAAGATAACGCATGTTGTGGATCCGTGCGTAAACTCTTAAAAGCAAGTCTAATATTCCTGCTGCTGTCTGTCATGGTAATCAAAGAACAAAAGACAAAGAAAACCGCTCTCTACTCTTTTTTTGTTGATTCTTTATTTATTAGACATTTTAAATTTTAACTATTTACAGCAGAGCCCAAAATCCGCCCATGATCACAAGACATAAAAATAAGACTTAAAAATATTAAAATAGATACATTTAGAAAAATATGTAAATAATATGACAAATAAAAAAGAAGTAAAGCAAATAAGCAAAATATACATACCTACATATACACACTTATAAATAAGGGTACATGTTAGGATTTTAACATTTTGATAAGATCTTAAAGGGGGGGTGAAACACTCAGTTTCAGTCAGTGCCATGTCAATCTTGAGTACCTATAGAGTAGCATTGCATCCTGCATATCTCCGAAAAGTCTTTATTTTTTTTATAATTATATAAGAAAGATGCGCTGTTCCGAGTCTTTCCGAAAAAAGCCGAGCGGGTGGGGGCGTGTCGTGTGAGCGGAGCTAAATAATGATGTGTGCAGCAGCGCGCTGCTATTGTGTTGAGTTGAGTCGAGTGCGTCGTAAAGCTGTCATCCCTAACAGCGGGAAAAAAACTTTATTCAAAATAAAAATATGGCTTTTAATCAGATACAGCCATACATCTATGATCCGGAATCAGACCCAGAGGCTGCAGTTGAACAGGAGCAGCAGCAAAAACGACTAGAGCAGGACGTCTCTATGTGGTACGATATACACTAACTATATAATATGCTTAGCGGCTTGTGTTATTTACATATTTATACTTAAATTATATCGTCGTATTTTTGTCTTTGAAGGTGTACATGTGGGAAGTGCAGTTGTGCACGTGTGTTTGTGTGTTTACGCGTGGTTTGTGTAGACAGGTTAAGTTAGTGTTTACATAGAAAGACACGGAATAGTAGCGCATTTGAATGAAGAAGCGTGCTTATTTAGTTCAACATATTTCCCCCCTCTTTGTGTATTGTTGAGTGCTTTTACAATACACAAACATAAAGTTACACATATAGTGGCCAGCTAAACAAATGTACACGCACTACACATCGCATGCTCCATTGATCAATTTCTATATATAGTAATATATATAGTAACTATACGTGATCATGTTTGGGCTACTTGATGTGCATAGACACAGACATTTGAAGCAGTCTAACTCACCGCCCGCGGTTCTAACGTTGGGACTGCTCCATCCTTCAGCATTAGGCGATTGGAAAATCCTGTGTCGAGCTGGGCCTTGTTTATGAAACAGTCGGCACCGAAATGCAGCGAACAGATATAAACATTCGCGCAACTCAGTTGCTGATCCGGAAAAGCAAATTACATCCACTGTTGCCTTACCGCGGGGTTTTGGGGGAATCTGTGCAGGACTGTCTTGGTCTGGCAACCAAAAACGCACTTTTTGATGTCATTGTTAATTGTGCACATTACCTGTGCAGCGCAGCCTACGAGCGCTTTGATGGGCATAGCCTGTTGCTTTCGCTCTTTCCCTCTCTCTCTCTCCCTCTCTCTCTCTCACGCGCTTCCGGTAGAATTGTCCGTAAGGCCCATACAAGGAAATTCCGCCCCCATTAACGTCAAAGGGGACGCAAGATCGCAAAAAACTTGCCGAAACTTATGACTAACCGGAAGTAGTATTTTTGACAAAGAAATACTCCCATCAAACGTCCACCTTAACTTTTGAAACTTTGTCCATGTTTAGTATGGGATTCCAAGTCTTTAACAGTGTAAAAAGATCAGTATGCATGAAACAGCATTTCACCCCCCCTTTAAGATCCATCCAAAATTGTATTGCCCGCCGCTCTCTACTCTTGACTGAATAGCTTTTGTAACTTTAATTGTAAGCATTAATCTGTATTTCATTTTTACAATAAAGACTATTTAGTGTTATTTTACATTTGTTTAATTAAATTTCTATAATTCCGTACCTGAATGCTAACCTACTGTTAGACCCACCTGCAACCTGTTTATTTCATATCTCTTTATTTTATTGCATTTATTTGTGCTGTTGTTTGCAATTTGTTTATTTGTTTTTATTTTGTTACTGGCTTTTTACTTGCCTTTTTTATGAAAATAAAATGTAGCATTTAATAAAAGGAGATTTTTGTTTGCATATGCTTTCAATTATAGATCTTAGAAAGAAAATTGGAATTTGCAAAAATCACTATCGACATGTCACACTTAGTAAAATTCTAAAGTGGCCAAGAAAATTTAAATTGATGCATATCTAGAAAAAGCCAATTACAAAGTTGTGTAAATGGTTTAAAATAACTGTTATTCTAGTTATTTCTATCATTTTCAAACAAGTAACCACATCAACCCTCAATTCGCACTCATAAAAGTGTATTATAATCTCTTTGAACTCCATATGGCTGCAGGTGCATTTTCACCAGATGACTGTGCAGTGCAAATAGACCTGAACTTGGCCAAACTTCTGCACCAGAAATGGAAAGAGACTATTCAAGTGAGTCGAGATCACAAATTTTGATCTTATGTTTTTGGACATTATCCTACAAAACAAACAGCATGCATTTTTTTATGAGACTAGTTCTGAATCTTAATGTCAAATTTAACTGGTATCTGTTGTCTTTGGCAGGAGAAGCACAGGCAGGCAGCTCTGTCCTATCAGCTAATGCACGAGAGTGAGACAGCTTATTCTCACAGTACACACAAACACAAACCAGTAGTAATACAATAAAACATAAGAGATAAATCACAGCTCTTCCATTTTAATCTTTCAATCCAGCTGTGAATGTGCTGGTCAGTCACACCCAGAGTGAAATCTTAATGGTTTACAATTTTGCAACCACTGCAATTTTGCAAAACAACTTTACTACAACTGATTATGTAAAAAAAATGTATATTGTTTTACATTTTACATAGTTGATTTTGTTGGAAACCTCTAAAGTGGAAAAGTCCAAAATAGGAGACAATGTTATGTTCGTTTTATGTTAATAATAGTTTACCTAACATCTAATAGTTCTCATAACAAAAAATAAGGGATTTATTTGAGTAATGCTTTTTAAAAAATTTAATGAGACCCCAATTTGTGGAAACTTCTCCATACTGGAAATCATTTTTCTTTTTCTCTTCTGTTTCCTATTCTGTCACTCTTTCTGTTTTCTTGGTAACAAAGTTCCTGTCCAGTGGGGTGAATCACAGGGAAGCAAAACCAGGCTGAGGGACCAATTAGGTTTGCGTGAGGAAATTCCTTATATGGATCACTGGACTGCGTCCTCTACTCCTGTCTCACTGAGGAACATCATGATTGAAGAGCAGGTCATGCAAGACTGCATGGAGAAGGTAACAGTCACATAGGAACTCCCATTCAATCACTACCTAGAATAAGTGAAAATGAGCTATGTTTTTGTTTTAGTCCAGGTCAAGTCGGAGGGACCTGGATAAGAAAGACGGTGCAGCCAAGCTGAAGGAGAACCAGCTGTTTTCCACGTTCCCCACCATAGACCAACATTTTCTCAGGGATATCTTCAGAGATCACAAGTGAGAATATGATATAGTGATATACTGATATATATTGGCCAACATTAGAAATATTTTTAACTTCCACTTGTGTCAGTTCAAAACTTGTGTCAGTCATATAAAATTAGCTGGATATATACAAAGTCCCTTTCAGGTCATTTCACTCAGTGGCCATCTTTTAGGTGTAGCTATCTGTGCAAGTGGAGCTCTTATGTCTTTGAATGGGAAACGTAAAATTCTCCCAAGCTTTTGATTAAATTTGGTATTTGAAAACACCAGTGAAATCTGACCACTACTGTCATAAATTTGGTTTCTGAATTCTCACCCCCCCCCCCCCCCCCCCCCCGTTCAGCTTATGCCCATGCATGGCCTTAAATGCGTCTTCTATGGAAATTGAAGCTTGTAAGCTGCAGTACCACAGTGACTTTACCAATTGCCAACAGGCTCTTTTATTTAGAAGGCATGACTAATTTAGCCATATTGCACTTTCTCCCATTCATAGTATACAAGTGAACTGTCTTTGTATATCTACAGTCTTTGGTGTATATCAGCAATATTTGAGCAATCAGCCACTGTGGTTTCTAGATTACGGTGTTGTCATCTTCAATTAAGAAACCCAGCTGGTAGCAAGACATTAGCAATCATCTCTGAGAACCCCTGTAACCCTGTGCCTATAATAAGAGGTCTGGAAGTCTTTTTAGATTAAAACTGCTAAAATTGACTATGTAATGATTGCAACATGATATGGCTTGGATTTGGATTAAAATGTATTGCATTTAAGAGTGAAATTGAATATTCATTCAGTCTGAAATAATGCAGAATGGGACTTGGTTTTGTCTACTGGGTCGTGAAAAGTGGACATTCTAAACATAAACATTGTTTAGAATTGTTGGATAGTGATGTTTTTTATGAAGTTTTTTGTTATTTTCCCCACCTTTGTGGACTTTGTGGGTAGTTGGTTAAATCATTTCACAGGCAAGATTTTCCATTTTTGCTAACACTTTATAATAACATTACTAAATCATTAACAGACATAATACTTTATAATACATTATATAATATAACAAATCATTATGAAAATGAATGAAAAATTTAATTAACCTTGCCATAGTGAAATAATAAGAGTTCAGTACATGGACATCACATTCAGTGAGTCTCAAACACCATTGCCTCCTACTTCTTATGTAAATCTCATTAATCAAAAACACCAGGGAAAAAAAAGTGCTTCTCAACATAAACCCAACCGTGACGCAATCATTGGGGATCATTTATATGCACGCCCCAAACATTTGCATCTGTCTGAATATTTTCATTGCCAGGCGAACTGACGGAGCCGAATCATCGGAACTACAGATAAACAAACGACACTTGTGGATAGCGAAAACGGCAGCTCTCATGACATGTCATGTTCAGGCTTTCAAATGTCAACAGTCATGGTTGGGGTTTGTTATAATCGTATCCCACAATTTCTGATTAAATTGAGAGTTTCTTATAGAGACCGCATTGTCTAGATGATGCAAGATGCTAGTACAGTAACAATAGGAAACTCCAAGTACCATCTAAAACTAAATAGTGTGTCTAATGACAATTTTGTATTACAAAATACAACCATAGATGCGTTGCTTACAGATCGTTCACTTTTTTTTACAGAAACGTCACCATTTCCACCATATAAGTTAAAACGGCAGCCATTTGACAAGGCTATTCATTTTGTAAAAATATAAGTTATATATTTATATTTTTTCGAACTGAAGTAGGCCTATGATGTTTTGGCATGCTTGTATTTCAGAGTACATCACAGGCACTGCGTAGCCTACATTGTGACAGCCTCTTCCTGGTATCTATGAGTAATCCTGATGTTCAAAAAAGTAACAGTATAAGAATTAATTGTCCCACTTTATATTAGGTGTATTTAACTACTATGTTCATAGTTAATAAAAAAAATACTAGTTAGGTGCAATGTACTTACTGTGCCAAAAAACACCTTTGCTGCTATTGAGGTGTGATACGGGTAAGGTTAGGGACAGATTTGTTATGGGTAGGTTTAAGGCTCTGTTAAGGACTCAACAGTGTACAGGGGTCAATTTGCTCAAAAAGTACAATACCCATAAAGGTACTAAATGATTAATAATAAACATGTAGAAACATTTACTAATGTAGTATAGTTTCAACTTTAGATTGGGTACTGCAAATACATGAACAAATAATTGATAAATGATTCATAAATATGTGTAAATGGGGTGAATTCAGATAATTTCTGTTTTTTTGGCATTGAGATAAAGCCCATAAAGGTACTAAAAAATATGTAAGCAATTACTACAATTTACAAATAATGAACTTTAATTTTAGAGTGGGTACTGCAAAAACATGAACAACTAATTCATAAATAATTTGTAACACAAAAACAAAAAAACCCCACAACAAACGAAGACTAAATATATGGCCTTTACAGACTGGGATTAGGAGTTAATGAATAATATGTTAACACAAATAGTGTGTAAAGTGCTTAATGACTAATTAAGCTATTATTTTTAAACTATTCTTATTACAACATTTGTAAATGTAAAACGTAAAAGTTTGAGATTTGTTGGCATTTTATTTACATTAAATATCGATATTTTCATTATGTAATCTGTTAATTTAATTTAATCATTATTAAGCATATCTCATAGCTATTTAAATATATTTTAACTAATCTGTTAATTATATTGTAACGCTGATCCAGAGATAACGAAGATGAAGGCAGGTTACAACAGTAACAGGATTTATTTACCAAGAAATTCCAACAATATGAAACAGTGTGCTGTGCACAACTATCAACCGACAATGAACTGAGGAACAAAAGGAAATTAAGTAGTGGTACAAACAAGGTTAATAAGGAGACACAACAGAACTAAGAGAACTAATTATATCCGTAACCATGACAACTCGTATGTGGTGGGAAACTCGACAAATGAAACGCATGGAAAATAACAAACTAAAAGTCCATGAAAATTAAATGAACTAAACAGAACTGTGACAATATGCCCCCTCTCGGAAGGCGCGACCTCGGATCATAACTGAAGAGAAGAGTTGGTGGGTGTTTTGGAGGCGAATGAGGAGATGAGACAAGGATGGTAAAAGGAGTGGTTGAAGGGCTGGAAAAATGAGGAGGCAGACTGGCAGATGACGACGACCAGGGAGGAGCAGAAGGAGATAGTTGCTATGGAGGAGATGATGGCATGAATGTCCTGGTTAATGAGACGCAGCGTCGTGAATGGCTTGTAAGTCTATGGTGCAGGAATGTTGATGCTGACCAAGTTGGAGCCACAAGGCTGAAGGCCTCTGGTGGAGCCAAGGGTGGGAGGAGCCAAATCGGTGCTGACATGGCGATAGGTCGAGGAGGAGCGAAAGGATCAGGAGGGAGACAAGGGAGTCTTTCGCTTAGGCGCAGCTGGAGAGTGCACAACCTGAGGCTTGACAACATCGCGAGGCATTACGAGGGGAGCCAAAGGGCTGAAGGCATACAGGGATGGGGCTGGAGGATTGCCTGAGTTTTGTGGTGAAGATGAGAGAGGAAAGCTGAATGGGATCAATGGCGGCAATGTTAAATCCATATTGTTCAGTGACAGTTTTCAGGCTGGACAGAACCAGCAGTGAAGGAGACCCCAGAATTGATGGGTGGGGTTGGTTGGGTGGGAAGCAGTACCTCTGAACTCAGGTCTATTAGACAGTCCTCCGTATCCAGCTCCACCGGAGTCCCTTCTATCATGGTGGTTGCTGGCTCGCAACCTTGGTCAGACTTACATTGAGGCATCAGCTCCACTGCGATGGTTGGCGCTGTTGTCACAGGCTCTCTCCTTCTGGCAGGTGGAAGTGATCCATCTGCGGGGGGCTCAGGCGAATTCTCCACAGTCAAGGGGCTGGGCTCTGGGGCTGGGCTCTGGGTCTGGCTGTAGTCTGGATAAGGCTGTCTGCTAGGCTAGCTGGCAGAAACGGATGTATACAGAAAAGGATTTTGCAATAAACCTTGCTGCGTAATCCATTTGTGGTTGTTTGCTCAAACCAAACTAAACTAAACAGAATTGTGACATAATGGTTATTTTTTTTAAATAATGAAGCTTTTATTAATTTTATCCCTCCGTTTTTTAAATTTTAAACAAAAAAGTGCATGATAAGAATTTAATGCTTAATCAAATTCCTAAGCATTACAATTTACGTTAATGATCGGTTAATTATGTAATGTTTAATAAATTCCTTTGTAAACAATAACATACACACTATATCATATTTCTAGCTATGTGAATATATATGAACCAATAATCTGTTAAGCATTATATAATGTTTGTTAATGATTTATTAATGAAAGTTAATATAAAGTGTTACCGCAATTACACTCAAACATTTGTTTGTGTTTGTGTAGTTACTCTCTGGAGCAGACCGAACAGTTTTTGCATACTCTATTGGATGATGGGCCAGTCAAAAATGTAGTGGCTCCTGAACCTGCCCCTCAGTGCAGTGGCACGCACAGAGCTTCGAGCAAAGAGCGGGTGAACACTCTACATGGCACACTCTACGTTTGCCACACTGAAATTAATCAAAAACCTTGAGTTGATTGTTGACACTTTTTGCTTCATTCACATTTAGAGATGGAAACCGAGAGATGGGGAGGTGGAAGCAGCTCAATTCCAGGATTCAGAGGATCCGGAATATGAGGACTTCCGCACAGAGGCAAAACTGCAGAGACGTCAGCAGATAGAATGTTTTAACAAGGCAGCTGAAGCCCATCGACAAGGACGCAAGGACGTGGCTAGTTTCTACGCACAACAGGTTAAAAAGATGAACATTGTAATGTGTGCAGAAAAGCTAATGTAAAAACAACAGTAGTTTTGAGACAAACACTTTTGCTTTTAACCATGTCCTAAGGTGCGCAGCGTCATTTCTGGTGACATGCTGTGTCTTGAAGAAAATTTCTCTGATGGATAGGTCCAGCAGTGCGCATTTTTTGGCCCATTAATTTTTAAAGTCTTAATTTAAGAGAGATCTGAAGCTAAGTCAGATAAAAAGACAATAGTACAACACTGTACTTGATGGCTGTGATGAGAAATATTAATATAAGTTGGTGAAATATAAAACTGTTGATTTATAGATGGTGATTATAGATATAAAAACAATATATTTGTTTATTGCAAAAATGTGTATATACACAAATATTTAAAGGGATAGTTCACTCCAAAATGAAAATGTGATGTTTATCTGCTAACCCCTACGGCATCCAAGATGTAGGTGTCTTTGTTTCTTCAGTAGAACACAAATGAAGATTTTTAACTCCAACTGTTACAGTCCACCAGTCATAATGCATGTGAATGGGTAACAATTCTGAGATAAAAAAAAAAAACATGCTTAGACAACATGCACAAAATCTAGGGCTGGGTATTGTTAGGAAGGCTTCGATTCGATATTGATTTATTACCTTCGATATCGATTCATTAATAAGTAAATACACAATACTCGGGGCCGAGTCTGCGCAGTAGCGATTTCAGGACCGGAGTTGCACAGTAGAGAGCAGGAAGTACAGTCGCGATATCAAAAACCCGCCCACACTCTCACAAATGCAAAACAATGAATTATGTTGGTGTGAAATAATAGTCATGGAAATGTAGAAATTAAAGCTAAAGCTCCAATCTGCCCCCAAAAATCCCGAAAAAGTCAGTTAGTGCCTCAACAGTGACAACTTCACTCAGAGAAGACATCAATCTCAGCTGTCAATCATGAGGTCACACCCCCGTTTTATAGCATCAAATAACTAAATAAAACTAAACTTATTTTAAAAACGAACACTTGAAATTAAATCATCGTGATGATAACTGCCTTCAATGACATGAACTAACTTTGGGGAAAAAATATTTGAGGTGTCATTTTATTGTTTAGTTTGCCTCGCGTCCATTAAAAAAACATAGAGGCAACTATACTGGGACCAGTCACCGGGGGGGCGATCGAGGCATGAAAGCTTCAGTATCTGAGAGGGATACTGCAGGCTTGGTTTTAAATAGCGTTTTAAAAAATAATGACAAAAAGCAATATGTGGCGCCCGGTGTTGATTCTGTGGCACACTGCGACACATTAGTCTATGTGTGGGAAACACTGCAATAAATAACACTGAACAGCTGATCCAAAATGAGCCCAAACATCGGCTTTTAATGTTGGTGGTGCAGGCTTCAACGGAGTGTTGTCTACCATCTTGCTGTTTTGGTTAAGCACGTGTTGTACAACGCTGAACGCTCTCACTAGAGTGTTGCCCACAGCGCTGCCACTGGCCGGTGAGCTGAATCGATTCATAGGAACAAATAATTGCAATGCATTGATGAATCTATTTTTACCCAGCCCTAACAAAAACCCTGCTGCTCATAAGACACGAACCGATCGGTTACTGTGAGAAACCGAATAGTATACATATATTTTTTTAATCTCATTTCAGATGAATCTCATCTAGTGTTCCCATCCGTCATTACTTCCGTCTGGTAAGGACAAAACGAGCGCGATCATAGAAATATATTATGTAGTGCCTCATTCGGCCGGTCCGCGCAGGCGCTTATTAGGAAACTCAGATTTCATATTTCTTTTTTTTTTCAGATTCAAATAGCTTTATTGCCATGGTGAAAGAAATCTTTACATTGCCAAAGCATTCATAACACTATACAAATTAAATAATAATAATACAAATAATTAAACATGAAAATAAACATAGCAATAAAAATGTCCAATCTTCTAATATTAACAAAGTTGTTAGCTCTGTCCTGCTGGAGGCTCTTTTGTCGTGACAGGACCTCGTGGATCTGGCAGCCAGGTTTGCATCTGCTGGGCTTTCTCCTTTCTCCACCAACCAGAGCAATGAAGGTGAAACAGAGCTTGTTGATAGATTAAACATTCGCCGTATCCGGTCGGCAAAACTCCAAACACATCTTCCCTTTTTAAGAATGACTTCAGTGCCGTTTTTTTCTCAGAGAAAAGCTTAACTCCAGTCTCCCAGAGTCGCGGTCAAAGCTGATTCGAAAGACCGCCGTTCGCCAGTTTCTGTGTTTACTAGAAGCACGCAAATGCAACTCAGCTGTCGTCATTATGGCCCCGCCCACCGACTCTATACACGATGTGATTGGCCTGGCAAGAGTTAGGGGAATACAGCTCAGACGTGTATTGAGAGTTGCTAGACGACACTCGCGGGCAGATTACATTTGCTGCCGCTAGGGTGTGTCTAGATTTCTAGGCTAGTAAAAAAATAACATAAATACTGTTCGGTTTCTCACAGGAACCGATCGGTTCGTGTCTTAAGACATCAATGTGTCGTCACGAGCAGCAGGCTTTTTGTGCATGTTGTCTAAGCATGTTTTTTAAACTGATTTACATGCATTATGACTGGCAGACTGAAACGGTTGATCTTCAATTGTGTTCTACTGAAGACACATACAACTACATCTTGGATGTGCTGGGGGTAAACAGACAAACATTAATTTTTTTGATTTTTTTGGGTGAACTATCCCTTTAAGTAAATTGAGCATAGGACGATTGACTAATTTATGTCAATCTAATTATGTCACAGTTCTTCATGGGAGTTGGAGGGCACTAAAGATTCTTTTAGCTGATTGAACTTCTGTAACCATGAATAAGTTTGAATAATCAGCGTTTTGTGTCTTTTGCATCATTTAAACTTAAATGCAGTGCTGTTTTTAGATCAGAAGTCTTACTAAGTTTCTGTATATGCTTAGGGTCACATGCATGGAGAGAAGATGCGTGAAGCGAACCACCGAGCAGCAATGCAGATATTCCAGCGAGTAAACACTTCACTTCTGCCTCAGAATATTCTAGATCTCCATGGTCTCCATGTGGATGAGGCCCTTTACCATCTCAGTCAGGTGCTCAGTGAAAAGGATTTGGGTATGTGAACCACAAACGTACATACGTTTCTAAAAAGAACAGTTTTTCAAGTGTATCAGCAGATGGATTGTAAAGACTCCAGAGTCTGCCATTATCTTTAATTGATGTGTCTTTTGTAGAATGCCGCCAGGGTTTGTGTCGTCCTCAGCTGTCAATCATCACGGGAAAAGGCAATCACAGCCAAGGGGGAGTGGCACGCATTAGGCCTGCTGTGCTAGACTACCTCAAAAACCAACACTACAGGTATACTACTGCATCCAGTGCAATGTGCCTTTCTTTTGTACATGAAGTGTGTGTATATATCTTGGTCTTCCATTCAGAATACTCATTTCCCAATAATATTTTTGATATATATATATATCAAAAAGTCTCTAATTAATTAGATTAATTTTTAATTAATTTTTTTAATCGAGTCCTGGCCCTTATATATATATATATATAAGGGCCGGGACTCGATTAAAAAAATTAATCTAATTAATTAGAGACTTTGTAATTAATTAATCGAAATTAATCGCATTTTAATTGCATATAAATATTTGACCTGAGAACAATGAGAAGTAATTTATCACATGTATTTTTAGTATACCATTGAATAATGACTTAATACATAAGCTATAGCAAAAGCAGATTTGTGATATTTGAGGCTCGATGTGCTGCGGTGATACGCAAATTCCTTGTTGTATAGCTTGCACACAACCATGCTCTTGACGACGCTTCCATTCTTTCGTTTTTTAAAACAAAATTTCCCATCCACGGGGCCAAGCAAAGGAGTCTCATCAGCTTCTTCGTTCATGTTCACTCATGCCCTGCGTCTCAATCAGCTCCCTAGTTCACTAGTCAGGGCACTGATCAGGACATAAGTCAATGGGCTGACTCCCTGATCAGTGCCCTGACTACTGAACTAGGGAGCTGATTGAGACGCACCCATGGTTTGTTGTCGTGACTCCGGAGCGTATAATCGGTCCGTCGAAACTCATTCATTGAAAAACGTTCCGCGGTGCAAAAATAAGTGTGGTTATTTTTTATTTTTTTTTGCGTAATTAATTAACGCGCTAAAGTCACGTAATTAATTAATCTTAATTAACGCGTTAAAGTCCCGGCCCTAATATATATATATATATATATATATATATATATATATATATATATATATATATATATATATATATATATATATATATATATATATATATATATATATATATATATATATATATATATATATATATATATATAGAGAGAGAGTGAGAGAGTGAGAGAGAGAGAGAGAGAGCATTATGGAAGCAAACTAGGTACTTAATTTGACATATGAACATAAAGAATCGGTTGTCATTACGTGTGCATTTTATCATCTTTTTTCCCCCTCTCTTTCTAGTTATACTGAGCCTAAGACCGGGTTGGTGCTGGTCACACTTCAATGAAAGAGTTTCTACAATGAAGCATTTACTTTTAGATTTCTCTCTATACACTGCCTTAATTCAAAACGTCTTCTCCAGGGACTAATAATGCCAGTAATTATAGTGTTTTTTTGTATTTTAACTACATACACCTCTATTTTCTTGCCATAATTGTGCAAGAGCTTATCTAAGACATAAACGTGTCAAGGTACTACATATTTATACAGTGTTTTATATTGTATTGACCTGTATAAGGTTGGGGGGGGGGGGGGGGGGGGTGCTTAAGATGTTTGATATTTTATGTCATTATTGCGCATTGTTTCGATCTATTATTTTACTTTGTGCCAGGTCAGTTTTATAAGGTCTAGCTTGTTGTGTTCAGATTATTGGGGATGTCACAGAATGGCTTATTCTCTTCAGTGTTGATGTGTATAGAAATATATTGATAGAGTTTCTGGAAATATAAATGCTGATCCTTAATCAGCTTTGCATTTTTAGTTTGTTTGTGAGCAGCTTGAATAGATATAATGTGATCCTAGATCAGAATAACATACATTTTATGTCGCTTTACAGTGCTGGTATTTGAGTTTTAGCTCCGCTTTGGTTTTATATTTCCAGTTTAAAATGTTGATACCACACATATTTTATAGACATCTTAATGCTGCTATGCAAATCTCAATTCTTTGTGAGAATTGTTCTGAAAAATATTTTTGTGATATTGTATATTTTGAACCTCAAAAGATTTTATATGTAAACTTTTGTTTTATTTTTGTTATTATAAATTATGGTTGAGGAAACTGAAGAGAAGAATAAAGACTTAACATGTACATGTTTTGATTCTTTTGGTGAAATGAAAATGTGGTTTAATCAGCTCTAGGGCTTAGCGTAGCATGCGCTTCAATCACAGCTGAACATGCATCCTCATTTCTCTTTCTCTCCATTTCCCCTTTAATCTTTAGAAACCGTTGGTGGGGGAAAATATAACTCAGCATGTTGAATGCTCAGTAGCTGACGTTTGTTTCTATTTGTAAAGGTCATATTTCTCCATGATGAAAGTGGCAGCTGTTGAAGTGAATGCAGTGCACTTCCTTTCCATGAGAGGGCGACGCTGTGTACTCTCTTACGCTCAACCTAGCACCCGAGCTCTGCAATGATGACGTATTTTTGTAGGCCAACCTAGAAGTTTGCATCCTCCTGGTTCATTTTGACAAAAACCTGTTAGGATTTTTCCATTGACCTTTTGATTACTGGAGAAATAATCTCTGCTCAACAGAATCTTCGCAAACATAGCTTTTATGAATTTTGAAGGAATACAATTGACAGAAATAAAAAGCTAAATAAGCTATAAATAAACCACGCCAAAATCACACACTTCAGCATCATCCCCTTTAAGCTTCTATCAGTATTTATTTAAAAACATTTCCCTGACAGTTTGAGTTACAGTAATTTCTTGACTAAATGCACAATGCGGCTGTGAAAGTGGACTAGCATGTAGATTGGTTTTCCTGACGTTTTATGTCCTTGACAACCTCTGTAATCCCATTTAGTCACTGGACCCTTTTCACAGACTAATTTATTTCTTAGTTTTTTTAAAAGTTTTTCATATTTTCATTTTTGAAAAATATAGATTTATAATGCTATACTTTGTTATATTACCCTGGCAGAAAAAACCCAACAACTATTGAACAACACTGCTGGAATGGTTTTACTAATTGTTAGACTGAGGGACTGATGTCAAATTTCTGACTGGTGTTATCAGTCTCCCTTCTTTTGGAAAGCCGTGGAAAAGCTATCAGGTATTTTTTCCTGTTTGCTATTAGAGCAAATGGAAATACAAAAATTATATTTGCTTTCGTCACCCATTCACAGCTAAGTTTACCCAAATATGGTCCTTTGTTAGCAACCGCCTTTAAGACAAAAGCTTTTATAAAGTTTTAAAAAAAAAAATCACAAGAGGGTATGTTTGATGTGTTTTGTTGTAGAATAATCCATTGGCTTTACCAAACTGCTTTTTTTTGTGACCGTTTTGATTTTAAATTTTCAGTGCCATTGAACTGAAAATCAGCAGAGTGTTTGCTTATAAAAGCCAAGTCAAAAACAATACTATCATGCTTCAATTGCATGTCCCTTTACAGTTACCTTTAGGCCTATAATATGTGCAATTCTGCTCTGATAAAATAATTTAAACATGAAATAAAGATTTATTTCAAAATTGCTTAAGTTACTTTTATACAGACACCATTGGGGTCTTGGGACATGACATGAGGGTTAGCATAAGGTTTTATCATGTATTGTTTGCATCTGTTTTTTCCATTGCTGAATTAAACCTTTTCATGCACAGTGAGTACTTGACTGCAGGAGATGTAAGACTGAACGGTGTAGATGTACTGAGAACGTCACACGGTCGCAGCGGAAGCTTAGAAAAGATTCGATGTACGATTTTACAAAGAAAAGAGCCCAGCCTCGCATTTCACTTCCCGCTACAAGAGGATACAACATCTGCTCTGTCTGTAAAGGCATATATTATCTCTCTGTGCTCAAGAGTATTTGAATTTCCTGTGTTTAACAATTGAACTTTTGAAAATTATGCAGAATTGGACTGAGGTCTGATCTGAACCCAACATGTTTCATGTTTAATTAAACTTAAACGAAAGAACAAGCTAAATTTAGCTTTATATGTGCCTGAGAATCTCACGGTTGAGGAGCTCAAAGAGGTGAGTTGTTTTAATACTCATATACATATAAAATGTGACTCAGTTTAATTAAAACTGAACTCAGTGGATCTATTTTCATATAAATATATTTTCTATCTACATACTTTTCAGTTGAATAAATTGAGCAACAGTCCAAACTCGATAAGCATAGTTATTTTATTATTTGTCTTAATCAGTTAAAAGTGAAATGAATCGTTTTATTGATATTTTTTAAAATAAACATTATTATGTCTTTAGAAAAGAAAAATCACTATTTGTATGATTAGGATGGGCTTTAGTGGTTAAATGTGATATCTTTTGATTTTACTATTTATTTTTTTACAAAGAAATAAAAAATATATAAATAATCTATATTTTATCATAGCACATGCTTCAGAGTATATGAACTGTGTGTGTGTGTGTGTGTGTGTGTGTGTGTGTGTGTGTGTATAGCTCCGTCATCGATATTGTAGTCCTATAAAATCAGAATTTTTTTCCAATACTCACAGTATTTCTTTCATAAAACAAAATGTTTTGTTGTTGATGAAGATAAAATTGTTAGATTCATTAATGCCATTTTATAATACAGCAGCATCTGTAGTAGCACAGAAATGTACCTTAAACATAGAGGCTGGTCAGAGTACAGGCCAACTTCTCAAGAATTATCAGGCTGACAATGTTCACAGTATTTTTTTTATACCAGAAAAGTGTTTTTATCGAAAAGTGTTTTATAAATGTGTATATTACAAACATTTGGCCTATTAACTAGAGCAGTTGTTTGAATCATCAGCGTACTTTCCTCTTGTGACAGGCAGATAAAGGCCTATAGGAAGTGCACGCCATTGACATTTCGAGAAACATCTTTGAAGTTGTTTTAACATGTCAAAAAATATCCTTTCCAGAATTAGCCCATAGAGGTATTATATAAACAAATGAATATTTTTTTTAGAACAATCTTTTTTAGAAAATTCTTAAATTTTTCCGGGAGCAGGGTGATCATCAGAGGGGTAAAACAGGATGCATTGTCCCAGGACCTGTGATGAGAGGTGGTATCCACTGTGCTCTGTGGTATAGCTGGGTATTGTGTTATATTTCACATCTAAGAAACATTTGGACAAAAGACCAAATTTTACTGATTGTCCATTGCGTGACGTTTAGTGGTAATTGGTATTTTAAAGATCAGGTCCAAACAACATCGGGCCCCAGAGAATGTCATTGTACACACACACACACACACATACACACATAGACAAACAGACAGACAGAGTCATATTTGTTTTGTGTTCTATAGACGAAAGAAAGTCATATAGGTTTGGAACAACATGAGGGCGAGAAAAAGATGACGCTGCTTTTTTCTTTTGAGTAAAATAGGTATATCTTTAAATATAAGACAAATTAATAAATTAGATGTAAATCAAATTTAAGATTACATATAAAACATTTTTTTGGTGATAGTTATTTAACTTTTTTATTCTTTCAATTATGCAGGATTCAGAGAGAGAGAGAGACAGAGTGAACAAGGGATACAGCTTTCTCAAGACTTCTCACTTCTGGATTTCTATGTCCTGAATACCTTTAATGATACATAATGACCTTCACCTAAACCTTCAGTGGATTACAGAACAGAGGAATAAATCACCACGTCGCAAGACGAAAGGCGTGAGGAGGACTTCAGAATGCTGTGGGAATCGCAGGGTTTTTACTCTCGGTCCTCATAGATCTGCAAACTTATCATTTTCAATGATGACTTCATCATCTGTTGGACACCACTGAATTTATTATTATTATTTTTTTAAGGATCTATTAAATTGCAAATTACAATAACTACAACACCAGAGACAGAAGGATGAACGGGCTGACAGAAACCTCTGTGAAATGCGTACTGGTTGGGGACTGTGCTGTGGGTAAAACTGCTCTTCTTGTACGGTTCACTTCTGAAACATTCCCAGACAGCTATAGACCCACTGTCTATGAAAACACTGGAGTTGATGTATTCATGGATGGAATCCAGATCAGCTTGGGACTGTGGGATACAGCAGGACATGATACATTCCGCCAAATCCGCCCCATGTCCTATCAGCAGGCAGATGTAGTTTTGCTATGCTATTCTGTAGCAAATCCAAATTCTTTAAGCAACTTGCGGCAAAAATGGATCGCTGAAGTGAGGGAATTTCTTCCGAAGGTACCTGTGCTGGTTGTTGCCACACAGACAGACCATCGTGAGATGGGCCCGTATCGTGCCAACTGCACTACGGCCTCGGAGGGCAAACAGGTGGCACAAGAGATCCGTGCCAAAGGATATCTGGAATGCTCGGCTCTCAGCAATCGGGGCGTGCAACAGGTTTTTGAGTGTGCCGTTCGCACGGCTGTTCATCGAGCACAAAGACGGACAAGGCGGAGACTCAAAGACTTTAACCCCTGTAAAGTCTCCTGAATCCTTTTAAAACAGGGATGTTTTTTAAATTATCATCACTAAGATAAAAATTGTTTCTCATATAAAGTCAACTAACTGAAGCCTCAACAAAGACTTCTTAACACTGATGTCTTAATACTGTTTACGTAAAAGACTTTTTGATTTTGAGCCTGCTAGTCAGGTATTGAAATATGACCATAATTTAGACACATCCCAGATATTGAACAGATATTTATTCATGAAACAGCTGTGGCCATGTTCATTTTATGAATAGGCTCGACAGGATTTTACTGTTTAACAATATATAGCCTATTATTGTATTGTTTAAAAGACAGATGCATCTTTTATTGTACATCTACTGCGAATGTACATGTGTAGATGGTTGTTGAAGTCTTTATTTTAAATTTCATTCTTTTAGCTTTATTTTCATGGTTTCTTGTGAATTGAAATGGACCCTTTAAACTCGCTCTTTGCCTGCTGGTCCCTCTCCTAGACCTGTGAAAAAATGATCCACATTAGCTCATAATGCAACACTGAGATCACATTCTGTAATTTTAGGTGGCAAATAAATCACTGACAATAAATTTGCTGACAACACTTTTTTTCCCTCCATGATATGCTGTTTATGGAGCTTAGGAAAAGATAAAACGACAATTTTAGTGCTGAAGATCTTATTCTTAAAAGATAGATTTCATAGTCTTTATGAAGTCATAAGTTGTTTTAATAAAAAAGGGTTAAGCTGGTACATGTATCTGTGTGATCTGTCATGCACAATGAAAGAGCAAAAACGATCTGACTACAATGTATAAATTATTCAGATTTTTGATGAATACGTTCATTTAGTCACTACATGAACGTATTCATCAAAAATCTTAATAATTTAAAAAGGGGTTTCAAAACTTAATGCCAAGAAATCCTAAATATGATAATCCCCTCGTGAAGGACCCCCTTCCTAGAATATACAGGCAGCTGTTTATTTATTTATACTATATAGTCTATATAATATATATAGTTATATAATATAACAAAAAATGTGAAAAATAATTTGATTTTGAAATAATTTGACTTGATTTAAAAATTAAATAATTCGTGTTATTATCATTGTACTAACGTCAAAGAAATTATTGAAAGTGGCAAAAAAGTGTATTATTAAAATGCTATTGAAATTATTTATTATTATTATTATTATTATTATTATTATTATTATTATTATTATTATTAGTAGTAGTAGTAGTAGTAATAGCATTGGAAATATGTATTAAGTTTTTAATAAAATATTATTTTTTAACCCTTTATTTTGCTGAAACTGTCTGGCGACAGCGTACACTTGAGGCCCCTCAGACCTCAATTTGTACACGCATTGGTAAAAATAGTTGCAATGGAGAAAAGTATTGCAAAGCCTTCGACAAACAACAAAACAAAATCTCTGCCTTCTAGAAAATCTTTTTTTTTTGACTGGTAAATTGGTAACTAATTTGGATGAAGGCCTCCATTATAAATTATTTACTGACATCATTAACATTAATGGCAACGTATTTGCTCAGACCCCTCCCCCCATTCTGTTTAAATTGCAGTATAGCATGCTACCTATAAAACATGATAAGATTTGTGCATTATGTCTTCTGTCTTATGCATCTGCATTTGGTATCTAGTCTACATTTAACCATGTAACCACGGGTGTATAGACATTATAAAATGACAAGCGGCTTGGAAAAATCTAGAAAGCTTCTAGAAAATCTATGATAATCTAGAAAATATGTAATACATAATGTCTTAGAACAGTGCAGGATATAATGCAAAAATATTATTTATAACCATACTGAAACACTCTATTCCGAGGTTCCAGGTCTGGTTGTCAGCGTAATGTCTAGAGATAACTTTTATAAAGAAAACGGACAGAGTTCACATGGTTTGAGCTAAAGTCTACTTCAGTTGCAACAGAAACAATATAACACTAAAATGCTTATAGATTACTTACTTTCTTATGCCAGATATTACAAACCTCTATGATTATATATTATACATCAGATATCTTTAGATTGGCTGTGATAGTCACTTTGCACAGCAGTTTTGTCTTTGTGTGGACTGACAGTTTGCTTGTCCGGAAAAGCAATGCGCCATGCAAGCTTGGACATAATGTAAAACCGGTCATGAGGATAAGGCTTGATGCATAGATAAGATCAGAGGAAAATGTACAGTATACAGTTGTTTATAATATTCACAACTAATAGCCTCTGACATTTCAACCATTTATGTCATAAGTTACAAGGCAGGAGGATATTTTTATAAAATTATCAAATGAACACACAGACAGGCAAGATGTTAAAACGAAGGAGATGGTGCGCTACTACACGCACTACATAAAAGGAAAAGTCAGACGAGGAGCTGAAGAAGACATAAAAAAGTATATGTAATGTGGTTTATGGAGATAAGGTGATGTAGGCCGATGCTTTTGGAGAACTGAAGAGTTCAGACCCTGAAACCACATCCCAACAGGAGAACGTCTTTCTCTGAACTTGCTGAAAACACGTGCTTGGCAGCTCTATAGAAAAAATGTATATCTCTTTCTAAATGTTTTGCAAGTAAATGTATTCTTACGTAATCAGAAATATTTTTAACTGATTCTAGAAATCAACGTGAGTGGTTTAATGAAATGTTGCTCTAGAGAAGATGAAAAAATTAGAAAACGAACTACATTTGTACAATTACACTTTAAATGGGTTTATTCAACATTTTAGTAGATTTGTTTAGTATCTTTTGAGTTAATCCCATTTTTAAACAAATGAACGGGGATTAATTAATACAATCAGGACTGTACTCAAACTATAATACATATCACAAAAGAAGAAGTGAAATCTCTCAAAAGATTTGATTTGGTCCTTTTTATTTTGTGAAGCAAACTGGAATTCCACAGGTGAGAATACATGTTACCGGATTGAATATTAACAATGGACGTATATGAACGTAATAAGGTTTTGTGTTACATTTATGAATTTTCTTTCAAAATTTAAAACTATAGATTTATTTATTCTGGACTTCACTAACTTTAACCGTATGGACAAAAAATGTTGAGACATTGCAAAAAATATCTTCTTTAAAACGAGCAAATGATGACAGAATTTTTTTATTTTGGGGTGAACTATCCCTTAAAGTAATTGGCTTGTAACTGTAATATGAGGGTAAGAGAGATTGCTGGAGATGTTATGTGCATTATCAATATTCCTTAGTCCCTATTTGGCCAATTTTCTGCGGTGGTCTGCACAACACACAAAATAATTATACGCACACATATACACATTTGTTCTATGTGACTTTACCGCACAGTCTGGTCTCTTTTCTACAACAGGAAACACCTGCACTGTTCTCTTACCACACGAACGCTCAGATACACATACACACACAATCCACCCATAAAGCATCAAAGCCTTGCACAATCCCCTATTTATGACAGTTAAGCCAAAACTTAAGAGATTGTGCATCATCAGATAAGTTACATATGCATTTAAGTTTCAATTGCTGAGGTGATGCTAACAAACCAAGCCAAAATCATCAGTTGAACCTTTAAGATTTTCCACAATTTGGTTTATCTGGCCAATGGTGAGTCAGAGAGGAATGAGTGTGTAGGACAGGGAAGATACCCCTGAAAATGATACTGAAAGAATCACCTTAATTTCAGAAAGCACAAAGAAAATACACACCCTGAGTCATTTTGAGTCATTATATCATTTTATTGTGTTATTTTATCTCTAAAGATGCACTAATCTGCTCTGCTGCAGTGTAACATAAAGTGAAGAAAGGATGATTATCTAAAACAACTTTCTTTTTTAGCAACATTTATTCAGCTGTAACTGTCTATAATTGTTTACTGGAGCATTGTGGGTAATGTAGTTCAGCAGCATAATATGTCAAAGTGCACTACAGGATATGAAACTCTCCTACGCCTGAGAAAGAAAGAGAAAGATATAAAGATGCATCGAGAAGAACCACTTCCTGTCTTGTTTCTCTCATCTATCATCATTTCAGACCCCACTGTCTTTGTGGGTGTATGCGCTTGTATTCCTGTGTAGGTGCTGGGAAATATGAGGGGGCTGTCTGACACAATCTAAAAAGATCACGAACAGCTCCACAAAGGTGCCAAGAATGCTATAAATCTGTTACAGAGAATCAACATACACTTACCTAAAGGATTAGGAACACCTGTTCAATTTCTCATTAATGCTATTATCTAATCAACCAATCACATGGCAGTTGCTTTAATGCATTTAGGGGTGTGGTCCTGGTCAAGAAAACCTCCTGAACTCCAAACTGAATGTCAGAATGGGAAAGAAAGGTGATTTAAGTCATTTTGAGTGTGGCATGGTTGTTGGTGCTAGACGGGCCGGTCTGAGCATTTCACAATCTGCTCAGTTACTGGGATTGTCACGCACAACCATTTCTAGGGTTTACAAAGAATGGTGTGAAAAGGGAAAAACATCCAGTATTCAGCAGTCCTGTGGGCGAAAATACCTTGTTGATGCTAGAGGTCAGAGGAGAATGGGCCGACTGATTCAAACTGAAAGAAGAGCAACTTTGACTGAAATAACCTCTGGTTACAACCGAGGTATGCAGCAAAGTATTTGTGAAACCACAACAAGCACAACCTTGAGGCGGATGGGCTACAACAGCAGAAGACCCCACCGGGTACCACTTATCTCCACCACAAATAGGAAAAAGAGGCTACAATTTGCACAAGCTCACCAAAATTAGACAGTTGAAGACTGGAAAAATGTTGCCTGGTCTGATGAGTCTCGATTTCTGTTGAGACATTCAGATGGTAGAGTCAGAATTTGGCATAAACAGAATGAGAACATGGACCCCTCATGCCTTGTTACCTCTGTGCAGGCTGCTGGTGGTGGTGTAATGGTGTGGGGGATGTTTTCTTGGCACACTTTAGGGCCCTTAGTGCTATGTGGGCATCGTTTAAATGCCACAACCTACCTGAGAATGTCAAAGCTTGAATAATTTGATTTGATTTGAATAATGATTTCTTGAACATGACAATGAGTTCACTGTACTAAAATGGCCCCCACAGTCACCAGATCTCAACCCAATAGAGCATCTTTGGGATGTGGTGGAACGGGAGCTTCGTGACCTGGATGTGCATCCCACAAATCTCCATCAACTGCAAGATGCAATCCTATCAATATGGGCCAACATTTCTAAAGAATGCTTTCAGCACCTTGTTGAATCAATGCCACATAGAATTAAGGCAGTTCTGAAGGTGAAAGGGGGGCAAACACAGTATTAGTATTGTGTTCCTAATAATCCTTTAGGTATATGTATTTCAACAACAGTTTTTTTAAATGTAATTTTTCTTATATATTCTGTTCTAGTCACAATATGCTGATTTTTTAAATGTGAAATTTCTCATTTTTAGTCCTCTTTTATTCTCCAACACCAGAAAAGCAAAATGACTGCTTTGAAGACATGCAATATGTAATATGAAAATTTGAAGTTTGTTTCCATGGTTATTCATTAATTTACACCTGATGCTCATTTTGGTCATTATTTATTTATTTATTTATTTATTTATTTATTTATTTATTTATTTATTTATTTATTTATTTATTTATTTATTTATTTATTTATTCTTTATTTGACAGGGACAGTGAACAATAAAATATTACCCCAGAATTATACACATCTAAATTTCATCTGTTGTCCCTGACAACGTTAGTTTCTGTGTATTTAAGCCCTGTGTTTTGTTCAGTTCATTGGTTATCGTCGTATATTACCGGCTGTTCTGTTCATGGTTTGCCAAGTCTCTGAGAGTTTTGTTTTTGGAGTTTATTTTAATTAAAAATCTACTGCCAGTGATAGATACAGCTCTTTTATTTCACTGTTTTCAACTGTGCGTGACAAATGTATTAATGGTGTTGACACAAAGCCTATTTAGTAGCAGGCAAGTAAAAACTGTTTTTGAGAAACCTAGAAAAAAATATAAATGTTTAATTTATCCAAATAAGTCTATTATACATAAACTTTTATTCTTTCATATAGCCTTGAAAGGAATCTAATGTAAAATGGGAATTTCTGGGAATTTCTGTCTGAATGCATGTAGCTCCGTAGTATTCATTGAACACACTTTTAATTTTAGTGCTTCAGCGAATGAGAAAAGAATATACCCTTAGAGTAAACTAATACAGGGAACAATGTTACTTGTTCTCACTCTTTAATGAGATTGAAAGTTGATATGGGACACAGATGCAAAGAAAAGGTGAAAAAAAGCATATTTTTAATTTCCGTGTACACGACTGAGAAAGAGATCAGAATGTCAGTGTGTTTCGTTTAGTCCTTGTAATGTGTTATCTGTTAATCTCTGCCATCTTGAAATTCAGTGTGTGCAAATGTAAGAGTGGAGAAAGACCTTTAAAATTCATTGTGTGTAACATTCGAACCACCTGACCTGTCTGCACAACACCCTTGTCAGATCGGCTCTCACTGTGACTGATAGGACAAATACATTCAATCACACACAATCACAATGGACAATCCATCACAAGTCTGAAGAACATCATACATAAGATGTGTCTGCTTTTGAAAGAAAAGAAGATCCCAGTGTTATGAACACACATTCTTTTTACATAGTTGAATATTTCCAAAGTGACATGGTGTGTGTGTGTGTGTGTGTGTGTGTGTGTGCGCGTGTTAGTGTGCATGCTATGTGATACCTCGGCTCTTGTTCCAGAGAAGCAGTAAGAATGACATTCAGGCCTTCAGTGTTGTACCTGGCACACCATCACTCTCAATGTTTAGTTCGCTATGGGACTTCTCGCAGTTTTTCTTTCCTCCTCTGCAGCAAATAACATATAACAATGCCGAGCAAATGAGGAGCAACAGCAAACAACAAGAAGATCGTATTTTATTTTAGCCTTTCTTCTGAAAAATGAAGATCATATTTCTTGTGGTTCACATTAGCATGTTGCTACATGGTAAGTTCATGTTTCTTTTAATACTGAAGCTGTTGAGACATTTTTTTTTCTTAATCAGCATTTTTGTCTTACTGTTCAGTAAAATATCTGAACACAAGACACATAATAGATTTTCAAAGAATATATTTTGAATCAAGTCTAATTTAAATACCTCATTAACAAACTGGCTTTTTTTTATATAATTAAAACATTATTGAATGTATGCTTAAAATAAAAATAAAAGGATAATAGTAAAATAAGACAAAAAGTTTTTTCTTTTCTGAAAAGTTCAACTGTCTGAAATTCTCTTAAAACAACTCTTAAACAATATGAAAATACTGATTAAGAAATAATTGTATATTTACACCCAGTTAAATATATATTACTGTGATATATTTATTTATATAGTACTTTGATAAACACCATGTTACTGAATGATCACCAGTATGCAACAATTTTAAAGTACCTAGATATAATACATGTCTAAATAAAATGTTCAAAATATTTTCTGTACTCTTGATTGGCACCTTAATTTCATAGTTTTTACAAAATTACCATAGTTACAGAGGTAATTTTGGAACGATTTGTTCAATTTTTTTGTATTATTTTGTATGCCATAAGTCTCAACTTTATTGTATTGTATAAAAACTAAATCATTTTTTTTTCCTTCTTCAGTTGTTTTCTCTGCTCAGGGTCGTTTTGCTCAAAAATTGCTGAATGACCTAATGGAGAACTATTCTAATGCTTTACGGCCTGTGGAGGACACAGACAAAGCTCTTAACGTTACTCTGCAGATCACACTCTCTCAGATCAAAGATATGGTGAGCACTAAACATGCACAAGTCTACAAAATATTGACATTTAATCTTTTACCTATTTTACCTCAAGATTTATAGTCACTGAGTAATAAAGCAGAACGAGTTTATAGCCACATGCATCAGATCTACTGCAGATACAGTGTGTCTGAAATAACTTCCGCTGATTTGAGATCAAGGCACACTGTATAACACACCAGCAAAGAACCCACGCACTGTCCGATTGACCTTGATGTGGCATGGCGTGTGTGTTTTCTGGGCTTATTTTGCAACTTAATTCTGAAACCGCACAGATCACACAATGCCCCCAAACTTTTAAAGGTGTCATGAACTGGCTTTAAAAAAAAAATTATACCGTTTCCTGAGGTCAACTTATGATGTTCGCTATGGTTTTCTACATTCAAAAACATCACAACTAATAAGTAATAGGCTATTTTCTACAGTGGTTTTCTACACTGGCTCTCTCCAAAGCGTAAACCACACAGACACCCGTGCACACTCTTCAAACAAAACGGAGATCAAGAAATGAATTTTATTTCACTATTTGAGATTCACCGGCCTGTCAACGGGCTTATATTTTGGTAGCCCATCTGGAAAACACATAGCCCCGGGACGTTGGACTTTGTAATCCCAGGGAATCTGAACCCAAATCGCATTGAACCAACAAATAAAGCCCCGTTCACACCAGCGCCAGCGGCAAAGCGACATGATCCCATTCATTTCAATGGAGTGCTGGCAACTTCCGGCAACACAAGCGACAGTGACCGTTAGCGGCAGAATGTGGGCGTGTCACATTTCAGAAATTTCTACTTTATGCAAATGAGAAGCGATTTTCGCAAGCAACAACCAATAGGAGTGAAGTCAGTGGAGTGCACGTGATCCGTCTGCTGCACTGCTACTGCGGTGTCGTGTCAAGATTGAGGAGAAGTTGATCTTAGTTGTTAGCAGTTTCCCTGTTCTTTACGATATGTCTCTGTGTACATCACAATTTTTTTAAATAATATATTTTATTGTTTAATGTTTTGTATGTTCATTGTATTTATTATATTTTGTATTTTATGTGGAACTTTGATTGTGGCTTTCTTGGCCAGGGCTCAGGACTTGTTCTCAAAGGATTTTCCTGGTTAAATAAGGGTTAAATAAAAAATAAAAAAACATTCAGAGACTCATTTAAGGAGGGCGATCTGCTAATAACGTTTATTGGCATCCCATAGTGGGAATGGCCACTAGCGACATGAATCTCTCGCGCTGGCGACAGGCAGCGACAAAATTGCTGGTGGTGTGAACGGGGCTTTTGGGATTCCAGCCTGTGACAGCGTGTTGGTATGCTCTGTTAGACACGTCACATACAAATAATCAGTATGATCTGTAACAATGCAATAATAACATATAAAAAACATATTTTACTCACATAAGTGTGTTGCACCAGTCCTGTCATATCCAATATAGAAGGCACAACATTGTTTTTTTAATCTCAATGTCTGTAAATTCAGTTTCAACCTGTGTCTTGTTTACAAATGATTATCTTGCTATCTTCGGCATGTTTATTGCTCGGTAACGCGATCGGTTTAGCTCCACGAGTCGGTGGGCGGGGCTAGTGCTTACCCTTCTAATACATAATTGATTAGAGAGCCTCGTTTTCTGGGCCTGGTGTCTATAAAAGCTTTTCTTTTACTAACAAGGACATTTTCAGCTCTGCACTTTAAAGGATATCCTTATATTACCACAACCTTTATATATCAAAGGCTCAAGGGAAAGTTGATTTCTCAATTCATCACCCATTTAAAGGGGTACTTCAGCGCTGGAAAGATGAATCTGTATTTAAACTGGGTCATTAATGTAGTAGAAATGTGAAATTATTTTTGAATTTGGTACCTTCTAGACTGAGAAAAGACAAAATGTATTTTTGTCTCATGGGGATGAAAGACTACAATTCCCAGAATGCTTCGCTGCCCTGTGAGGCCATTCCTAAAGCCACCTACTGGATTACAGTGACTGAGTTCAGAAAGTACAATTAAATACTGAACGTGTCTGATCAATATAACGATTGAGTTTCCGCGTGAGTCTCACAGCACTAACGCAGCAGGAGTCAGATTACATTTAAGAGGACGAGAGAAATTTTTCCAGAAATAATATGCATAAATCTCTTGTCTTATTGGGGATATAAGGGGGGAAAGCACAATCATTTGAATATACTCCAGGGCTTCTACTGATACAAAGCCATATGCTAATCGCTAAAGTAACCCTTTAACATCTGAAAATATGCCTAGCTCAAATTCATATACTCATTTTGGCACAGTGCTTAAATAACCACCGTTAACTAGGCTACTTGTAAATGCTTTTTGCCTAAACAATTATGCAGTTATAGAATTGCCAATAGTAACCAACCATGCAAACTTGCCATCAATAAATTACCAGCTGTGGTCTTCACTACAGTCGCAGTTATAGTAGATAACTGTAGGTGTCAGAAGTTATCAAATGTTTACCATGTGGATCCTTTTCTCATTAACTCTCTGTATCCTGTAACACTGTAAACATTATATGTATGTAGCTAGCAAGTGTGCCACTACGGATCATGTTTTCTCCTCACTTTAAAGTGTTTTATGTATCAGTGTCATTTATCAGTATAATGTGTCAGTATGTGTGTTTAAGTAACCTGGAAAATAAGATTTTTATTATTTATTCTAGTTATTTATCATATTTTCAATTGCGCAAAAGAAATGTCATCTTTAAAATAAGAAATATTAAATCATTAATTAGAAAAAAAATATATATAATATATATATAATGCTTATGCGTAGTAATTATAAGGAGTAAAATGTTGAATAAACAAATTAATATAAACGTCAGAGAGTCTCATGTGTTCCACACATGAAAGGAAAGCATAAAGTTTTGCAAACAACATGAGGGTAAATTATGACAAATGTAATTTTAGGGAAACTTTTACTGTAACTTACAGTTACATTGTATTTGTACGGTTTTGCGTTCAGTGTTTGTGTGCTCTGTCTAGTTTGTAAGGCACTGGTAGTCATTGTTTATTTGTGTTCCAGAAAGAGAATTTCTCATTTAAGAGGCACTGAATTTCCGCCCTGATCACACTCAATCAAATATTAATTTACTGAACCTGAGGAGTACTTTTAACCAATGAGATGTGATATGTAGAAGGCATTAAGTGCAACCTAAGGGTTCAGACTTTCTTCCCTTTCATTCTTCATTGTTGTGAGAAAGTGTTCCATGTAGAACAACAGGGTTTTATCTTGCAGATCAAGACCCTGTGTGACTGAATACTCGGGACTAACACACAGTGTAACCCATACTTTTACTTCAAAGAAAATTATATATCTAACTGTATCAGATTATTGAACATGTTTACAGTAAGCACAGATGTCTGATAAAGAATGCAATATCTGCAAACTATTCCTTTATATGTGTGCAAACTGTTGTTAAACGTCACATCAATAACATACATTCATAGATTTGGATAGATTTGGATACAGTAACAATAAAGTTGCTTTATGTTTGATTCTTTGTGCTAGGACGAAAGGAACCAGGTTCTAACCACATACCTGTGGGTGCGTCAGATCTGGCATGATGCCTATCTGCGCTGGGATAAAGATGAGTATGATGGGCTGGAGGTCATTCGAATACCCAGCGATCTTGTTTGGAGACCAGACATCGTTCTATATAACAAGTAAAACACCTTCAGTACATTTATTACCAGTTGTCAAATACACACTTTATCTAGCATTAAATGAATTAATTGAATTATTAACCTCTATATCTCTTTTTTACTTAGTGCGGATGAGGAGGACTCCTCTGGACCCCCAGGCACTAATGTGGTATTGAGGTATAATGGTGAGATCACTTGGGACTCCCCTGCCATTACCAAGAGTTCCTGTAAGGTGGATGTCTCTTATTTCCCCTTTGATAGTCAGGAGTGCAACCTTACCTTTGGCTCCTGGACCTATAATGGCAACCAGGTAATATGCACTTGATACATGCAGCAAATACAATAGTTAACATGCATGTATTCTTCTGTTGAGCTATTCTAATTAGTTTATTTGGATAAACCTTTTGTCTCTAAACATATTTAAGATGACCACACTGTTGTGTAAGAATATGTAATCCCCTAGCTCACTAACTGTAGGTAAGAGCAGGGTTATTTTAACACAGACGGGTTTTTGCTTATTTACACAGAAAATGCTTAGATGTAAGTACTGTATAAACACAAGTCAGCTGCATTCTTAATATCCTTAACAAAAGCTTGAGATATATGTAATGGTAAATGAAAAAGCTCCATACTGTGAATATATTGAAGCTGTATGCTAAATGTTAGTTAGTACATCCTCAACATCACAAATTATGAAGTGACATCAAAATATTATATTGCCAAAAGTATCGAGACACCCCTCCAAATCACTGAATTCAGATGTTGCAATCACTTCCATGGCCACCACATGTATAAATTCAAGCACCTAGGCACGCAAACTGCTTCTATAAACATTTGTGAAAGAATGGGTCACTCTCAGGAGCTCTGTGAATTCAAGCTTGGTACAATGATAGGTTGCCACCTGTGCAAAAACTCCATTTATGAAATTTCTTCACTACTAAATAGTCAACTGTTCGTGGTATTACAACAAAATGGAAGCAACTGGGAACAACAACAACTCAGCCAAGAAGTGGTAGGCCACGTAAAATCACAGATCGGGGTCATCACGTGCTGAGGTGCACAGAAGTCACCAACTTTCTGCAGTCAATAGCCTACAGACCTCCAAACTTCGTGTGGCCTTCAGATTAGCTCAAGAACAGACAAAGAGCTTCATGGAATGGGTTTCCATGGCCAAGCAGCTGCATCTAAGCCTTGTGCAATGTAAAGCAGGGGTTTTTAAACCTGTCCTGGAGGACCCCCAACCCTGCACATTTTGTATGTCTCCCATATTTGACACACCCTTTTCAGGTCTTGCAGTCTCTTATAATAAGCTCATTAGTTGAATATGGTGTGTTAGATGAGCAAGACTTTGAAAACCCCTGGTGTAAAGCACGCCGCCACTGGACTCTAGAGCAGTGGAGACGTGTTTACTGGAGTGACGAATCACGCTTCTCTGTCTGACAATCCGATGGACAAGTCTGAGTTTGGCGGTTGCCAGGAGAACAGTACTTGCCTGACTGCATTGTACCAAGTGTAAAGTTTGGTGGAGGGGGATTATGGTGTGGGGTTGTTTTTGGCCCCTTACTTCCAGTGAAAGGGACTCTTAATGTTTCAGCATACCAAGACATTTTGGAAAATTTCATGTTCCCAACTTTGTGGGAACTGTTTAGGGATGGACCCTTCCTGTTCCAACATGACTGCGCACCAGTGCACAAAGCAAGGTCCATACCTACATGGCTGAAGGAGTTTGGTGTGGAGAAACTTAATGGGCCGGCACAGTCCTGACCTAAATCCGGTAGAACACCTTTGGGATAAATTAGAGCAGAGACTGTGAGCAAGGCCTTCTTGTCCAACATCAGTGCCTGACCTCACAAATACACTTCTAGAAGAATCGTAAAAAATGTTCCATAAACACACTCCTAAACCTTCCCAGAAGAGCTGAAGCTTTTATAGCTGCAAAGGGTGGGCCAACTCCATATTAAACCTTACAGATTAAGAATGGCATGTCAATAAAGTTCATGTGCATGTAAAGGGAGGCGTCCCAAAACTTTTGGCAGTGTACATGAACACATAGAAAGGATGTCATTAAATAATATTAAAAGCTATAGAAAATGTATGGTGTCTTGACCTATGTGTCGTTTTCAATCACTGGCTGTAACCTCATTTCTGCTGCATATATATATATATATATATATATATATATATATATATATATATATATATATATATATATATATATATATATATATATATATATATATATATATATATATATATATATATATATAAAACCCGTTATTCTGTGAGAAGGTAGTTAGGAGGATATAGGCAGAATTTTTAATTTTCCCCTGCTGAAAATATTATCATCTCCACTGTAATCCTAGGTGGACATCACTATGGGCATGGAGAGTGGTGACCTTTCAGACTTTGTGGAAAATGTGGAATGGGAGTGTCATGGCATGCCAGCTGTTAAAAACGTCATTATGTATGGCTGCTGCTCGGACCCTTACCCTGATATAACATACACAGTGCTTCTCAAGCGACGATCTTCCTTCTACATCTTCAACTTGCTTCTGCCATGTTTCCTCATTTCATTCCTGGCTCCGCTGGGCTTTTACCTGCCTGCTGATTCTGGGGAGAAGGTCTCGCTGGGGGTGACGGTGCTGCTGGCTCTGACTGTATTTCAGCTGATGGTGGCAGAGAGTATGCCACCCTCGGAAAGTGTTCCACTAATTGGTGAGTTTAGAGTGGAGCATAATGGAGCATAATTTCTCTCTGGTTAAAGAATATGGTTGCAGTTCCGGTTAGAGTGTTAAATGTGGTTCTGTTTATACAATTTGGTTATAAGTGTGACAACCAGTGTTGGGGAAAGTTACTTTCAAAAGTAATGCATTACAATATTGCGTTACTCCCTTTGAAAGTAACTAATTGCATTATTTAGTTACTTTTTAAGAAAAGTAATGTACATTAACTTTACTTTTACATTAAATTTGCCTTAATTTTTGTCACCTGGGCTGGGCTTGTTTTTTATATTTAACATAATTTTTATATTTTGGGGCAAATGTAAAGAACCTTTCACACCAAAATTGGAATAATAAGCCTCAGGCTGAAGGAAATGCAAATTCACACGTGTACAGTAGAGGCCGCCACTCAAACAAACATTTTAGCTGTCATTCTGGATAACAGAAGTAGGCTGATAATTGATCTTTAGGACGCAGAAGAAAAAAGTTGAACACTTACTTCAACAACAACAACAACAAAAAAATGTAAATACATTTTTTCTTATGGTTTACCTGAATCATCAAAGGTCAGCAAGCAAGTACATTAGCCTATAAAGTGAGATTAAATGCATAAAAATATTTGTTTTATTTAACATGTTTAATTATTGGAGGTTTGCATATTATTCTGATTTTGCATTTTATTGATTTTATTAATTTTGAGGAATACTGAATTTGTTTTTGGGCAAGTGAGATTGGCAAATGCCTGCTCACATTTAGTCTAGAGCTACAGGTGCGGGTCATATAATTAGAATGTCATCAAAACATTTATTTATTTCACTTATTCCATTCAAAAAGTTAAACTTATATATTATATTCATTCATTACACACAGACTGATATATTTCAAATGTTTATTTCTTTTAATTTTGATGATAATAACTGACAACTAATGAAAATCCCAAATTCAGTATCTCAGAAAATTAGAATATTGTGAAAAGGTTCAATATTGAAGACGCCTGGTGCCACACTCTAATCAGCTAATTAACTCAAAACACCTGCAAAGGCCTTGAAATGGTCTCTCAGTCTAGGTATGTAGGCTACACAATCATGGAGAAGACTGCACATTGACACCTTGCACAAGGAAGGCAAGACACAAAATAGGCTGGCTGTTCGCAGAGCTCTGTGTCCAAGCACATTTAAAGAGAGGCAAAGGGAAGGAAAATATGTGGTAGAAAACAGTGTAAAATCAATAGGGATAACCGCACCTGGGGAGGATTGTGAAACAAAACCCATTAAAAAATGTGGGGGAGATTCAGAAAGAGTAGACTGCAGCTGGAGTCAGTGCATCAAGAACCATTACGCACAGATTGCAAGACATGGGTTTCAGCTGTTGCTTTCCTTGTGTCAATCCACTCTTGAACAACAGACAGCGTCAGAAGTGTCTCGCCTGGGCTAAAGACAAAAAGCTGCTGAGTGGTCATGTTATGTTCTCTGATGAAAGTAAATTTTGCATTTTCCTTTGGAAATTATGGCCCCAGAGTCTGGAGGAAGAGCACAGAGTCTGGAGGCACAACACCCACATTGCTTGAAGTCCAGTGTAAAGTTTCCACAATCAGTGATGGTTTGGGGTGCCATGTCACCTGTTGGTGTTGGTCCACTGTGTTTTCAAGTTCAACGCAGCCGTATACCAGAAAGTTTTAGAGCACTTCATGCTTCCTGCTGCTGACCAACTTTATGGAGATGCAGATTTAATTTTCCAACAGGACTTGGCACCTGCACGTAGTGCCAAAGCAACCAGTACCTGGTTTAAGGCCCATGGTATCCCTGTTCTTAGGGTGTACTCACACTAGGCACGGTTGCCATGAACCGGGCCTGAGTACGATTGCCCCCCTCCCCACTCCCCCTCTGGCCTGCACTCACATAGGGTTTCAGCATTCGTGCCGGAGCACGCTTACGTCATTATGGTGCGACGGTTTCGGGTTTCAGCATTCGTGCCGGAGCACGCCTACGTCATTATGGTGCGATGGTTTCGGGATAAACAGGAAGAGCGGTGCTCTCTGAGTCTGAACACAATGTCCATTGCTTTGTTTTCTTTGTCGATAATTTTGTGTCGTTTGGTCCACGGTGGTCCCCTCTCACAGCCTGTTGTTAAACAGATGTGTCGCCTTAGTAGCGCGAAGATTTTCACGTAATCGTGCTGCTCGTATGAGGAGGTTTGCAAGGTACCAGCTGAAGTGCAGCAAGGACTTTGCAGCTTTGATTATGGACTCCAGCACGGACAGCGCTCACACTGCATGCGAACCGCGCCCGAGTCCAACTGAACCGTGCTCTGGCCCACCTCTTCCAAGCGGGCCAAGGCCGGCTAATCGAGCCGTGCCCGGGCACGGTTCGGAGCACTCACATTAGTCAAACGAACCGCGCTTTGGTGGTCAAACGCACTCGGGCACGGTTCAAACTGGCTAGTGTGAGTACACCCTTAATTGGCCAGCAAACATGCCTGACCTTAACCCCATAGAACATCTATAGGGTATTGTGAAGAGGAAGATGCGATATGCCAGACCCAACAATGCAGAAGAGCTGAAGGCCACTATAGAGCAACATGGGCTTTCAAAACACTTGAGCAGTGCCACAGACTGATTGACTCCATGCCATGCCGCATTGCTGCAGTAATTCAGGCAAAAGGAGCCCCAACTAAGTATTGAGTGCTGTACATGCTCATACTTTTCAGTTGGCCAAGATTTCTAAAAATGCTTTCTTTGAATTGGTCTTAAGTAATATTCAAATTTTCTGAGGGGGATTTTTTGGGATTTTTCTTGGTTGTCACTTATAATCATCAAAATTAAAAGAAATAGACATTTGAAATATATCAGTCTGAGTGTAATGAATGAATATACTATACAAGTACTTTTTGAATATAATTAGTGAAATAAATCAACTATTTGATGATATTCTGATTATATGACCAGCATCTTTACAATATCCATCACGTTTACACAACGCCTCTGCACGTAACGGTTTTCTCAACAATGGGATAAGAGAGCTGTCAGTCAATAAACGGGAAAATAAAGTAAGTTGCGTTACTTATTTGAAAAAGCAACTCAGATATTTTACCGTAAACTTTAAAGTAACACTTTACTTTAGTTACTCGAAAAAAAGTAATCTACTTGTAATGCGTTACCCCCAACACTGGTGCAACCATATGCTTTTTGTCACTGTCACTGTGGTTAAAGACCTCTCTCATGGCTCAATTGGTCCCTTAGTGGCAGTTGAAGTTAACTATCAAGTAATTATTTTGACTGCTTTTTATGACTTTGAATATGTTCAAATGGGAAATAAATGATTTCTAGTTATGGCTGGGTGACAGTTAATCTTTCAGAAAAATAGTAAACCAAATAAACAACCATTATTCTGGAATGTTTAAAACAGGTAAATCGCAGTATCACGTATCACTTAATGAATCACTAAATGTATCACTAAATGAAGACAAAGATATCTAATCACTTTTATTGAAATATACCAGTATATTCATGCAAAGACAAACAATCCCTTACGAAAATTAACCATGGTTTCACTATGAATAAAAAACAAAACCAATCAAAAATTAACCATGGTATTTGTGGTAATACATATAGTAAACAATTCGCACCCCCCAAAACCATGGTTACTACACTTTTACAATAAAAACAACAACATAATTTTCATAAGTGTAAAATAAAGTAGCTACAATGTTATCCCCTCCCTCCCCAGGCTCGCTGTTGCCCTTTTAGTATGCATGTCAAAAAACCCTCCCATTATCTTAATCTCCCAATCTTGTGAGAAAAAATAAGTTTATTGGCCTAAAAAAGGTGTGTTAAAAATCGTTATGCCCTTGATATTTGTTTTATAATGCTGCCAAAATCATATTTATATATATTGGTAATTTATCTGCAGCCCTACTCCTGTTCTTTTGTTTATCTTTTGTCATAAACTGGTTCTCAACTCTGCCCCTGAGGACTACTTTCCTGCAGAGTTTAGCTCCAACCTTGATCAAACTCATCTGTCTATAACTTTCTAGTATTCCTGAAGACTTTGATTAGCTTGTTCATGTGTGTTTGATTAGGGTTGAAGGAAACACTCAGGTAGGTGGGGTTGTTGTGCCACCCTTGAGAAATCCTGTCATACCATTTAAAAGTGCTTATTTAGATGTCAAGTTGCTGTATGAACAGGGCAATCAAGTAGCACCTGACAGTATACAGTTGCCAATCCCAAACACTTATTATGTTAATGTAGTGTTTTTTTGTTATTTATCCACTATGTGTCTTTCTTATAGGAAAATACTACATCGCAACAATGACCATGATAACCGCTTCTACATCATTGACTATCTTCATCATGAATATACACTTCTGTGGAGCGGAAGCAAAACCTGTGCCCCACTGGGCCAAAGTCCTCATAATAGACTACATGTCAAAGATCTTTTTTGTATATGAGGTAGGGGAGAACTGCACCACACCTGAAAGCGACAGAGGACCATTGTTCTCTGAAGACCCGCTGGCTAGCCTGGAGAGAGATGGGTATTTTGACAAAGGGTTTTATGGAGACTGTCAGAATGATAACACAAAACACATTCAGTTTAATGGGTACAATCATAGAGACCACCGACATGGGAATGGGTACCATCACAACAACAGTGAATATCGGCAACATAGGCACCAGCATCAAAGAAGGACCCGCTCATCTTCGAATTCCCCTATCCGACAGAATACCAATCATCCGAAATATACACACTACATTGGTCGAGATGGAAGCGATAAGCTCCCACTAACAAGCCAGGAAAAACTAAAAGATAGCGAACTGTCCATTCCAGAAAAACTTAATGGATACACCTATGATCATGGCAATGGTTATCTCAATGGAGTGGGCTATCTCCATGATAATAGCTACAGCAAAACCTTTGGAGCAGATAGATACAATAAGACCCCCACTGGCACAGGATATGTATGCGTCTGCGGCCAACATCAGAAAGTGGTGCAAAACATTGACTACATAGCTAACTGTTTTAGAGAGCAAAGGGCACACCAGGCAAAAGGGGCAGAGTGGAAGAAGGTTGCCAAGGTGATGGATAGGTTCTTCATGTGGGTGTTTTTCATTATGGTTTTCCTCATGAGTATCCTTGTCATGGCTAAGGCAACCTAAAGCAATTTACACATTAAAGACGCAAATGATTGATTATATTATGGGTAACTCTGTATAAAGACCATTTAGTTACTGATTATTATTATTATTTTTTAAACAATAAATTCTCTAACCCCGTATTTGTCGAAAATGGGCGCTTGTTCTACATTCAATGTATTGCAGTTACAACATGAGTGTTTAATCGTCTAGCTTTCTTTATTGTTTACTTTATTCTTTCCACTAAAGAAGATTTTCTGATTGTAATATTTAAAGAAATGGCATTAATAATTCAGGTGTAGACGTGTTCCCACATGTGTATATAGGGTAACACAATCTTTGTCTGGCATGGACACACATTAATAATGCATAATTAACCTTGCACATGCGTATGGACAGACATCCACACTATCACACATTAAAAATTCATAAATAGACCAGTCTTGAATGCTGAATGAACACACACACACACACACACACACGCGCACGCGCACGCACACGCACACACATCGTGTTTCCATGTTTTATGGGGACTTTCCATAGGCGTAATGGATTTCATACTGTACAAACTGTACATCCTATCCCCTTACACTGCCCCTACCCCTAAACCTACCCATCACAGGAAACATTTAGCATTTTTACTTTCTCAAAAAAACTCCTTCTGTGTGATTTATACAATGTTTTCCTCACAGGGACCTAAAAATGTCCCCACAAGGACAAGGACAAGGATTTTGGATATTGCCATCTTTGTGGGGACATTTCGTCCCCATAACGTATGGGATTACCAGGCCACACACACACGCACGCACGCACGCACGCACGCACGCACGCACGCACGCACGCACGCACGCACGCACACACACACACACACACACACACACACACACACACACACACACACACACACACACACACACACACACACACACACACACACACACACACACACACACACACACAAACACAGCAAAGCTTGCATCCTTGACCAGTGCTAACATCTACATTCTGCAACTTCTATATGTACTTGTGTTAACCTATTTCTTTGATTTGCTGTACTTATTTCTTGGTTTGTCCTCATACAATATTCTTTACAAATGGTGCTACAAAAATAAAATCTTTATTATAATCCTAGAATCTTAGACTACTGTTAAAAAAAGGCAAAAGTTAAATAAAAAGAGAGTAATTAGCCCTGAAACCTCAAATTGCCCACTGAAACATGATATGTGACTCAATTCCTGGGTAAGGATTAAACCAAGCCTTGCATGAAAAAGAGCAACTCAAAAAGGGGCTGCACCAACAGATTGCGGACATTGGCAAAAGATTATGGTTATATAGGTTTGGTTGGATCAGTGTTAAGACGATCAGTTGGTTGGTTCTTGTTTTCAGCGACAATAAGTTCAATATGCGTTAGTTGAGTTGTGGAATGATAAGTAACATACTGTAATCTGGTCCCTGATGCCCCTACAGAAATGTAATGCATATATATGTCCCTATATCCAAGTAGTGATGTCATATATTATGTTTCATATAATAATAATAATAATAATAATAATAATAATAATAATAATTTGTTACATTTTATATAGTGCTTTTCTGGGTACTCACACACCAGCTGATTGGTGGAGAGGAGACATGATTAAGTGTGATGAGGTGATTAAGACAATCAGTGTATGGGGATTATAAGGAGGCCATGAAGGACAGAGCCCAATGGGCAAATTTGACCAGGATGCCGGGGTTACACCCCTACTATTTTTTCAAAGGACATCCTGGGATTTTATATGACCATGGAGAGTCAGGACCTCAGTTTAATGTCTCATCCAAAGGACAGTGCTCTTTGACAGTACAGTGTCCCCATCACTATACTGGGGCGTTAGGACCCACACAGACCACAGGGTGAGCACCCCCTGCTGGCCACACTAACACCTCTTCCAGCAGCTACCTGGTTTTCCCAGAGCCCTGCTTAGCTTCAGTGGGAAACCAGTCTTGGGTAACAGGGTGATAAGGCAATACATTATTAGCACACATCCTCACGATATATGATGATATAGGTTTATGCCATGTATGAAATACCCATAGAAGAATTATTATATTTACATTTAAATTATTGATATGCCATAATAGTATATGATGACTTTTTATATGGTACTAATTTATATATGCAAGTTTATTTAAACAATATATGCAAACATTCATTATGCTTATATTGAATTTTATATAGATTTATATGGTTAAATACCACATATAAAATGAATCTATATATTGTTTATCATTTCTTTTAGTCTTATTTTTTTGTAATATTGTTGTTAGTCAATTGTTTCTTTTCATTTTGGTGAATTCCTTGCAAATGCTGATATTGTTTTGTTTGTTTGTTGTAGCTGTCATGGTGTTATGGAGTCAAATAAGGTGTATTGTGGAGTTAACAAGGATAATACATGGGAAAGAAAGGGATAACAAACATCCAAAAAGAGCATTTTTTTTAAATTTCAAGTTCGCTGTTATTAGTAGCTGAATGCTTTTATGTTGTCTGTACTGTGTAGCATGAAGGGGTTTGTGTTTTGTTTGTTTATTTTTTTAAATAACATTAAACATATTTTATATATACATATACATAAAGTATATACTATGACAACAACATTTATCAGTGACATGTCAGTGACAGTAATTTGTCACATATATAAATTAAACATAATATAGGGAATAGAGTTATATATCAGTATATGAAATTGTTCTAATTTCTGGTAGGTTTCATAGCTGTGCATATATGTGCATTTATATTTGTACTCTTTTTTTTCAAGATTTACAAAAAATTATATAATGGGAATGTACAACGTGAATCCATTTTCCAAATCGTGTTTTTGTCTTAACCTGAATTATTGCGGTACACTTATAATAAGTGTTTATATCGGGACTGTTTCATGCTAGACTGGTAGGAGCCAAGCCTGCAGTCTCCCTCTCAGATACTAAAGCTTTCGTGCCTCGATCGCCCCCCGGTGACTGGTCCCAGTATAGCCGCCTCTCTGTGTTTTCTAATGGACACGAGGCAAAATAACAATAAAATTACACTTCAAAAATTTGTTCCCCAAAGTTAGTTCATGTCATTGAAGGCAGTTATCATCACAATGATTTCATTTAAAGTGTTCGTTTTTAAAATAAGTTTAGTTTTAGTTCTTTATCTGATGCTTTAAAAACAGGGGGTGTGACGTCATGATTGACAGCTAAGATTGACGTCTTCTCTGAGTGAAGTTGTCACTAAGGCACTAACGGACTTTTTTCTAAATTTTTGGGAGCAGATTGGAGCTTTAGCTTTAATTTCTACATTTCCATAACTGTTTATTTTACACCAACATAATTAATTGTTCTGCATCTGTGAGAGTGTGAGCGGGCTTTTGATATCGCGACTGTACTTCCTGCTGTACTTCCTGCGCTCTACTGTACAACTCCGGTCCTGAAATCGCTACTGCGCAGACTCGGTCCAAAGAAGTCAGCACTGTGCAGGCCGCCTGAAAACTTCAAATATGGCAAGCGGAAATGGATGATGTCCAGTCGTACATATTTTTTTTACGGTCTATGGTAGGAACCGCTGCAGAGGAGCACAGTCCCTGCATGACTCGCTATATGTACTGCAATGTTCTTCCGCAAGAAGCATGTAGTTCTGTTTATTTACCGCTAGAGCACAAAAAGTTATAGACTACAGCTTTAATAATGTGCCTTTTGGTTCTTTGTTATGTATATTTGGAATATATTGTGTAAATAATCAAAAATACATTATTTTAATCTCCTCACATTCTTATAGTTCCCTCACAGTCCCATTCACCTGATAAGGCAATTAGGGAAAGGGTCATTGTCAATGATTCATGATCATTCATGCCTTCTTGCGTATGGCCTTTAAAACACAAAACACGTCATACAAATTTTTAATGTGAATGAATGGGCAGGATGATTTTTTACATTGTTTTGAAGCAAAAGTTCTAAGATGCAAGATCCAGTTCTCAAAAGTCTTTTGAACATACAGTATGAGTTTTATGGCATTTCAGTGAATCATAATAGTAATAATAATGTGAGATGTTTGGAATGTGAGAAGAAGTATCTTATATTGAATACGGAAGTGAACGAGTAGCCAGTAATAGGTAGCCTAGAAATCTAGACGCACCCTAGCGGCAGCAAATCTAATCTGCTGCGAGTGTTGTCTAGCAACTCTCAATACACTTCTGAGCTGTAAAAGCCAAACTCTGGTTGGGCCAGTCACATCGTGTATAGAGTCGGTGGGCGGGGCTTAACATAATGACAGCCGAGTTGCGCTTGTGTGCTACTAATAAACACAGAAACTGGCCAACGGCGGTCTTTTGAATCAGCTTTGACCGTGACTCTGGAAGACTTGGAGTTAAGCTTTTCTCTGAGAAAAGAACAAAGAGTGGCACTGAAGTCATTCTTAAGAAGGGAAGATGTGTTCTGAGTTTTCCCGACCGGATACGGCGAAAGTTTAATCTGTCAACTACTAGCTCTGCTTCACCTTCGTTGCAGTGCCATCCAATTGCATGCACGCTGTGCAGAGGGCGTTTGAAAGACAACCGTTTATTGGATTGAGCCCTGTCAATGGTGAGTTTCCAGACCAAACATCCCAGCTAGCAGGGAACGTTCTCAGAAGTTTGGCTAACATTCCCTACAAGTTGGGTTAATGTTCTGAAGAAAATATTTGAATATGATGTTTAATGAATATTTTAAGAATGTGTTCTCATTTACATTTTTTCCCTAAAGCGTTAAATGCAAACCAAGATATAACATTTTAACTGCAACATTCAAGGGATGTTTTAGTAATATTTCTGAGGTAACAAGTTGTACAATGATCTTAAAAAAACATTGTCCCAAAGTTTCATAATAACAAGGGAAGAACATTCCCTCTGCCACATTAGGAAACTGTTTTGAGGATATCATTGAGCAATGAGATGTTGCATGTTCTTTATAAATGTTCTTCTAATGTGATGAGTTAACAAAATTAGAACATGTAACTTACAACATTTTGATAATATTTTGGGAGTGTTCTTAAATTGACGCTTTTTATAATGATCTCAATATAATATTGTCCTAATGTTTCATAACAAACAAAGGAAGAACATTCTCTCCGCCACATTAGGAAACTGTTTTGAGGATATCATTGAGAGATGAGATGTTGAATTTATAAATGTTCTTTTAATGTGACGAGTTACCAAAATTAGAACATTTTACTTGCAACCTTTTGAGTATATTTTGAGAATGTTCTTAAATTAAAGTTTTTATATTGATTTTAATAAAACATTGTTCCAGTGTTTCATAATAACAAAGGAAGAACATTTTCTCTGCCATATTAGGGAACTGTTTTTAGGAAATCATTGATCGATGAGATGTTGAATGTTTTTATAAATGTTTTTCTAATGTGACGAGTTAAGAAAATTAGAACATTTTGCTTGCAACATTTTGAGTATATTTTGAAAATGTTCTTAAATTAAAGTTTTTATAATGATCTCAATATACAGTAATATTGTCCTAATGGGACAGATTCAATAAGTATCGGAGTGGAACTATAGGAAGAGCCTGTGGTAGGTTGACTCTTGAGGGAACCCCTCTTGTAAAACTGTTTAAATATATCTTAGAACCTAGCAGTAGTTTTGGGAGTTCATCTTCCCGAAAGGTCCATTTAGCTCATTGATGGACTCTGGGCCATTTATCAAACATCGTCAAATTACTCACAAGAACACTGCTAAGAATTGACTTAAGAGTAAAAAAAATTATTGGCTCAAAGCTGCGCTTAAACGTTAGTTATCAAGCATCCGAATCATACTTTAAGTAAAGTGTAGGACTAAATCTTAAGTGTCAGTCTTAAGCTTGGGACATACTCTGCAAGAACAAAGAAATGTGTTTGTTTTCTCGAGGTGGTAAGAACAAGAACAAAGGTCGTTCTGGCCAGTACATTCCATACTTCACGAGAAAAGCAGGTGTGTAATCTACGTTTCTCCGCATTAACCACGCCCACATTACATTTCTGACTAATAACACAATAGTTCTCGGACACCAGCAAGAAAAAAGTTCTGCTCAGACGATGTGTCGAGAACAAGCTGCGAGAACTCCCAAACCAGGGCTGCGTGAACAAAATTACGTAATTGTTCTTGCATTGTGTGTTCAAGCCTTTAGAGTCGATTCAAGACACTTTGCTGTGCCACGAACAGGATTTTGGATGATGTCACTGAATCGCTGAATAGGTCCTTATTTAAGAACTTTCTCAGATAAATTCCCATTGAATGGTGAAATTCCTTTACATTCAACACACATTTGACAATAAAGAATTTTCAAAACAATACATTATAATATACACATTAGAAATTAAAGATAATCACATTTTCCCACCATGTCTTAATTAAAAGTTTTAAACTGGTGTGCTGTTAACTGACCCATATACAGCCTAGATTTCATTGTATAATTAGCCACCATGGATTCCAAAAGAAAATCAAACTGGCGGGAGAAAGAAGCGATCGCAGAATGTTATAAAAGGCAAGTTCAGTCCAGCAGCACTGACAAAGATTATGCCTGCTCTGTCCAAATGATATGTTTGATTATCGTTTGTCAAACATTTCAAAAACATTCTTCCTCTTCTAAAAAAATTGCGCATGCATCTGTCTCCTCAGTGCCATCACAAGCCCTTACTTTCAACTCCTAACCACTTGAGAGACCTCACAAGCTGTCTTAAATAACTGGGAGAGTAAGCGGGTTGTAAAAAAGTTTGTAGATATGGGAAGGAAGGAGACGGGAACCAGCGAACATCAACAACTTTAATTCAAAATAAATAAAACGAAAGTAACGTGGGCAGCCCCTCATGGACGACTGCCCGCACACACATAACAAACCATAAACAAAACTCAATGTAAAGTCCAGGTCTGGTCCTCTCTTCCACTGTCTTTGCTCCTCCTTTTATACTCCCATCACTCCTCTGTGAGATGAGATCGGTGTGTCGCGCAGCTGCCGCTCATTATTACTCACCACCGGCCCGCTCTCACGTCCCTCGCCTCGCTGCTTGCCACAGCGGTATTTTTAGCTTTAAGAAATTTGATGACTTGCTTTTATACTTAAGTTTGAAAGTAGGGGTAAGTTTCATGAATTCTCAGCACTTAAAGGGTTACTTCAGCGATTAGCATATGGCTTTGTATCAGCAGAAATCCTGGAGTATATTCAAATGATCGTGCTCCCCCCTCTTTATCCCCCTGAGACGAGAGATTTATGCATTTTATTTCTGGAAAAATTCCTCTCGTGACGCAAATTGACGATATTTGCGTCATCTTTGGAATGTTTGCCCAGAGGCTGAAGACTACAGCCAGCAGAGGGAGCCATTTCAGCATGTTTTCAACTCACGCATGGGGAATGGGAGATCACACTTACAGCACAGCTCAGCTACAGGCATGAATTTAAACGGATGCTGAGCAATGTAAGTGTTTTAACTTCTAAAATTAATTTATATGAAAGTTAAGCTTGATAGAAGGCATGAACTGAAAACGCGTTGTGAATGTATGCCGCGAATGTGGTCGCGATTACCTCAGCTCTCATCATGAAAGTTCATCAGCTCATTTATGACCTTAAATGTAATGGGAGAGACTGTAATGGGAGAGACTGACTCCTAATCTGAGTTAGTGCTGTGAGACTCACACAGCAACTCGATCGTTATATTGATCAGATACGTTCAGTATTTAATTGTACTTTCTGAACTCAGTCACAGTAATCTAGTAGGTGGCTTTGGGAATGGCCTCACAGAGCAGAGAAGCATTCTGGGAATTGTAGTCTTTCATCCCCATGAGACAAAAATACAGTCTTTTCTCAGTCTAGAAAGCACCAAATTCAAAAATAATTTCACATTTCTACTACATTAATGACCCAGTTTAAATACAGATTCATCTTCCCAGCACTGAAGTACCCCTTAATAAAAATAAAAATGGCACTTTTAGGGTGCTTTCACACTTGGTTTGATTGCCTGGACTGAACCCGAGTTCGATTGCTTTTCCTGTCCCCGCTGGACTGTGTTCATATTATATTATTTGGGAACGAACCGGGGTTCATTTGCATCATCAAAGCAGCAGCTGTTTACCCGGTAATAACCGGTAATGTTTGCTTAGTAATAACAGCGAGCGTGAAGGCAGCGAAATGTATACAGTGGCGCCTCCAGAAATTTTTCATAGGGGTGGCCAGATGGGGCCACTTAAAATCTTGGGGTGGCACACCAAAACTAGAAACCATAATTTCAGAATTTTATTCTACCGGTGTAGTAAACCGGCCTGTAGCACGTCACGACACATAATTCCCCGTCGTCTTTTACTAAAAAATATTTTTTGACTTATTTACTTACCAGTAGTCTTCGTCTTCTAACGTTAACTTCTTTTGAAATTGTTGACTGACGGGCATGCGCTGACCTGTTGCTATCTGAGCGCGCAAAGTTTATTAATAAGTCTATTAATTTATGAGGCTCTTCAGTTCAAATTATCCAGTACCAAAATAATAATACTCTTTATTATCCAAGTTCCTAAATGATTTTCAAAACGGATTTGTAAAAAAAAAAAACATACACACAAAATGACTTATTTTAAATATAATATAATATATATATATATATATATATATATATATATATATATATATATATATATATATATATATATATATATATATAAGTCTTGGGCATATCAAAGATTAGTAAAAACTTTAGCTTTGATGCATTGTTAGTTTTTGTGCAGCATCAGATCTTTTTCTCCCTCATTTACTGTTCGTGGCTGTTTTTGCCCCATTGACTTCCAATATAGCCACATTTTTTGATTGGAAAGCCATGACACCATATAATCATGCATTATTGATTGTTGGTGGTTTTCCCAGTTGGGAAGAGGTAAAATGTGTATTTTTTACAGTTGATAACCAGGTGGCACCATTAACCCTTTAGATAGGCCTGTGCTGAAGAAAAAAGAAGAAGCTTAGTTTCTGGCATTTGTATAGAGTATAATAACTGCATATAAATGAGGTCTAAAAAAATGTAAATCTGATGCTGCACACAAACTAACAATGCATCAGAGCCAGTGTTGTTACTAATCTTTGACATGTCCAAGACTGTGATAAAAGGTCAAAAAATATCCAGTCCACAATCACTTTTTATATTGAAAATAAGTTATTTTGTGTGTATGTTTTTTTTTCCAAATCAGTTTTGAATCAGTTTTTGAAAATAATTTATGAACTTGGCAATTAAAGAGAGATAAGAGTGACAATGAAACAATGACAGCAGCTCAACAATAAACATGGACTCAACAGTATGTAAACTTGCAACAGAACACATTTTAAATTATTTTACTTTTGATTATTTTATTTATTGCTGAAGAACTCTTTAGAAGCCTGTATTGGTGTACTTTAAAGGGATAGTTCAACCAAAAATGAAATTTCTGTCATCATTTACTCTCCCTCATGATGTTCCAAACCTGTATGAGTTTCTTCGTTCTGTTGAACATAAAATAATATATTTTGAAGAACGTTTGTAACCAAATGTTTGCTTTGGGGGCAACATTGACTTCCATGGTAGGAATGTGTCTTCATATGTATTCTACATAAAGAAATGCATACAGGTTTGGAACAGCTTGAGGGTGAGGAAATTATGACAGATTTTTCATTTTTGGGTGCACTGTCTCTTTAAGCAGTCATTCTGAACCAGTAACCACTTTACTGACAATTCTGAAATTCAAAAATGTTTACTCCTCTTTATTAATTTACTATTATGACTATATTATTAAGTAGCCTAATTATTTGTCCCATTTTAATCTAAATATTTTTTAAAAATCAAACTGCTAAATGATAAATTGATAACATTAATAGGCTATAGGTCTATTAATTAACCGTTCTAATGTTTAGAAAAGTAAGTCTGCCAAGCTCTGATAATGTATGGAATATTCCCTTGTCAAAAAATCCTATTGGATTTTCACTTTGTCCTATAGGATCTTATTGGATTCTTAGAATCCTATAGGACAATCTGATTTATTTTAATGGAATTTCACTTTGTCCTATAGGATCTTATTGGATTCTTAGAATCCTATAGGACAATCTGATTTATTTTAATGGAATTTCACTTTGTCCTATAGGATCTTATTGGATTCTTAGAATCCTATAGGACATTCTGATTTATTTTAATGAATTTTCACTTTGTCCTATAGGATCTTATTGGATTCTTAGAATCCTATAGGACATTCTGATTTATTTTAATGGATTTTCACTTTGTCCTGTAGGATCTTATTGGATTCTTAGAATCCTATAGGACAAACTGATTTATTTTAATGGAATTTCACTTTTAAATGAAAAAAAACACTAGATTGGCTTAATATTGTTATATAACCAAAGCAAAGCGTTTGCATAGAAAAACAATCACACTTTCAAATGAAATAATTAGGTTGCGTGTTCCTATAATAATACAAAATATATATAAAAGTGCCATTTTGTCTCACTAGTGCAGGGGTGGCATTTTGCACCTATGAATGGCTCATATATGACTAAATAAAATTTTAAATTCATGATTTAATATCAATGAGATTTTTATTCATGTAATGTTTTAAATCTAGATGCTTATTTATGTAAATGATGTGTGACTGTGGCTTTAATGCGCATGCGCGTTGGACATTCGAATCGCGTTCTTCAAACCACACTGGAGCAGAGTTGCCATGGAAACGGGGACTCGGAGTCAAACGAGCAGCACTTCCGCGCTGTTTTAACTAGTTTCAGGTGAGTTTAGTCCCTAAAACCACACAAATAATGCACACAACTGTTCCTGATACCTTTCTTACGTTAACTGACACACTTCTGTTGAATATTTACTTGATAGAAATGGTTTAGTGTCGAATTCGGGAAAAGTCAGCATCTCAACCGTTTTCACAAGAGGTAACTTAAGCTAACGCTGCAAACTGGTAAACAAGTATTGTAAAAATGTTCTGACGTCAGGAGGGACAAAATAACCCATCTGTCGGTACACGATCCGTTCCACCTGCACGATCCGTTCTACGCATGCGTAGTAGACTCTTTAGAAAATGCGCATGCGCAAATGAAAATACTGTTTTGCAACTATTTACGACACTGCACGATCTGTTCCACGCATGCGCATATTTATACCACGAGACTTTCATTCACTCACAGCAAAAGAAAAGAGAAGCGTCTGGCTGCAGACTATGGGCGATTTTTTTTTTTTTTTTAATGTTTATTATTATTGTTAATTACAAAGTATGACTATGGGCGAGTGGAGCATGTATGAGTATGAGCTCGGTGGGAGGGTTTGGGGTCAAATCATTGAAAATCATAAAATCATTGGCCAGAGGTTACCATCTTGTCATCATGTGCCTTGGAGATATTGGCTGATTGGACTGCTGTCAAGTTTAATACCACTGCCCCCCGCAAATCATCCACTCAGCAACAACTCGGCAACAAAGTAAGCCTATTTCCAGAGGTGAGTAACTTTTTATTTTTGCACAAACTGTTTAAATATTATAACTAACTTCACGACTAAAAAAGAAATCTAATAAAAATAAAGTGATAAGGCCTAGATGACACTGACAACAGAGGTTACATTGATTACATGATTTTATAAAGTTGTGAAGAAATGACAGTAGCATGTAATATTTTCTGACAGGATTTGGTGTCAGAGAAGGGTTTCTGACAGAAATTTGTTTTTTTAAAGTAATTGTTCACCTTATTTCATATTGCATACATGATTTTTATAAAGTTGTGAAGAAATGACAGTAGCATGTAATATTTTCTGACAGGATTTGGTGTCAGAGAAGGGTTTCTGACAGAAAAAAAATATTTTTTCTTATAGAATGAAAATGGAGTTCAGAGGAAAAACAGAGAAGTTTGCCCTTTACGATGCCGTTCAGCGATATTTGGTTTACGGGCTAGTGGATGCGGCGTTGAAGCAGAAGGTCTCACGCATGGCTAAAAATTTTCCTATAAGAGGTAAGTGAGTGGAGACGGGTAGCAGCAGCTAGGAGTAATGGGCGGAATAGTAATTTTAGGAATATCTATTTTAAAGTCAGTCCAAAATGAAATAGAAAAAGGGCAATACAAAAAATAAATGTTTAATATCTTCAAGTGATGTGTTACAAAAAGTGCATTCATTTTGTAAAAACATTGTTTGTCTATCACAGAAAGTCATTATTTTTCTCTTTAACAGTATGCCCTCTGCATCTGTACTGGTGCCATGTTTCACTTTTTGGATGTAAGTTGTAGTTCATGTAATGTATGTATCCAAGAATGTTAAAAAACAAACAATGCAAGACTCCAATATTACATGTATATTACAGACTGACATACCATCTATTCGGAAGTGGTGGTGTCTCCAGATCCTGGAGAAATTCTCGATCGCAAGGTAGGACACATTTCAAGCACTAAAACATTGCTTGCAATGTCTGCTTTACAATTGTGCTGCATTAACAGTACCATACTTTTAAATAGGCATGGGCAGAACTTAGGGCAGCGCTTTGCCTTCTGGACAGAGGAGGCAGAACAACTGATGGCAGGCACCCTACCACCTATTTACAGCCTTTATCGACCCCAAATAGTCAAGGTATGGCCAAACTAACCAGACAACCATTTCCACGTATGCATTCTATATAGGTAGGTCTCCAAAAATTAGAATATTTTGGAAAAGTGTGTGAATTACTGAATTAAATGTAAAACTTGAAACGGATACATTATATAGATGTATACAACATGCTACATCATGTGATATATTCAAAAATAGAAGATCGTAACAAACAGTCAAATGGATTTATAATTTAATTAAATTACTTATTTAATAACCAAATATAACCTGTAATACAACACGAACCCCGCCTCAGATCTGTTATTCAGAATGTGTGGACGCACTTCCAAGAACAACGTGCTGAAGCGTCACCTCAACCCAATTAATTCAAAACGATTTATTAAAATATTGTTTTCATTAATGTTATGTAATGTGACAGTCCCAATCATAGTTATTATTAGTCGTGCGTTGCTGTTTGAACTGCGCGAGCTGAAGCGGATGCGCTGAATTAACACCGGTAAGTTAGGCAAGGTAAGGCACTTTATCTCTTTGTTAGCGCATTATTTAACTAAACAAAAAGCTTCCTATATGAGATTAATCAGATTTATATAAAGTTAACAAAATATTACAAATTATATCTACACAAAATTTTGCGAATGCACAAGTGAACTTGAATTGAGTTGCTGATATTCATATTCAGAATGGGAGACGCGTACACACGCTCCTCCTAGCTCCTAGAACGCTCTTAACACGGCACCTTAACCCAATGACTTTACAACCATTTATTAAAATAGTGTTCTCGTTTCTGGTATATAATATGATCGTCCCAATCATAGTTATTATGCATTGCTCTGTATGCGCTAAAGCAGAAGCACTGAATGAAAACCGGTAGCCATCACTGACTGAAGCCACTTGCTAGTGCGTTTTATTTCACTAAAAGAAACGCATCCTGATTCATCACATATATAACGTTACAAAATAAATGTAATATTTCAAATTACTTCAGCACAATCTGATGCGAATGCACAAGTGCACTTGAACTAAGTTACATGCGCGAGTCAGAATGCGTGACTCATGTTGTGCACGCGCTCTTCCTGGATCAATGCAATGAAACACACGGCAAATAAACCCAAATAATTAACAATCACAATGTTTTATTACACTAGTGTTCTCATTAATGTTGTGTAATATGACAGTCCCAATAATAGTCATTATTAGCTGTGCATTGCTGTTGGAGCTGAAGCTGATCACCACCATGCTTTAACTACCGCCTCTAACGTTAATGATTAACCAAATGCATCCTTATGAGATAAATCAGCTATAGATAGGCCTGCACAATATAAACACAAAATTACAACTTACATTTGCACAAAACAAAAGGCTGCGACTGCACATGCAAACTTGCAGTCATGATGAAGGAGTAACTCCAGCTGTAAAATGGTCCCAAATAGAACTGGGGCACGCTCGCATAATTTTTCCTCCCTTTTTGCGGTTGAGCAGCACGCACGCGCATGACCCTGCTTAATCGATGATCGATAAGTCTTATCGATCAAATGTCTTATCGACAATTAATTGATCATCGATTAATCGTTGACATCCCTAATGTACACCAATAATGCGCTTTTTTCCAATGATCAGAGTAAGGAGTTAATCGCAGTAAAATGTTTACATGACTGGAGCAAACCTCTTCACTCCTACATGCAGTTTTTATTTTCGTATTATTTACACATAGCCCAATGCAGAACACAAATGATGAACTAATATACTGTCCACTGTTTTAATTTACGGACGTTAAATAATAAATAGGTTCTTATGGACGTATTTTGTTATTCTGTGCTGTGATGAAGACAGAAATATTATGTCGGTGACTGTAACAGTTTTATACACTACTGTCACGTTATCTGAGCTGTTTCTGGATAAAGGCAGACTGCTGCCGATTAATTGACAGTGAGTCGTGTTGACAGAGTTCAGGGAAAACGTCCTAATTTCTGTAATTAAATTTTTGTTTATTTTTGGTTGTATGTGCTATTCTAATTTTGTGAGATACTGAATTTGGGGTTTTCTTTAGATATAAGCTGTAGTAATCAAAATGAACATGCATAATATAAATATTTCGCATAGTGTCTAATGAATTTACATAACGTGTGAGATTCACGTTGTAAATTTGAATTATTGAAACTTCCACAATATTCAAATTTTGTGAGACCTACCTGTATTTACTTTGTGCATGTTATGGTTTATTTGAGCTAGCAGATGCTTTTGTCCAAAGTGGCTTACAAATAAAAACAGTTCAAAGGTTCGCAATTAATAGCCTAATGAAAATACAATATAAAAGCATAAAAAACCATAACTAATAATAACTATTTAATTTATGCTGAAAATATGTCTTAAGGCCCCTTTTGAAAGACCCAAAACATCTTATGTTGTATTAATGGTATTTTACTTTGTCATAGGAGGAACAAGTAGAAGTGGAGGAGCTGCCCCTCACATTGAAACATATGTACCAGGCAGAATACATTGTGAGGAACAGTGTTGGGCTTTTCACTGGCCAGGTGCAAGAACCAAAATACATGTCCATGGATCATGATGAACGAAGGAAAGCATGGAGGGAGCTGGAGTTGATGAACTGTGATGCCATGGAGCCTTTTACGTTTATTTTTGAAAACCTCCAGGACATGGAAACATTCATGATAATTTGCAAAGACACCCTCAACCTGAGAGTAAATGCTGGAGTTGGGGTGCACAGTCACCCATATACATTTTGTTAGTGTGGGTGTATCTGGGTGACTGTGCACCCCACACTCTGCGTGAGAGGGAGAGAGTGTGTGTGTGGGAGACGGAGGGAGAGAGACGTGTGTGTGTGTGTGTGTGTGTGTGTGTGTGTGTGTGTGTGTGTGTGTGTGTGTGTGTGTGTGTGTGTGTGTGTGTGTATTTGTACTCATAAATAAAACTTCTGTGTGAACAAATGCTTCTTTCAAGTCATTTACACATAGCAGTCAACATCAAACATTGAAAATAATTTTACACAAGTCATTATAGAAGTATTATTGACATTATGCAAGAGCTGCATTGGTCTGCCATTGTCTGTGATGTTTGTTTGCTGTAATATTTACCAGTAAAGAGTAGGTTATAGCAACTTAATTAATTCATAAAACAACAATATTATTATTGTTTTCATTTTAATTTAGTTTCTATTAAATTTCCCACAAATTCTACAGTACAACAGTGATATATTTCTCAAGTAAAACCGAACTTTCATTTTGACGAGTTGCCGTGAATATACCTTTTAGTTTCTGCGTGTTTATGATATGACGGTGGTTTTTCTCAAATGAAACGGTGAAACGCAGATGAAGTGACTCAGAGTGGCTCTGGAGATGACGGACATGCGTTTATGTCCTCGTATGAGATGGAATCACACGACTGTCAAGCTCAATTCTTTGTAGGCCTATGGGTTTGAGGTAAACTGCGGATCAGCGCCATTCATACCCACACACACAGGAGTCAGGAGGACACTCAGGATTCGTAGCATAAATAGTTTTTTTTGCTGTTTAATATTCACATAAACTAGTCTATATCACCAGATGCGGTAGGGTATTATGTCCCTTGTCTTCTGTAAACAACATTGAAGGGATTATTTTCCTCATTTAGATTATATAGATAGCCTATATAGATCCATACACAAAATTACTCAATTTAAAGGTTAACTATTAGCAGATATTAATTTTAAAAAACGGCACAAACCGTCTTTGACGGTTGATCATACGTTCATGTAACGACTCACGTCCTTTGCTATTTATTTTGTGTTACATTTAAAAGCATCAAAATAGACATTTTTTTTTTTTTTTTTTTTTTTTTTTTTTTTTTTTTATTGCAGAAATGAATAAACATTACATTCAATTATCTTAACAAGTAACAATGGATGACAAGGTTCTATAAGTAGAACAATGGTAAGGAAGGGAAGAGAAAAAAAAAGAAAAGAAAGATAAAGAAATAAATTACAGAGGCAATAAGTAAGTTATATCATTTCTAACAAGTCATTGTATAGTTCCACAAGTTTGACACTTTTTTTTGTGTTAATTTTTTTAAGTGTCTTAATTAAGTAGTTTAAGTCACAAAGGTAATTATTCAATTTGGGTATCAATGATGAAAATTTACATTTATGAATATAGTATTTTGCCATCAAGATACATACATTCCCAATGTACTCTATACTATGATTGCAATGAGAAAAATAACAAATTATATCGCACATGGTAAAATCAATGACAAAACTGGAATTAGAAGCAAGAAATTTTGACAAATCAGACCAGAATTCTTTGATAAAGGGGGCATCAAAATAGACATGCTGTTAAATGTAACACAAATATGACGCAAATTGTGCCGCCTTGCCGTCAAGTGTTTCATTTGTACCGATAGTGTAGGAAAACCGTGACGTTTTCTACTACGTAATTATGCGCATGCGTAGAACGGATCGTGCAGGTGGAACGGATCGTGTACCGACACCATCTACAACCATAGACAGTAAAAGAAATGGACGGAGGGATCCCATTGCCTTCTACGGCGTTAAGTGATGTCAGTATAGGAGCACTCACTTCCTGATGGCTGAGCGAACTGCGCAGGCTCAGACTGAGCTTGACGACGTAGATGTGACGTGAGCCTCCTGTCTGACAGCTGTGAGTCTTCTAGTAGATGTGGAAAGCGAAAGCTGAATCACGTTGTTTAAATATTTTCTCCCGTTGCTTTTGGCTCACTATGGGCTTCTCCCCATTCTTCCCCCTTGACTTTATCAGACTAGTCTCCAGGACATGTCTCCACGTCCCCCCGACTGTCTCATAGACAGTAAAAGATTGCCTGCGAGCGTCTCCTCAGGTCCATACGGTAATTTCTCAACTGTGCGACAGGGTCGCGTTGGTTATGACGCAATCGTTAGCCTATTTTTACAAAAACAGCTTCTGCGGGGCGATAGTGTAAGATACAAGGTAATGGAGCCTTTTATAAATTGTTGTGTTTCTTTAGAAATAAACAATGGACAAATGGAGTCTTTAAACGTCTCAGATGTAAAGTTATTCACTGTCAAAGTGACTCAAAAATGAATGGGAGTCAATGGGATGCTAACAGCAGGTGATGGCTTGGTTAGCAATGGCAGCCCCTAGGGGTGGAACGCTTTCCGAGCGCTAGATTACCCCCTTGGTCTACAACAGAGGGGAAGATTCCAACATTTCTGGAGGAAGCTGCTGACAGAGCTGTAAGAAACGGGTGAACTGAGGAAGGTAATTTTAATGCATGTATTTCACATAATATTTGACATAATATCAGCATGATTTAGTTATTTTCTTTAGCAAAATTATACATATTAAGAAGGCTTTGACATTCAAAACATAAGTGACACTGTATGAGGAATATTAAATTAACAAGTAAACCTAAAAACACAAACCCTGTTTATATTAAAACAGGTCACAAAACTATTGAGTTTTACTGGTATTATCTATAGTGGAGATGAGTGTGATGAGGTTCAGGTGTGAGTAATCAGTATTCGGGAGAGGGAGCGCTGTGATTGGCTGGTGTGAGAACCTGGCAGATTTATAACAAATAGAAATTGAATTTGAATCTAAAATCGTGTTCTGTATTGTTAAAGAATTAGTTCAGCCCAAAATTAAAATCTCCTGATAATTTCCATCGGTCATTTTCTAAAAAAAAAAAAAAAAGCATACCTTTTACCTCAAATGCACGACTTTGATGTTGTTTTCCGGAAAGGTCAGTGCTGACCCAGTGCCGAAAAACTCCATCTCATGTTCTCCTCTAACTTTAAAATGGTCCGACATTGTTGTTTTACCTTTTATTTTTGTAAAGGGTGTTTGATTTAGTCTTTGCACGTTTGTTTCAACACTGGGACGGTACTTCCACATACGTCACACGCCTGACCTTTCCAACGTAATGACGCCACAAAGCCTTACATCATCAAAGTCGAGCATTTGAGGTTAAAAAGTATATACATGTTTATTTATTTTCTTCTGAAGAATGAAAGACATGAACATCTTGGATGGCATTGGGGTGAGTAAAAGAATAGGAATTATCATTTTGGGGTGCACTAATCCTTTAATGTACATTCTTTCTGCTTTACTTTTGGAGCCATAATTTATGGGTTGTGAAAACACAGACTGAATAGACATCATTGCACTTGGACATTATTAAATGGCTACTCGATAGTACAGTTAAGAATTCCAGCTAGCCGTGTGTTAATGTGGTGTGTATTCTTCTCATTTTAGCTCCTACATCCTTTTGGGCTGAAGGTCAAGACAGAACCAAACCAAAGCTGGACTGTAACCTGCCGGCCTATATGACAGACTTCACACTGACAGCTGCTGGCATGGATGCTGCATCACATGTTTTTGACACTTTTCCACCTAGAATGTATTCGTCCCCCACCAGGAGACTTCATGTCTTCATCTATTGTGAGTGGATATCATTTTAAACATTATTTTTTTTTAAAACACTAATTTCTTCTAATTTTTATTGTGTAGTATATGTAAGATTTTTCCATAAAAATAAAATACAATTTTAGTAATGTTTTTAAGTAATAAAGTAATGAATTGTTAAGTAATGTTGTTATAATCCTGTTAATTTATGTACAGTATAAATTGCAAACGTATGCTTGTTTTGGGCACATGTTTGCGGTTATAGACATTTTAGAGGAGGAAGATGCTGTGTATTTAAAGGTGCTTTAAGTCATTTTTATTTGTACAATGTTATTTTTGTATATAAATCATTATTACAGTGGAACAAATTGCTATTTTTTTATTTGTAAATTAGCAACTAAATGTTTTAACCATTGCACAGCACCACTTTATCAAAAATAATTTACAACTTTGTAGTTTATTATTTTATGTCACATGAGAACACATGAAAGTTTATATTTTTGTTCAGAATATGTAATTTCTGTAATAAAGTTTGTATCATAGAATGGTAACTTCTTTCTGTTGTTATTTTTTAGATGTTTGTTGTAACTTAATTACTTAAATGTACTTCAAGATAATTTAGTAAATCCATGGCTGCACTGTGGTAATACAACCAATTTATGGTACATGTTCCATGTTTTTTAAAACCATGTTTACTGCAAAAAACATGGTTGCTGCAGTCATGGTTACAATGGTTTTATGTAGTATTACTACAATATAACTGTAGTAAAACCATGGTATTAAAACCATGGTTGTTAAAAATACCAGTTACTACAGTAATTCAAACTACAGTTTTACTATAGTATTACTACAATATAACTGTAGTAAAACCATGTTTTTTAAAAACCATGGTTCGCACCAAAATACCGCGGTTACTACGGTCATAGTTGTATGGGAAGTTAACCTAACTATGACGACTTCCGCTCTGAGAAACCCGGAAATGTGAAAAGGGTCTAATTCTACTTTTTTTTTTCTTTCTTACAGTGTACCAAGTATTCAGACATAGTAGCCTTGGTACACTCTGCTATCTTTGCTGTGTCCGAATATGCCTTCCCTACCATGTAGAAAGCAAAGATAGCAAAACCGTGTGTGTGCGTGTGTGTGTGTGTAAGAACGAGAGAGAGAGAAAGACCCAATTGAATCCAATAAAATCCTGTTGAAATTGTCCTACAGAATATTGTCCTACAGTCCTACAGTATTGTCTTATAAGACAATTCTCACAGAATCTGATAGGAATCAGATAACATTTGGAATCTTATTGGAATCCTTTAGGATTTATCCTACAGGATATGTATGTATTATCTTATAAGACAATTCCCAAAGAATCCTTTAGGAATCAGATAAGAATCTTAAAGGACAAGAAATAAATTATCCTATAAGATTATTTCTAACGGAATCCTATAGAAATCAGATCAGAATCTTAAAGGACAAGACATAAATTATCCTATAAGATTATTTCTAACGGAATCCTATAGGAACGGTTCCAAAATATGATAGAAATTTTAAATGGAATCCTGTACAGATTTCCATTAAAAATCCTTAAGGATTTTTTGACAAGGGTTATATTATATTATATTATATTATCCATTAAAAAAAACAATAGGCCTACCTTTAGTTCACGGATGTGTGTTATCGCATGCTTTAAGTCAGACAGTCTGAGACACTGAAATGCTTCTCTGCAAAGGGTGCAGTTTGTCTTAGGTTCATCTTAAGTTACTGGACAGCCCTATATCAGGAAATCCTCTTGCGTTCAAACTGTGGACGCGAGCTCGACATGTTTTTTAAAAAACCGGGCAAGTTTCCAGCGCATGTTCTCGAGACTCCGTCGCTATGGCAGCAAAGCGCCGCTAAAACGCAAACTTGTGCATCGCGTCCCGTATTGGTTTGATACGGGACGCGTCATTTTGCATATTCTAAATATTGATTGGGACTACCTAGCGTCCCCCCCAAACCTACGCCATGGCCAGTGGGGTGGCCACCCCCTGGTGGCGCCACTGAATGTATAGCGTTGCTCCTGTCACTTTCATGTTTGTTTTTGAACCGTTGGTTTTGTTAAAGCTTCAGTACAAATTGGCACTTGCGTCTATCTGCTGCGAATGCACTGCAAATGCTCTAAAGAATGCTAAAGACCAGCAGAAATTAGATCTACTTATGCAAACAATACATTTCTATAACGAAGCGCGGCTTTGACTTGAAAACAACGCTCTAATGCACTGTAAATGGCGAGCGTGCATCCCTCGTCACTCTAAGTGAAGGCGTGCATTAATTATTCTTAACTCTGACATGCGCATCTTCCGAAAATATTGCCAACTATCTATCAGGTAATAATGTCATAATGTCATTGCATGCACATAATGTCAGCGCAGCATACGGCAGCTGGTTTAGTCCAAAAATGATCAGTACTTTTGCAGTTGGTTCTGTTCGTGGTTGGATCATGTTCTCACCACAAACGAACCGCTCCAGAGTTAGTTTGAAAGCGTACCGAGACCACCTCTTCAAGGAGGTCTCCGTACGCTTGTTTGGTCCGCTTTTGGTGCACACCTGAGTGCGATTGCTGCTTTCACAACTGAACAAATGAGCCACCCCAAAGAGGAACCAAACTCTAGTACAATTCAGCCGAACTAAATGTGGCAGGGGTGAAAGCTCCATTAGAAGCTTGATAAACGGGCCCTGGGCCCGTATTTATCAAACATCTTAGAATTACTCATAAGAACACTGCTAAGAATTGACTTACGAGTAAAAAACTTCTTGGCTCAAAGCTGCGCTTAAAAGTTAGTTATCAAGCGTCCCAATCATACTTTAATAAAGTGTAGGACTAAATCTTAAGTGCTACACTTAGAGTGGATTTACGACACTTTGCTGTGCCAAAAATGGAATTTTGGATGATGTCATAGGCATGAACCAATCACTGAATAGATGTCCTTATTTAAGAATATCCTCAGATAAATTCACATTGAATGGTGAAATTCCTAAGAGGAGTTGACATCCAATACACATTTGACAATAAAGAGTTTTCAAGAGAATACCTTATAATATACATATAATATAAACATGTTTTCATCCATTTAATTTAATTAAATTTTTTAAAAAGGTGTGCTGTTAAATGACCAGTACAGAAGAGGATTAGGGCCAACCCCCCCCCCCCCCCCCCCCAAAAAAAAAGCATCTCAAGATTAAAGTCATTATAATGCGAGATTAAACTCGTTAAATTTCGAGAGAAAAAGTCGAGATACAATCTCGAGAATAAACTCATTAAATATATCGAGAATAAAGTCGTTCTGTTTCGAGAAAAAAAATCGTTATATTTCGAGAAAAAAGTCAAAATAAAATTTTGAGAATAAACTCATTAAATATAGAGAATAAAGTTTTTTTTTTTTTGTTTGCTTTTTTTTTTTTTGTCGTTGCCATAGAGGACATGGTAGAGTTGGATCACTTAGTCAAGCTATATTTCAGACTTTCCTTCAGTAACAAAGAAATACTATCAACTTTAGCTAATTATGACAAAATTATATTAATGTCCTCTATCAGTATGCTATGCAATGAACACTGATCGAATGCGTTATTCTCAAGATTTTATTTAGACTTTCTTTCTCGAAATATAACGAGTTTTTTCTCAAAACAGAATGACTTTATTCTCGATATTTAATGAGTTTATTCTCGAGATTGTATCTCGACTTTTTTTCTAGAAATTTAACGAGTTTAATCTCGCATTATAATGACTTTAATCTCGAGATGCTTTTTTTTTTTTTTGCTTGGCCCTAATCCTCTTCCGTAACCTGCCTATATATAGCCTAGATTTTTTTAAATATATAATCAGCCACCATGGATTCCAAAAGAAAACCGACATGGCAGGAGAAAGAAGCGATCGCTACTTGCTTGCTGAATTACTCGAACAGTGTTTTTTTTAATATTTTTTTTATATAAAACCCAACATTAACCAGCGCTGAAAAAGATGATGTCTGCTCTGTCCAAACGATACTGTTTGATTAACTGCTTGTCGTCAAATATTTCGAACACATTCTCCCTCTATTGAAAGATTTGCGCACGTCTCTGTCTCCTCAGCGCCATCACCAGCCCCTACTGGCAACTCCTAACCACTTAAAGCCTAGTTCAGACTGCAAGATTTTCAAACTCGTCGGGTCACTGCTCTATTCACACTGCATGACTATCTGGGGTATCATTCAGTCACTGCTGTGTTCACACTGCACGATGGTTTGACGACAGAGGAGTTCACACTGCATGACTGAACAAGAGGAAGAATCGCCGACAACTCTCTCTCTCTCCGGTGCGCAAACTACGTTTCCCAAACACACGTTTGATGTGACAAGTAAACAACGCGAGATCACATGTGCGTCAGACCGGAGTTCTTGCGCGAGACTTGGAATTGTTATTAAAAATGATAAACTGCACAAAGTTTGCTTCAAATTGTATGTGCGCTGATTTGTGGAGAAAAAGAAAAAAGATTATGGCGGAAGAAATTGTTGGAGAGACAGAGAGAGCCAGGATTTTGTTCTGCAAAGACAGTTTGAGGTAAACAAATAATTATTTAATGTGCTGCTGCTGTGGCTGGATGTGCAAATGTTTGGCCTTTGTTTCTTTTTGATAGAATTGTAAATATATCTATTAAAATACTGAAATTATGCTCTATAACTCCTCCCTGAACCTCCTGCTGCCCTGTATCTCACTCTCTCATTGGCTGTCGGTGTAATTTTCAGTCAGAACGCAGTTCACACAGCAGGAGTTTGAATCGCCGACAGGTCCAGATATTTAGCAGGCCAAATATCTCACCGGCGTCGGCGACTCGTCGGCGATTCTCTCTGATCGCGTCTTTGATAATTCATACTGCGTGATTGTCACTCACGTGCACAAGCACCGATTTGCCTGTGATATCGGGCATTTGTCTGCGATTTCACAAAACCTGTCGGCGACTCAAAATCGGGGCAAAAATCGGGCAGTGTGAACTAGGCTTAAGCCTAGTTCAGACTGCACGATTTTCAAACTCGTCGGGTCACTGCTCTATTCACACTGCATGACTATCTGGGGTATCATTCAGTCACTGCTGTGTCCACACTGCACAATGGTTTGACGACAGAGGAGTTCACACTGCATGACTGAACAAGAGGAAGAATCGCCGACAACTCTCTCTCCCTCCCGTGCGCCAACTACGTTTCCCAAACACACGTGCGATGTGACAAGTAAACAACACGAGATCGCACGTGCGTCAGACCGGAGTTCTCGAGCGAGACTTGGAATTGTTATTAAAAATGATAAACTGCACAAAGTTTGCTTCAAATTGTATGTGCACTGATTTGTGGGGGAAAAAAAGAAAAAAAGATTATGGCGGAAGAAATTGTTGGCGAGACAGAGGGAGCCAGGATTGTGTTCTGCAAAGACAGTTTGAGGTAAATAAACAATTTTGTAATGTGCTGCTGCTGTGGCTGGATGTGCAAATGTTTGGTCTTTGTTTCTTTTTGATAGAATTGTAAATATATCTATTAAAATACTGAAATTATGCTCTATAACTCCTCCCTGAACCTCCTGCTGCCCTGTATCTCACTCTCTCATTGGCTGTCAGTGTAATTTTCAGTCAGAACGCTGGAGTTCTGAATCGCTGACAGGTCCAGATATTTAGCATGTGCGAAATTCAAACAATGAATAGCGTTTTGTCGCTAATGTTAAAGCAAGAGGCGTTGAAAAGCGGAGTGGCAACCATAGACAGTAAGAAATGGACTGAGCGATCCCATTGATGTCAACGGCGAAATAATGAAGTCAACCTAGGGGCACTCACTTCCTGATGGCTGAGCGAACTGCGCAGGCTCAGACTGAGCTTGACGACGTAGATGTGACGTGAGCCTCCTGTCTGACAGCTGTAGGTCTTCTAGTAGTTGTGGAAAGTGAAAGCTGAATCACGTTGTTTAAATATTTTCTCCCGTTGCTTTTGGCTCACTATGGGCTTCTCCCCATTCTTCCCCCTTGAATTTATCAGACTTTATGTCTCCACGTCCCCCCGACTGTCTCATAGACAGTAAAAGATTGCCTGCGAGCGTCTCCTCAGGTCTATACGGTAATTTCTCAACTGTGCGACAGTCGCGTTGGTTATGACGCAATCGTTAGCCTATTTTTACAAAAACAGCTTCTGCGGGGCGATAGTGTAAGATACAAGGTAATGGAGCCTTTTATGCTTTGTCGTGTTTCTTTAGAAATAAACAATGGACAAATGGAGTCTTTAAACGTCTCAGATGTAAAGTTATTCACTGTCAAAGTGACTCAAAAATGAATGGGAGTCAATGGGATGCTAACAGCAGGTGATGGCTTGGTTAGCAATGGCAGCCCCTAGGGGTGGAACGCTTTCCGAGCGCTAGATTACCCCCTTGGTGGCAACATGCTCTCATCTCCCGGCGGCGTGCGCAGTCACGTGGTACATGGAGCGCTCAATATTTCTAGAGCTGTGTCAATGCATTTGTAGTGATTTTTACTTTTGTCCACCCAAGGACACTAAGTAAGGTAGTGATTGGTACTCACGTCACCGCTGACGTTGTGAATTTGGATCACACGTCACTTAAGGTGTGGTTATGAGTACATCAGATGACCACCTTCCCCCCTCTTAGTTTGGGACACTAGTCAAGGCCTTTTACCTTGGCTGTATGAGAACACTCCGCACAGGAGGCTGCCCAGTCATTTATAATGAATGTAAAGGGGGGAGAGTTAGTCAGCTGATTTATCTGAAAGATTGGTGAGATTTCTAACTTGTAGAGCCTTTTCTGCTTTATCAGCACAAGGAAGACACAATAGTAATAAAAAAGATTTTATTAACAAAAGATAAACAGAACAATTAACACAACTACTAAATGAATACATTGAACGATAAAGGAATAAAGTGCGTAAAGTGCATAATATACATGTGAGTAAGTTAAGTGTGGCTATAGAAGAGTTATGTTATCTTATGGAAAGATAAACTGTTGTTTCTCTGAAACTAAGGTGAAGAACCTTATTATGTATCAAACAAATAAACGAAATATTATTTGTTATTAACTAGCATCAGTTATATTACCTCTAATGTAAATTAGAAAATCATATACTAATAATATACAACAATGCCAAGGTCTCTAGAAAGAGGTTTGGTTAAGTGATATTTACGTTCCACGTGGTTGAGTAAGCAGTCCGATGGTGATGAATCTTCCACTGGTTTTGCTGGGAGACAGTGCAGTGAAGAAAGGAGCTGGAATCCGTTTCAACAGCCTTGAACACGAAGATCTGTGGGATGCTGATCTCCTGGGGCACCAAAGGGTCCTAAAATCTGGAACACGCAGATGAGGCCCTGAAGTAGGTGCAGAAGGTCCTTAACCTGGAACACGCAGACGAAGGAACCTTGAAGTGAAGGTTTGCTCTCCTGAGCTTAACCTTGTTGCAAATGTCTCTGTGTGTCTTCTGCCTCTTTGGACCAGACACTCAGAAGTTGGTCAATCTGCTCTGTTCTCTTTAGCATGGAGACTCGGGACGTGCTGTAGTCGTCTCGCTGGACTAAAACTCTGAACGTAGTGTTGGTTAATGTCTCTTTCCCCACAGGCTGGAGGCTCAGAACATTGTCGTATCTGTCACTGCCTCACAAGCTGTAGATTCAGATCCTTGGATCTTGTGTTGTCTCTCTGGTTAAACCAGAGGCTCAGAACTTGGTTGCTCTGTCACAGTCTAATCCTCGGCGGACAGACTCAGAACTTGGTGAACTGTTTGTCTCTCGCATGGAGGAGACTCAGAACCTGATTGCTCTGTCACAGTCTAATCCTCAACGAACAGACTCAGAACAAGGAGTGTCTATTGAAAGGGTACCTTTATCCTTTTCCGAATAGGAGGAGATTGCAATTTGGCGCTTCTCCATTCCAGTGTTGCTATTGGCTGCTGGCATCAGAGAGGGCACACAGTGTGGCCCACCCTTCTTTCCCCTGTGGAACTCATTTGCATACTGTACACAGTTAGAAGTCTTTAAAGTGTCTTTAAAGTTCATCAATGCATTTCTCACTTTCCAAACCACCATCAGAATACCCTTGGCAATATACTAAACAAATAGACACCAAACATGCTGGAAAAAGATTGAACTGTCATGTGTTCATTCATCTGTTCATTAACAGCTGAGTTTGTGGAAGATGTTGCATTACAAATAGCTGTCACTGAGAATACTTATTTCTCTGAATAAGTATGAAATGGATGTGTGTAGTTTGCATCAGTCTAAAGGTTTCCGAACATAGTTGTGAATGGATTTGGATGGATCAGTTTTGGTCTTTCTTTGTTTCACCCACTACTGCTGAAGTCCCGAGGAATGTTTATGGCCGTCACAAATCAGGTCATTAGGGATCCATCTCTAGATGGGTGAAGGGCAGAAACTGCATGTGGACCAATGAGAAGTCTTGTCCTTCCTGGGCTTGGTACTAGAGGTCTTCTTCTTGCCCTCAAAGAGGTGTCTGGATGTTGTCCAAGCATCTTTATCTGATGGGTTGGACATCTTGTTTGTGCTAGTCCAACAAGATCCAATCAAAACGGAGCAAACCTTTGTCCACTGTTATGGGCAAAGAGGGGCCCGGCCATAAACTGGGCCCTGGAATTCTGCTGTCCACTACACATTTGAATGGCTTAACCGGACAACAGTTTCACTATACAGATGTTTGCAACAAGTTTTAGTAAAGAGTAGCCTACAGCTCGTGCATTGATTATTAAGTCAGCCATATTTACAGGATCGTTTTATTATGGAGAGTGATAGATGCAACATTGTTAACATTCATTTTATTCTTGTATTTAGCCCTCAGGTATTCCTTACTAATTGGTCAAACTCATAGCCTACTTATTGATGGTCAAATGTGACCATACACCGTAACTATTTTTCAGTTAAATAAGTGTTCTATATTTTAGTTTAATAATGTTTATGGAATATTTTGAAGAGATCTATAGGCTACTAAATTCTATTTGTGCAAAAATTATTGTCAGTTAATGACCACTTAAAATATATTTCTTCTAATATTTTTTATTATTTATATTTCAATTTGTGTAGTAATTAAGGTTAAAATAGCGAATTCCAATTCATAGTGGTAAATTAGAATCATTTAGTGGCTTAAAAAATAATAATGTTAATTTGTAATGCCATTATAGGTGCCTTATGGCTTTTGAATGTATCTAGTTGCTCAAAAACAGTGTTCCATTTGAATATTAGATCAAACACTAGATTTCTTTAAATGTGAAATTTTAAAACGTTAATAACTTATGCATCATATTAGGACTTAGTATCCTAATATTTTTAATGAATGATACTTATATAAGCATACACAAGTTAACATTAATGAATGCGAGCACATTTAATTTGACCCATGAAACGTTTAAAATAGTGCTAAGACAAAATAATGTTTCCTTATTATGTACAGTAAGCTATATACTACATATGAATTGATACTAAATTAGGTTCGAAATGCACCCCCCAATCATACAGCCCCTCCCAAAAAAAAAAAAATCTCACTCCAATCTGAACCTAAAAGTTGGCAACCCTGCTTAAGAGAACTTTATACAGTCGAGAAAGACGACACATCCCTGTATTAGGTCGTAAAGGGGCAGTAGGCGTTACTGCTGTCTGAAGTTCTGACATCACTTTTTAGGCCAAAACGTGGAAGTGAGTTAGCATTTTAGCACTTCCGCTTCCCTCGCTCAAAAGTCTATGGGTTTTTTGAATGGGTTTTTGCTAAATCGCCTGAAATAAGGTCTGTGGTTAACAAAGCCTCTAAATATTTTCAAGTTTTGATCTATGACATAAAACACACTAGTTATAACCTGCTTGTGATTTTTTAAAACTTTATTGTGTCTTAAAAACGGCGGTTGCTGACAAGTTGCTAAAAGGGACTACATCCTTTGGCCGGGACTTTAGACGTCATCGTGACAAACGGGAAATCTCACCAGCCCGCGTTTCATTCACTTTTGAATTCTGTAAGTAAATGTTTAATAAAAATACAAAACTAGCCCGCGTTTCAGCCTCACGTTCTTAGAAGTTTACCTTTCAGTTAATATACATAGTTATATATTTAGTCCTTTCAAATAGTGGTGTTTCCAAATATTGTTATACACAGAAATCTGTGATATTAAGGTAACCGATTACCAGTTCTTCATTTCTGTGGAGAGACTGTAGTGTTTTGTTTTGTCCTGAGATGGAACCACAAGTCGTCGAATGAAAGCTGCGCTGTTCTACATGTCCAGATTTATAGCGGTTCTCTCCTCGATATATGATCAATCGTCTAAGAAAAAGGACATACGATTGTAAATTGATATGGCTAGCTTACGTCGTGAGTGCTTCTGAGGTGGTAAAAGCACTTTTTTTCTGGCGAATTAGCAAATGGTATGCAAACACACAATCAAACATAATACAGTGTAAGATTCTTCAAAAGATTCTTTAAAGTCTATTTGGGGCACGATGATCAGGCATAATAGCCTAATCTTAATCACAAAGACAATAATATTAAGCTTTATATAAAATAACAAAATAATAAATAAAACATTAACAAACGAGAAAACAAATCTCAGAGAGGCACACAGAAACCCAATTAGTTTCTAACATTTTTGGAAAAAACGAATGGGCAATATTTCTCATGAAAAAGTGGATAAGTGTTCATACACAGCGCAGATCATAATGAGCGAACGTGTTTTTTAAATAAAGTATGAGGAAGCTTGATGATGACGTAGATCTGCGACTGTGTGCTGTAGACCGTTTATAGCTTACCGTTAGCATTTTATATCTGACGGCTTTATTTAGGCTTCAAACGGTATACATGTTGGATTCACTTGTAAAGATTATCTTGATAGACAAAACGTGTAAGGGTCATAACTCTTTGTTGAACACAGATCTTATTTTTTGCGATTGTCCAAAAGTCTATGGGGAAAATGCATAGGCTTTTGATCGAGGGAACCCATGCGGCGCTAACTTCCGGGTTGGCCTACAAAGTGACGTCATGACTTCGGCACTGTATGTTAAACAAAAGATAAGGACATCACTCACTGCTCTTGATTGAATAGTTTTGTAAGTTTTTAATAAGGATTAATCTTTAATTTAAACAGTTAAATATGCAGTTATCTTAAATTTGATAATTTATTCAATGTCTCTACCTAAAACTAATGTTAGACCTACCTGAAGCATTGCTTATTTTATTAGTATCTTTGCTCAATAGTATTTATTTGTGCTGCTGCTTGTATTTAAGTTATTTTTTCTTATTTTCTTTATTTTTATTAATCCTTTTTCCCCAGAACATAGCAAAATCAAGTGCTGCTCTGTAGTCCAAAAGTGGCTTGACCTAGGGAATGCGGCACCTGTAGCCCATTTCCTGCACATGCCTGTGCACGGTGGCTCTGAATGTTTCTACTCCAGACTCAGTCCACTGCTTCCGCAGGTCCCCCAAGGTCTGGAATCGGTCCTTCTCCACAATCTTCCTCAGGGTCCGGTCACCTCTTCTCGTTGTGCAGGGTTTTTTGCCACACTTTTTCCTTCCCACAGACTTCCCACTGAGGTGCCTTGATACAGCACTCTGGGAACAGCCTATTCGTTCAGAAATTTCTTTCTGCTTCTTACCCTCTCGCTTGAGGGTGTCAATGATGGCCTTCTGGACAGCAGTCAGGTCGACAGTCTTACCCATGATTGCGGTTTTGAGTAATGAACCAGGCTGGGAGTTTATAAAAGCCTCAGGAATCTTTTACAGGTGTTTAGAGTTAATTAGTTGATTCAGATGATTAGATTAATAGCTCGTTCAGAGAACCTTTTCATGATATGCTAATTTTTTGAGATAGGACTTTTGGGTTTTCATGAGCTGTATGCCAAAATCATCACTATTAAAACAATAAAAGACCTGAAATATTTCAGTTGGTATGCAATGAATGAAGTTTAATTTTTATCATTACATTATGGAAAACTTTATCACAATATGCTAATTTTTTAAGAAGGACCTGTATGCTTTCATATAGACAAACATATCTTTTCATATTGTTAAAGCAAACATAGGTAATCCTTCACAAAATGTATTTCATTTTGAGGTTGTTCTGTTTAAGTTGCGTTGGTACAAAATATCTAATTCAACCACTAGTAATATACTACTAATATATGTCTGACAAAAAATATGATGAATGAAAAAATGCCTTCATCTCTAAATCTGCACTGAAAATAGATTAATTTCAACATTACTAGCAACTAAAGTGCTTTTTCTGCTGAACTAAGATAAACAGTAACAATCAACGAACACAAACCCTCCTGGTAAACAAAACAGAAATCTCATAACATAATTTTATGTTCATTCACATGTATAGTCTCTACCTAACTAAATGTAGGTAGTATCTTCAGCACTGCTCTCTCTGTGCTTCAAATTTCACTGGTAAAAAATCATTAGCAATATCATCCAGAAACACAAACAGGCAAAAATAATGTGCCACCAGTGTTGGAAAAATGAAAAAGTGCACAAAATATTTTTCTCTTTATTTCAACTGTTCCTTTAAATCCAGAAAAATGTAAATAACCTCAAATAACATCTCACAAGGCTGAGCTGAGTTGAACTTAAAGATGGAATGGAAGCATAAAAATTCCTGGTTCCAAAAAAAATAAAAAATAAAAATAAAAAAGTGAATATAGCTACACTGTCTGAACTTCAGTGCATGTGAGAAATTGGCTCATTTATTTTCTGCACCCTTACCTCAGACTGCTGAGGATAAGGTGTCTTTAAAATGTGTATGGCTGAATCTGAATTCGCCCCTATACCCTAAATAGGGCATTATTTGAGGGGACAGCCATTTGCAGTGGTGTACGAAACCACAGTGGATATGTTTGAGTGCACTCATTCAATCACATGTTGCACCGCAATAACGAGTGTAAAGACGATGTACACACAACAGCTGTCCGACTTCACGCACTCGTTTTCATTCACTCCTTCAAGTGAACTATAATAGTGGACTAACATAGTGAATGTGGGTTAAGGGGCCAATTTCTGATTCAGCCTTTGTTTTGCATGCCGCTTTCTGCTCTCAGTCTCTTCACTGCAGGCGTGACTACGTGTCTAAACATATAGTAAGCAGAGTAACATAGCGTAAAAGGGGTCGCACACCGGACTGAAGCTCATGGGCGCGTCTCAGGATCTCAAACTGGATGCTCACATACGCGCGAGCTCAGTTTTTAATCGACTTCTGACAGAAGAGCTGCACAATGTATTACATTTATATTATATTTCCCTTAAATCGTCCATGTACATACTGATTTCACCCTGTGCTACAAGAGATACACACATCGTGCAGTACTTCTGTCAGAAGACGATTCAAAACTGAGCTTGCGTGCATGTGAGATACCTGAGACACGCCGCTGAGTTTCAGTCCGGTGTGCGACCCCTTTTACTGTTAATGCAACCGTGGCAACATAGGAAAAACGGATCTACTGAGCTGCCTGATATAAATGTGATTATTTATTTATTTATTTTAAATCGCATTTGGCATTTATTTATTTGATTGCGTCAAAAGGCTTCGCGGTCCGAATGGATGCATCTCGTGGTCCGGATCCGGACAGGAGTCTGCCAGTTGGCGACCCCTGGCCTAGACCAACAAGCCTGACTGGAAACACCTCCGGCTACGTGTGTACACATGTACAGTCACTGAATGTGGCCCTCTAAAAGATTGGGCAGGCTCTAGTTTTAATAGAAAATGTTTGCTGTCAGGAAGCTGCATTTCCTGGAAGGCAGCGACTTTGAGTATGGTCTGTACAAGGAAAAAAAAGCACTTGACCTTTGACTGAATCTGGGCTATGTTGTAGTACAGATAACCAACAGTATTTTTTTCAAAATCATACTAGTTTTGAGCTGGGCTCAACCCAGCCAGCTTGTTTTGAAACGGCTGGGCTTGTCGAGGATTTGAACCCGGGACCTCTCGCACCCTAAGCGAGAATCATACCCCTAGACCAACGAGCCTCTCCCGTATGCCATGTTTTATGTGCAACAGTAATTATTTAAAAACCACAACAGTTTTGAGTTGGCTTCGAGGAAGTTAGCTTGCTTTGAAACGGCTGGGCACGTCCGGGATTTGAACCCGGGACCTCTCGCACCCGAAGCGAGAATCATACCCCTAGACCAACGAGCCTGACCAGAACCACCTATGGCTACATGTGTACACATGTACAGTCACTTAATGTGGCCCTCTAAAAGAATGGGCAGGCACTAGTTTTAATAGAAAACGCTTGTCGTTAGGAAGCCGCATTTCCTGGAAGGCAGCGACTCTGAGTATGGCCTGTACAAGGAAAAAAAAACACAACCTTTGACTGAATCTGGGATATGTTGTAGTACAGATGAACAACAGTAATTATTTCAAAACCACAGTAGTTTTTATCTAAGCTCAACGTAGCCAGCTTGCTTTGAAACGGCTGGGCTCGTCCGGGGTTTGAACGCGGGACCTCTCGCACCCTAAGCGAGAATCATACCCCTAGACCAACGAGCCTGACTGCGAACACCAACAGCTACGTGTGTACACATGTACAGTCACTGAATGTTGCCCTCTAAAAGATTGGGCAGGCACTAATTTTAATAGAAAACGCTTGCCGTTAGGAAGCCGCATTTCCTGGAAGGCAGCGACTCTGAGTATGGTCTGTACAAGGAAAAAAACACTTGACCTTTGACTGAATCTGGGATATGTTGTAGTACAGATGAACAAAAGCAATTATTTCAAAACCTCAGCAGTTTTGAGGTGGGCTCAACGCAGCCAGCTTGCTATGAAACGACTGGGATCGTCTGGGATTTGAACCCGGGACCTCTCGCACCCTAAACGAGAATCCTACCCCTAGACCAACGAGCCTCTCCGGTATGCCATGTTTTGTGTGGGTACCACAAATTTAGTGAAGCTCACCTGTATAACGGAACGTGTTCTGTTGTCGAGATACTTAAGTGTAGATATTTGAGCAATGACTGTACAAAGAAACTCCAAGGACATGTATTTCTGTGCTCATCGTTTTAATTCAACTATGACTGATGTAAAATGGTTTGAATCCCAAAACCCCTGCAGAAAGTTCAATTTGGCCGAAGTATCAGCCTCTGATGCTAGAGAACGTGACATCAAGCACCATGTTGTCTGCAGCAAAAGTTCTGATATCAAATGGTTGTTAAAGCAAAGCAACCATCGGAAACAGTGTCAGAAAACCCTTGAACTCATTCTAAATGCTAGAGGGCTCAGTCGGGAATTGAATATAATTGAAATAGAAAGCGTTTGTTGTTAGGAAGCTACATTTCCTGCAAGGCAGCGACTCTGAGTATGGTCTGTACAAGGAAAAAAACACTTGACCTTTGACTGAATCTGGGCTATGTTGTAGTACAGATGAACAACAGTAATTTTTTCAAAAACACAACAGTTTTGAGTTGGCTTCGAGGAAGTTAGCTTGCTTTGAAACGGCTGGGCTCGTCCGGGTTTTGAACCCGGGACCTCTCGCACCCGAAGTGAGAATCATACCCCTAGACCAACGAGCCTGACTGCAAACACCAACAGCTATGTGTGTACACATGTACAGTCACTGAATGTTGCCCTCTAAAAGATTGGGCAGGCACTAATTTTAATAGAAAACGCTTGCCGTTAGGAAGCCGCATTTCCTGGAAGGCAGCGACTCTGAGTATGGTCTGTACAAGGAAAAAAAAAACACTTGACCTTTGATTGAATCTGGGCTATGTTGTAGTACAGATGAACAAAAGTAATTATTTCAAAACCTCAGCAGTTTTGAGGTGGGCTCAAAGCAGACAGCTTGCTATGAAACGACTGGGCTCGTACGGGATTTAAACCCGGGACCTCTCGCACCCTAAGCAAGAATCATACCCCTAGACCAACGAGCCTCTCCGGTATGCCATGTTTTGTGTGGGTACCACAAATTTAGTGAAGCTCACCTGTATAACGGAACGTGTTCTGTTGTCGAGATACTTAAGTGTAGATATTTGAGCTTCAAAAACTACTTCAAGGGATACTACAGATTGACGGCCACCTTTGCCGAACAAGGCCCGGTGGCCTAATGGATAAGGCATCAGCCTCCGGAGCTGAGGATTGTGGGTTCAAGTCCCACCTGGGTCGTCTTTGATGGGCTACCTTTAAGATGGCTTTGTGAGAGTTTCAAGGAGGATTTTTCAATGACTATATCCATGATGACCGCACGATTGGAATTATCATAATGATATTGGAATTGGAATTATCACTATGAAAGACGAATTTAAAAGAGAATTCCACAAAGTGTTTTTTTAACACAAGTCACAACAAAAGTAGCTGTCTACTCATCAAGACTGATTCTGCATCTTCAGCATCAATAAATTGTCTTCTGTCACTCATGCTTTGCCCATGAAGTCAACAGTGCCAATGAGAGCTTTTGCCATCTAATTGCAGAAAAACGCACGGCACACCAGTGAAGGGCTCTAAAAGTCAACAGCAGCATACAGACTATATCTTAGGCTTGACTTTGAACCATAAGGCATCAGCCTCCGTCCAAGGACGTGGTTGAATGAGCTAGCTCTAAGCAAAAGGTCAATGACTATACAAAGAAACTCCAAGGACATGTATTTCTGTGCTCATCGTTTTAATTCAACTATGACTGATGTAAAATGGTTTGAATCCCAAAACCCCTGCAGAAAGTTCAATTTGGCCGAAGTATCAGCCTCTGATGCTAGAGAACGTGACATCAAGCACCATGTTGTCTGCAGCAAAAGTTCTGATATCAAATGGTTGTTAAAGCAAAGCAACCATCGGAAACAGTGTCAGAAAACCCTTGAACTCATTCTAAATGCTAGAGGGCTCAGTCGGGAATTGAATATAATTGAAATAGAAAGCGTTTGTTGTTAGGAAGCCAAGGAAGTTAGCTTGCTTTGAAACGGCTGGGCTCGTCCAGGATTTGAACCCGGGACCTCTCGCACCCGAAGCGAGAATCATACCCCTAGACCAACGAGCCAGACCAGAATCACCTATGGCTACGTGTGTACACATGTACAGTCACTTAATGTGGCCCTCTAAAAGATTGGGCAGGCACTAGTTTTAATAGAAAACACTTGTCGTTAGGAAGCCGCATTTCCTGGAAGGCAGCGACTCTGAGTATGGCCTGCACAAGGAAAAAAAAAACACGACCTTTGACTCAATCTGGGATATGTTGTAGTACAGATGAACAACAGTAATTATTTCAAAACCACAGTAATTTTTATCTAAGCTCAACGTAGCCAGCTTGCTTTGAAACGGCTGGGCTCGTCCGGGATTTCAACCCGGGACCTCTCGCACCCTAAGCGAGAATCATACCCCTAGACCAACGAGCCTCTCCTATATGCCATGTTTTGTGTGGGTACCACAAATTTAGTGAAGCTCACCTGTATAACGGAACGTGTTCTGTTGTCGAGATACTTAAGTGTAGATATTTGAGCTTCAAAAACTACTTCAAGGGATACTACAGATTGACGGCCAACTCTGCCAAACAAGGCCCGGTGGCCTAATGGATAAGGCATCAGCCTCCGGAGCTGAGGATTGTGGGTTCAAGTCCCACCTGGGTCGTCTTTGATGGGCTACCTTTAAGATGGCTTTGTGAGAACTTCAAGGAGGATTTTTCAATGACTATATCCATGATGACCGCACGATTGGAATTATCATAATGATAACCATATATCACTATGAAAGACGAATTTAAAAGAGAATTCCACAAAGTGTTTTTTTAACACAAGTCACAACAAAAGTAGCTGTCTACTCATCAAGACTGATTCTGCATCTTCAGCATCAATAAATTGTCTTCTGCCACTCATGCTTTGCCCATGAAGTCAACAGTGCCAATGAGAGCTTTGGCCATCTAATTGCAGAAAAACGCACGGCACACCAGTGAAGGGCTCTAAAAGTCAACAGCAGCATACAGACTATATCTTAGGCTTGACTTTGAACCATAAGGCATCAGCCTCCGTCCAAGGACGTGGTTGAATGAGCTAGCTCTAAGCAAAAGGTCAATGACTGTACAAAGAAACTCCAAGGACATGTATTTCTGTGCTCATGGTTTTAATTCAACTATGACTGATGTAAAATGGTTTGAATCCCAAAACCCCTGCAGAAAGTTCAATTTGGCCGAAGTATCAGCCTCTGATGCTAGAGAACGTGACATCAAGCACCATGTTGTCTGCAGCAAAAGTTCTGATATCAAATGGTTGTTAAAGCAAAGCAACCATCGGAAACAGTGTCAGAAAACCCTTGAACTCATTCTAAATGCTAGAGGGCTCAGTCGGGAATTGAATATAATTGAAATAGAAAGCGTTTGTTGTTAGGAAGCCGAGGAAGTTAGCTTGCTTTGAAACGGCTGGGCTCGTCCGGAATTTGAACCCAGGACCTCTCCACCCGAAGCGAGAATCATACCCCTAGACCAACGAGCCAGACCAGAATCACCTATGGCTACGTGTGTACACATGTACAGTCACTTAATGTGGCCCTCTAAAAGATTGGGCAGGCACTAGTTTTAATAGAAAACACTTGTCGTTAGGAAGCCGCATTTCCTGGAAGGCAGCGACTCTGAGTATGGCCTGCACAAGCAAAAAAAAAACACGACCTTTGACTGAACCTGGGATATGTTGTAGTACAGATGAACAACAGTAATTATTTCAAAACCACAGTAGTTTTTATCTAAGCTTAACGTAGCCAGCTTGCTTTGAAACGGCTGGGCTCGTCCGGGATTTCAACCCGGGACCTCTCGCACCCTAAGCGAGAATCATACCCCTAGACCAACGAGCCTGACTGCGAACACCAACAGCTACGTGTGTACACATGTACAGTCACTGAATGTTGCCCTCTAAAAGATTGGGCAGGCACTAATTTTAATAGAAAACGCTTGCCGTTAGGAAGCCGCATTTCCTGGAAGGCAGCGACTCTGAGTATGGTCTGTACAAGGAAAAAAAAAACACTTGACCTTTGACTGAATCTGGGCTATGTTGTAGTACAGATGAACAAAAGTAATTATTTCAAAACCTCAGCAGTTTTGAGGTGGGCTCAACGCAGCCAGCTTGCTATGAAACGACTGGGCTCGTCCGGGATTTGAACCCGGGACCTCTCGCACCCTAAGCGAGAATCATACCCCTAGACCAACGAGCCTCTCCGGTATGCCATGTTTTGTGTGGGTACCACAAATTTAGTGAAGCTCACCTGTATAACGGAACGTGTTACGGGAACCTAATGGATAAGGCATCAGCCTCCGGAGCTGAGGATTGTGGGTTCAAGTCCCACCTGGGTCGTCTTTGATGGGCTCCCTTTAAGATGGCTTTGTGAGAATTTCAAGGAGGATTTTTCAATGACTATAACCATGATGACCGCACGATTGGAATTATCATAATGATAACCATATATCACTATGAAAGACGAATTTAAAAGAGAATTCCACAAAGTGTTTTTTTAACACAAGTCACAACAAAAGTAGCTGTCTACTCATCAAGACTGATTCTGCATCTTCAGCATCAATAAATTGTCTTCTGCCACTCATGCTTTGCCCATGAAGTCAACAGTGCCAATGAGAGCTTTGGCCATCTAATTGCAGAAAAACGCACGGCACACCAGTGAAGGGCTCTAAAAGTCAACAGCAGCATACAGACTATATCTTAGGCTTGACTTTGAACCATAAGGCATCAGCCTCCGTCCAAGGACGTGGTTGAATGAGCTAGCTCTAAGCAAAAGGTCAATGACTGTACAAAGAAACTCCAAGGACATGTATTTCTGTGCTCATCGTTTTAATTCAACTATGAATGATGTAAAATGGTTTGAATCCCAAAACCCCTGCAGAAAGTTCAATTTGGCCGAAGTATCAGCCTCTGATGCTAGAGAACGTGACATCAAGCACCACTTGTCGTTAGGAAGCCGCATTTCCTGGAAGGCAGCGACTCTGAGTATGGCCTGCACAAGGAAAAAAAAAACACGACCTTTGACTGAATCTGGGATATGTTGTAGTACAGATGAACAACAGTAATTATTTCAAAACCACAGTAGTTTTAATCTAAGCTCAACGTAGCCAGCTTGCTTTGAAACGGCTGGGCTCGTCCGGGATTTGAACCTGGGACCTCTCGCACCCTAAGCGAGAATCATACCCCTAGACCAACGAGCCTGACTGCGAACACCAACAGCTACGTGTGTACACAAGTACAGTCACTGAATGTTGCCCTCTAAAAGATTGGGCAGGCACTAATTTTAATAGAAAATGCTTGCCGTTAGGAAGCCGCATTTCCTGGAAGGCAGCGACTCTGAGTATGGTCTGTACAAGGAAAAAAAAAACACTTGACCTTTGACTGAATCTGGGCTATGTTGTAGTACAGATGAACAAAAGTAATTATTTCAAAACCTCAGCAGTTTTGAGGTGGGCTCAACGCAGCCAGCTTGCTATGAAACGACTGGGCTCGTCCGGGATTTGAACCCGAGACCTCTCGCACCCTAAGCGAGAATCATACCCCTAGACCAACGAGACTCTCCGGTATGCCATGTTTTGTGTGGGTACCACAAATTTAGTGAAGCTCACCTGTATAACGGAATGTGTTCTGTTGTCGAGATACTTAAGTGTAGATATTTGAGCTTCAAAAACTACTTCAAGGGATACTACAGATTGACGGCCAACTTTGCCAAACAAGGCCCGGTGGCCCAATGGATAAGGCATCAGCCTCCGGAGCTGAGGATTGTGGGTTCAAGTCCCACCTGGGTCGTCTTTGATGGGCTACCTTTAAGATGGCTTTGTGAGAATTTCAAGGAGGATTTTTCAATGACTATATCCATGATGACCGCACGATTGGTATTATCATAATGATAACCATATATCACTATGAAAGACGAATTTAAAAGAGAATTCCACAAAGTGTTTTCTTAACACAAGTCACAACAAAAGTAGCTGTCTACTCATCAAGACTGATTCTGCATCTTCAGCATCAATAAATTGTCTTCTGCCACTCATGCTTTGCCCATGAAGTCAACAGTGCCAATGAGAGCTTTGGCCATCTAATTGCAGAAAAACGCACGGCACACCAGTGAAGGGCTCTAAAAGTCAACAGCAGCATACAGACTATATCTTCGGCTTGACTTTGAACCATAAGGCATCAGCCTCCGTCCAAGGACGTGGTTGAATGAGCTAGCTCTAAGCAAAAGGTCAATGACTGTACAAAGAAACTCCAAGGACATGTATTTCTGTGCTCATCGTTTTAATTCAACTATGACTGATGTAAAATGGTTTGAATCCCAAAACCCCTGCAGAAAGTTCAATTTGGCCGAAGTATCAGCCTCTGATGCTAGAGAACGTGGCATCAAGCACCATGTTGTCTGCAGCAAAAGTTCTGATATCAAATGGTTGTTAAAGCAAAGCAACCATCGGAAACAGTGTCAGAAAACCCTTGAACTCATTCTAAATGCTAGAGGGCTCAGTCGGGAATTGAATATAATTGAAATAGAAAGCGTTTGTTGTTAGGAAGCCGAGGAAGTTAGCTTGCTTTGAGACGGCTGGGCTCGTCCGGGATTTGAACCCAGGACCTCTCGCACCCGAAGCGAGAATCATACCCCTAGACCAACGAGCCAGACCAGAATCACCTATGGCTACGTGTGTACACATGTACAGTCACTTAATGTGGCCCTCTAAAAGATTGGGCAGGCACTAGTTTTAATAGAAAACACTTGTCGTTAGGAAGCCGCATTTCCTGGAAGGCAGCAAATCTGAGTATGGCCTGCACAAGGAAAAAAAAACACGACCTTTGACTGAACCTGGGATATGTTGTAGTACAGATGAACAACAGTAATTATTTCAAAACCACAGTAGTTTTTATCTAAGCTCAACGTAGCCAGCTTGCTTTGAAACGGCTGGGCTCGTCCGGGATTTGAACCCGGGACCTCTCGCACCCTAAGCGAGAATCATACCCCTAGACCAACGAGCCTGACTGCGAACACCAACAGCTACGTGTGTACACAAGTACAGTCACTGAATGTTGCCCTCTAAAAGATTGGGCAGGCACTAATTTTAATAGAAAACGCTTGCCGTTAGGAAGCCGCATTTCCTGGAAGGCAGTGACTCTGAGTATGGTCTGTACAAGGAAAAAAAAAACACTTGACCTTTGACTGAATCTGGGCTATGTTGTAGTACAGATGAACAAAAGTAATTATTTCAAAACCTCAGCAGTTTTGAGGTGGGCTCAACGCAGCCAGCTTGCTATGAAACGACTGGGCTCGTCCGGGATTTGAACCCGGGACCTCTCGCACCCTAAGCGAGAATCATACCCCTAGACCAACGAGCCTCTCCGGTATGTCATGTTTTGTGTGGGTACCACAAATTTAGTGAAGCTCACCTGTATAACGGAACGTGTTCTGTTGTCGAGATATTTAAGTGTAGATATTTGAGCTTCAAAAACTACTTCAAGGGATACTACAGATTGACGGCCAACTTTGCCAAACAAGGCCCGGTGGCCTAATGGATAAGGCATCAGCCTCCGGAGCTGAGGGTTGTGGGTTCAAGTCCCACCTGGGTCATCTTAGATGGGCTACCTTTAAGATGGCTTTGTGAGAATTTCAAGGAGGATTTTTCAATGACTATATCCATGATGACCGCACGATTGGTATTATCATAATGATAACCATATATCACTATGAAAGACGAATTTAAAAGAGAATTCCACAAAGTGTTTTTTTAACACAAGTCACAACAAAAGTAGCTGTCTACTCATCAAGACTGATTCTGCATCTTCAGCATCAATAAATTGTCTTCTGACACTCATGCTTTGCCCATGAAGTCAACAGTGCCAATGAGAGCTTTGGCCATCTAATTGCAGAAAAACGCACGGCACACCAGTGAAGGGCTCTAAAAGTCAACAGCAGCATACAGACTATATCTTAGGCTTGACTTTGAACCATAAGGCATCAGCCTCCGTCCAAGGATGTGGTTGAATGAGCTAGCTCTAAGCAAAAGGTCAATGACTGTACAAAGAAACTCCAAGGACATGTATTTCTGTGCTCATCGTTTTAATTCAACTATGACTGATGTAAAATGGTTTGAATCCCAAAACCCCTGCAGAAAGTTCAATTTGGCAGAAGTATCAGCCTCTGATGCTAGAGAACGTGGCATCAAGCACCATGTTGTCTGCAGCAAAAGTTCTGATATCAAATGGTTGTTAAAGCAAAGCAACCATCGGAAACAGTGTCAGAAAACCCTTGAACTCATTCTAAATGCTAGAGGGCTCAGTCGGGAATTGAATATAATTGAAATAGAAAGCGTTTGTTGTTAGGAAGCCGAGGAAGTTAGCTTGCTTTGAGACGGCTGGGCTCGTCCGGGATTTGAACCCAGGACCTCTCGCACCCGAAGCGAGAATCATACCCCTAGACCAACGAGCCAGACCAGAATCACCTATGGCTACGTGTGTACACATGTACAGTCACTTAATGTGGCCCTCTAAAAGATTGGGCAGGCACTAGTTTTAATAGAAAACACTTGTCGTTAGGAAGCCGCATTTCCTGGAAGGCAGCAAATCTGAGTATGGCCTGCACAAGGAAAAAAAAAACACGACCTTTGACTGAACCTGGGATATGTTGTAGTACAGATGAACAACAGTAATTATTTCAAAACCACAGTAGTTTTTATCTAAGCTCAACGTAGCCAGCTTGCTTTGAAACGGCTGGGCTCGTCCGGGATTTGAACCCGGGACCTCTCGCACCCTAAGCGAGAATCATACCCCTAGACCAACGAGCCTGACTGCGAACACCAACAGCTACGTGTGTACACAAGTACAGTCACTGAATGTTGCCCTCTAAAAGATTGGGCAGGCACTAATTTTAATAGAAAACGCTTGCCGTTAGGAAGCCGCATTTCCTGGAAGGCAGCGACTCTGAGTATGGTCTGTACAAGGAAAAAAAAAAACACTTGACCTTTGACTGAATCTGGGCTATGTTGTAGTACAGATGAACAAAAGTAATTATTTCAAAACCTCAGCAGTTTTGAGGTGGGCTCAACGCAGCCAGCTTGCTATGAAACGACTGGGCTCGTCCGGGATTTGAACCCGGGACCTCTCGCACCCTAAGCGAGAATCATACCCCTAGACCAACGAGCCTCTCCGGTATGCCATGTTTTGTGTGGGTACCACAAATTTAGTGAAGCTCACCTGTATAACGGAACGTGTTACGGGAACCTAATGGATAAGGCATCAGCCTCCGGAGCTGAGGATTGTGGGTTCAAGTCCCACCTGGGTCGTCTTTGATGGGCTACCTTTAAGATGGCTTTGTGAGAATTTCAAGGAGGATTTTTCAATGACTATATCCATGATGACCGCACGATTGGAATTATCATAATGATAACTATATATCACTATGAAAGACGAATTTAAAAGAGAATTCCACAAAGTGTTTTTTTAACACAAGTCACAACAAAAGTAGCTGTCTACTCATCAAGACTGATTCTGCATCTTCAGCATCAATAAATTGTCTTCTGCCACTCATGCTTTGCCCATGAAGTCAACAGTGCCAATGAGAGCTTTGGCCATCTAATTGCAGAAAAACGCACGGCACACCAGTGAAGGGCTCTAAAAGTCAACAGCAGCATACAGACTATATCTTAGGCTTGACTTTGAACCATAAGGCATCAGCCTCCGTCCAAGGACGTGGTTGAATGAGCTAGCTCTAAGCAAAAGGTCAATGACTGTACAAAGAAACTCCAAGGACATGTATTTCTGTGCTCATCGTTTTAATTCAACTATGAATGATGTAAAATGGTTTGAATCCCAAAACCCCTGCAGAAAGTTCAATTTGGCCGAAGTATCAGCCTCTGATGCTAGAGAACGTGACATCAAGCACCACTTGTCGTTAGGAAGCCGCATTTCCTGGAAGGCAGCGACTCTGAGTATGGCCTGCACAAGGAAAAAAAAAACACGACCTTTGACTGAACCTGGGATATGTTGTAGTACAGATGAACAACAGTAATTATTTCAAAACCACAGTAGTTTTAATCTAAGCTCAACGTAGCCAGCTTGCTTTGAAACGGCTGGGCTCGTCCGGGATTTGAACCCGGGACCTCTCGCACCCTAAGCGAGAATCATACCCCTAGACCAACGAGCCTGACTGCAAACACCAACAGCTACGTGTGTACACAAGTACAGTCACTGAATGTTGCCCTCTAAAAGATTGGGCAGGCACTAATTTTAATAGAAAATGCTTGCCGTTAGGAAGCCGCATTTCCTGGAAGGCAGCGACTCTGAGTATGGTCTGTACAAGGAAAAAAAAAACACTTGACCTTTGACTGAATCTGGGCTATGTTGTAGTACAGATGAACAAAAGTAATTATTTCAAAACCTCAGCAGTTTTGAGGTGGGCTCAACGCAGCCAGCTTGCTATGAAACGACTGGGCTCGTCCGGGATTTGAACCCGAGACCTCTCGCACCCTAAGCGAGAATCATACCCCTAGACCTCATGTCAAAGCAATAACTAAATCAGCATACTATCATCTGAAAAATATTGCAAGGATTAGATGTTTTGTCTCCAGGCAAGACTTAGAGAAACTGGTTCACGCTTTCATCACCAGTAGGGTGGACTATTGTAATGGACTTCTCACTGGCCTTCCCAAAAAGACCATTAGACAGCTGCAGCTCATACAGAACGCTGCTGCCAGGATTCTGAGCAGAACCAGAAAATATGACCATATCACACCAGTCCTCAGGTCTTTACACTGGCTTCCAGTTACATCTAGGATCGATTTTAAAGTACTATTACTTGTTTATAAATCACTCAATGACCTAGGACCTCAATACATCGCAGATATGCTGATTAAATACAAACCCAACAGATCACTCAGATCAGCAGGATCAAGTCAGTTAGAAATACCAAGAGTTCACTCAAAGCAAGGAGAGTCTGCCTTTAGCTATTATGCCAGCCGTAGTTGGAACCGGCTTCCTGAACAGATCAGATGTGCTCCAACAGTAGCCACATTCAAATCCAGACTCAAAACACATCTGTTTAGCTGTGCATTTACTGAATGAGCACTGTGCCACTGTACGTCCGACTGATTGCACCTTATCTATGCATCATTTTTTAAATAATTTTTTATAACTGTTTTAGTTTACCTGTTCTTTTCATTTTATTACTTTTAATTCTCTTTACATTGTATTCTTTTTCTTATGCATTTTTTAGCCCTATTTTAATTCCTTTCTATGTAAAGCACTTTGAATTGCCATTGTGTATGAAATGTGCTATATAAATAAACTTGCCTTGCCTTGCCTTGCCTTGCCTTGCCTTGCCTAGACCAACGAGACTCTCTGGTATGCCATGTTTTGTGTGGGTACCACAAATTTAGTGAAGCTCATCTGTATAACGGAATGTGTTCTGTTGTCGAGATACTTAAGTGTAGATATTTGAGCTTCAAAAACTACTTCAAGGGATACTACAGATTGACGGCCAACTTTGCCAAACAAGGCCCGGTGGCCTAATGGATAAGGCATCAGCCTCCGGAGCTGAGGATTGTGGGTTCAAGTCCCACCTGGGTCGTCTTTGATGGGCTACCTTTAAGATGGCTTTGTGAGAATTTCAAGGAGGATTTTTCAATGACTATATCCATGATGACCGCACGATTGGTATTATCATAATGATAACCATATATCACTATGAAAGACGAATTTAAAAGAGAATTCCACAAAGTGTTTTTTTAACACAAGTCACAACAAAAGTAGCTGTCTACTCATCAAGACTGATTCTGCATCTTCAGCATCAATAAATTGTCTTCTGCCACTCATGCTTTGCCCATGAAGTCAACAGTGCCAATGAGAGCTTTGGCCATCTAATTGCAGAAAAACGCACGGCACACCAGTGAAGGGCTCTAAAAGTCAACAGCAGCATACAGACTATATCTTCGGCTTGACTTTGAACCATAAGGCATCAGCCTCCGTCCAAGGACGTGGTTGAATGAGCTAGCTCTAAGCAAAAGGTCAATGACTGTACAAAGAAACTCCAAGGACATGTATTTCTGTGCTCATTGTTTTAATTCAACTATGACTGATGTAAAATGGTTTGAATCCCAAAACCCCTGCAGAAAGTTCAATTTGGCCGAAGTATCAGCCTCTGATGCTAGAGAACGTGGCATCAAGCACCATGTTGTCTGCAGCAAAAGTTCTGATATCAAATGGTTGTTAAAGCAAAGCAACCATCGGAAACAGTGTCAGAAAACCCTTGAACTCATTCTAAATGCTAGAGGGCTCAGTCGGGAATTGAATATAATTGAAATAGAAAGCGTTTGTTGTTAGGAAGCCGAGGAAGTTAGCTTGCTTTGAGACAGCTGGGCTCGTCCGGGATTTGAACCCAGGACCTCTCGCACCCGAAGCAAGAATCATACCCCTAGACCAACGAGCCAGACCAGAATCACCTATGGCTACGTGTGTACACATGTACAGTCACTTAATGTGGCCCTCTAAAAGATTGGGCAGGCACTAGTTTTAATAGAAAACACTTGTCGTTAGGAAGCCGCATTTCCTGGAAGGCAGCAAATCTGAGTATGGCCTGCACAAGGAAAAAAAAACACGACCTTTGACTGAACCTGGGATATGTTGTAGTACAGATGAACAACAGTAATTATTACAAAACCACAGTTGTTTTTATCTAAGCTCAACGTAGCCAGCTTGCTTTGAAACGGCTGGGCTCGTCCGGGATTTGAACCCCGGACCTCTCGCACCCTAAGCGAGAATCATACCCCAAGACCAACGAGCCTGACTGCGAACACCAACAGCTACGTGTGTACACAAGTATAGTCACTGAATGTTTCCCTCTAAAAGATTGGGCAGGCACTAATTTTAATAGAAAACGCTTGCCGTTAGGAAGCCGCATTTCCTGGAAGGCAGCGACTCTGAGTATGGTCTGTACAAGGAAAAAAAAAACACTTGACCTTTGACTGAATCTGGGCTATGTTGTAGTACAGATGAACAAAAGTAATTATTTCAAAACCTCAGCAGTTTTGAGGTGGGCTCAACGCAGCCAGCTTGCTATGAAACGACTGGGCTCGTCCGGGATTTGAACCCGGGACCTCTCGCACCCTAAGCGAGAATCATACCCCTAGACCAACGAGCCTCTCCGGTATGCCATGTTTTGTGTGGGTACCACAAATTTAGTGAAGCTCACCTGTATAACGGAACGTGTTCTGTTGTCGAGATATTTAAGTGTAGATATTTGAGCTTCAAAAACTACTTCAAGGGATACTACAGATTGACGGCAAACTTTGCCAAACAAGGCCCGGTGGCCTAATGGATAAGGCATCAGCCTCCGGAGCTGAGGATTGTGGGTTCAAGTCCCACCTGGGGCGTCTTAGATGGGCTACCTTTAAGATGGCTTTGTGAGAATTTCAAGGAGGATTTTTCAATGACTATATCCATGATGACCGCACGATTGGTATTATCATAATGATAACCATATATCACTATGAAAGACGAATTTAAAAGAGAATTCCACAAAGTGTTTTTTTAACACAAGTCACAACAAAAGTAGCTGTCTACTCATCAAGACTGATTCTGCATCTTCAGCATCAATAAATTGTCTTCTGACACTCATGCTTTGCCCATGAAGTCAACAGTGCCAATGAGAGCTTTGGCCATCTAATTGCAGAAAAACGCACGGCACACCAGTGAAGGGCTCTAAAAGTCAACAGCAGCATACAGACTATATCTTAGGCTTGACTTTGAACCATAAGGCATCAGCCTCCGTCCAAGGACGTGGTTGAATGAGCTAGCTCTAAGCAAAAGGTCAATGACTGTACAAAGAAACTCCAAGGACATGTATTTCTGTGCTCATCGTTTTAATTCAACTATGACTGATGTAAAATGGTTTGAATCCCAAAACCCCTGCAGAAAGTTCAATTTGGCCGAAGTATCAGCCTCTGATGCTAGAGAACGTGGCATCAAGCACCATGTTGTCTGCAGCAAAAGTTCTGATATCAAATGGTTGTTAAAGCAAAGCAACCATCGGAAACAGTGTCAGAAAACCCTTGAACTCATTCTAAATGCTAGAGGGCTCAGTCGGGAATTGAATATAATTGAAATAGAAAGCGTTTGTTGTTAGGAAGCCGAGGAAGTTAGCTTGCTTTGAGACGGCTGGGCTCGTCCGGGATTTGAACCCAGGACCTCTCGCACCCGAAGCGAGAATCATACCCCTAGACCAACGAGCCAGACCAGAATCACCTATGGCTACGTGTGTACACATGTACAGTCACTTAATGTGGCCCTCTAAAAGATTGGGCAGGCACTAGTTTTAATAGAAAACACTTGTCGTTAGGAAGCCGCATTTCCTGGAAGGCAGCAAATCTGAGTATGGCCTGCACAAGGAAAAAAAAAACACGACCTTTGACTGAACCTGGGATATGTTGTAGTACAGATGAACAACAGTAATTATTTCAAAACCACAGTAGTTTTTATCTAAGCTCAACGTAGCCAGCTTGCTCTGAAACGGCTGGGCTCGTCCGGGATTTGAACCCGGGACCTCTCGCACCCTAAGCGAGAATCATACCCCTAGACCAACGAGCCTGACTGCGAACACCAACAGCTACGTGTGTACACAAGTACAGTCACTGAATGTTGCCCTCTAAAAGATTGGGCAGGCACTAATTTTAATAGAAAACGCTTGCCGTTAGGAAGCCGCATTTCCTGGAAGGCAGCGACTCTGAGTATGGTCTGTACAAGGAAAAAAAAAACACTTGACCTTTGACTGAATCTGGGCTATGTTGTAGTACAGATGAACAAAAGTAATTATTTCAAAACCTCTGCAGTTTTGAGGTGGGCTCAACGCAGCCAGCTTGCTATGTAACGACTGGGCTCGCCCGGGATTTGAACCCGGGACCTCTCGCACCCTAAGCGAGAATCATACCCCTAGACCAACGAGCCTCTCCGGTATGCCATATTTTGTGTGGGTACCACAAATTTAGTGAAGCTCACCTGTATAACGGAACGTGTTCTGTTGTCGAGATATTTAAGTGTAGATATTTGAGCTTCAAAAACTACTTCAAGGGATACTACAGATTGACGGCCAACTTTGCCAAACAAGGCCCGGTGGCCTAATGGATAAGGCATCAGCCTCCGGAGCTGAGGATTGTGGGTTCAAGTCCCACCTGGGTCGTCTTTGATGGGCTACCTTTAAGATGGCTTTGTGTGAATTTCAAGGAGGATTTTTCAATGACTATATCCATGATGACCGCACGATTGGAATTATCATAATGATAACCATATATCACTATGAAAGACGAATTTAAAAGAGAATTCAACAAAGTGTTTTTTTAACACAAGTCACAACAAAAGTAGCTGTCTACTCATCAAGACTGATTCTGCATCTTCAGCATCAATAAATTGTCTTCTGCCACTCATGCTTTGCCCATGAAGTCAACAGTGCCAATGAGAGCTTTGGCCATCTAATTGTAGAAAAACGCACGGCACACCAGTGAAGGGCTCTAAAAGTCAACAGCAGCATACAGACTATATCTTAGGCTTGACTTTGAACCATAAGGCATCAGCCTCCGTCCAAGGACGTGGTTGAATGAGCTAGCTCTAAGCAAAAGGTCAATGACTGTACAAAAAAACTCCAAGGACATGTATTTCTGTGCTCATGGTTTTAATTCAACTATGACTGATGTAAAATGGTTTGAATCCCAAAACACCTGCAGAAAGTTCAATTTGGCCGAAGTATCAGCCTCTGATGCTAGAGAACGTGGCATCAAGCACCATGTTGTCTGCAGCAAAAGTTCTGATATCAAATGGTTGTTAAAGCAAAGCAACCATCGGAAACAGTGTCAGAAAACCCTTGAACTCATTCTAAATGCTAGAGGGCTCAGTCGGGAATTGAATATAATTGAAATAGAAAGCGTTTGTTGTTAGGAAGCCGAGGAAGTTAGCTTGCTTTGAAACGGCTGGGCTCGTCCGGGATTTGAACCCGGGACCTCTCGCACCCGAAGCAAGAATCATACCCCTAGACCAACGAGCCAGGCCAGAATCACTTATGGCTACGTGTGTACACATGTACAGTCACTTAATGTGGCCCTCTAAAAGATTGGGCAGGCAGTAGTTTTAATAGAAAACACTTGTCGTTAGGAAGCCGCATTTCCTGGAAGGCAGCGACTCTGAGTATGGCCTGCGCAAGGAAAAAAAAAACACGACCTTTGACTGAATCTGGGATATGTTGTAGTACATATGAACAACAGTATTTATTTCAAAACCACAGTAGTTTTTATCTAAGCTCAACGTAGCCAGCTTGCTTTGAAACGGCTGGGCTCGTCCGGGATTTGAACCCGGGACCTCTCGCACCCTAAGCGAGAATCATACCCCTAGACCAACGAGCCTGACTGCGAACACCAAAAGCTACGTGTGTACACATGTACAGTCACTGAATGTTGCCCTCTAAAAGATTGGGCAGGCACTAATTTTAATAGAAAACGCTTGCCGTTAGGAAGCAGCATTTCCTGGATGGCAGCGACTCTGAGTATGGTCTGTACAAGGAAAAAAAAACACTTGACCTTTGACTGAATCTGGGCTATGTTGTAGTACAGATGAACAAAAGAAATTATTTCAAAACCTCAGCAGTTTTGAGGTGGGCTCAACGCAGCCAGCTTGCTATGAAACGACTGGGCTCGTCCGGGATTTGAACCCGGGACATCTCGCACCCTAAGCGAGAATCATACCCCTAGACCAACGAGCCTCTCCGGTATGCCATGTTTTGTGTGGGTACCACAAATTTAGTGAAGCTCACCTGTATAACGGAACGTGTTCTGTTGTCGAGATATTTAAGTGTAGATATTTGAGCTTCAAAAACTACTTCAAGGGATACTACAGATTGACGGCAAACTTTGCCAAACAAGGCCCGGTGGCCTAATGGATAAGGCATCAGCCTCCGGAGCTGAGGATTGTGGGTTCAAGTCCCACCTGGGGCGTCTTAGATGGGCTACCTTTAAGATGGCTTTGTGAGAATTTCAAGGAGGATTTTTCAATGACTATATCCATGATGACCGCACGATTGGTATTATCATAATGATAACCATATATCACTATGAAAGACGAATTTAAAAGAGAATTCCACAAAGTGTTTTTTTAACACAAGTCACAACAAAAGTAGCTGTCTACTCATCAAGACTGATTCTGCATCTTCAGCATCAATAAATTGTCTTCTGACACTCATGCTTTGCCCATGAAGTCAACAGTGCCAATGAGAGCTTTGGCCATCTAATTGCAGAAAAACGCACGGCACACCAGTGAAGGGCTCTAAAAGTCAACAGCAGCATACAGACTATATCTTAGGCTTGACTTTGAACCATAAGGCATCAGCCTCCGTCCAAGGACGTGGTTGAATGAGCTAGCTCTAAGCAAAAGGTCAATGACTGTACAAAAAAACTCCAAGGACATGTATTTCTGTGCTCATGGTTTTAATTCAACTATGACTGATGTAAAATGGTTTGAATCCCAAAACACCTGCAGAAAGTTCAATTTGGCCGAAGTATCAGCCTCTGATGCTAGAGAACGTGGCATCAAGCACCATGTTGTCTGCAGCAAAAGTTCTGATATCAAATGGTTGTTAAAGCAAAGCAACCATCGGAAACAGTGTCAGAAAACCCTTGAACTCATTCTAAATGCTAGAGGGCTCAGTCGGGAATTGAATATAATTGAAATAGAAAGCGTTTGTTGTTAGGAAGCCGAGGAAGTTAGCTTGCTTTGAAACGGCTGGGCTCGTCCGGGATTTGAACCCGGGACCTCTCGCACCCGAAGCGAGAATCATACCCCTAGACCAACGAGCCAGGCCAGAATCACTTATGGCTACGTGTGTACACATGTATAGTCACTTAATGTGGCCCTCTAAAAGATTGGGCAGGCAGTAGTTTTAATAGAAAACACTTGTCGTTAGGAAGCCGCATTTCCTGGAAGGCAGCGACTCTGAGTATGGCCTGCGCAAGGAAAAAAAAAACACGACCTTTGACTGAATCTGGGATATGTTGTAGTACATATGAACAACAGTATTTATTTCAAAACCACAGTAGTTTTTATCTAAGCTCAACGTAGCCAGCTTGCTTTGAAACGGCTGGGCTCGTCCGGGATTTGAACCCGGGACCTCTCGCACCCTAAGCGAGAATCATACCCCTAGACCAACGAGCCTGACTGCGAACACCAAAAGCTACGTGTGTACACATGTACAGTCACTGAATGTTGCCCTCTAAAAGATTGGGCAGGCACTAATTTTAATAGAAAACGCTTGCCGTTAGGAAGCAGCATTTCCTGGATGGCAGCGACTCTGAGTATGGTCTGTACAAGGAAAAAAAAACACTTGACCTTTGACTGAATCTGGGCTATGTTGTAGTACAGATGAACAAAAGAAATTATTTCAAAACCTCAGCAGTTTTGAGGTGGGCTCAACGCAGCCAGCTTGCTATGAAACGACTGGGCTCGTCCGGGATTTGAACCCGGGACCTCTCGCACCCTAAGCGAGAATCATACCCCTAGACCAACGAGCCTCTCCGGTATGCCATGTTTTGTGTGGGTACCACAAATTTAGTGAAGCTCACCTGTATAACGGAACGTGTTCTGTTGTCGAGATATTTAAGTGTAGATATTTGAGCTTCAAAAACTACTTCAAGGGATACTACAGATTGACGGCAAACTTTGCCAAACAAGGCCCGGTGGCCTAATGGATAAGGCATCAGCCTCCAGAGCTGAGGATTGTGGGTTCAAGTCCCACCTGGGGCGTCTTAGATGGGCTACCTTTAAGATGGCTTTGTGAGAATTTCAAGGAGGATTTTTCAATGACTATATCCATGATGACCGCACGATTGGTATTATCATAATGATAACCATATATCACTATGAAAGACGAATTTAAAAGAGAATTCCACAAAGTGTTTTTTTAACACAAGTCACAACAAAAGTAGCTGTCTACTCATCAAGACTGATTCTGCATCTTCAGCATCAATAAATTGTCTTCTGCCACTCATGCTTTGCCCATGAAGTCAACAGTGCCAATGAGAGCTTTGGCCATCTAATTGCAGAAAAACGCACGGCACACCAGTGAAGGGCTCTAAAAGTCAACAGCAGCATACAGACTATATCTTAGGCTTGACTTTGAACCATAAGGCATCAGCCTCCGTCAAAGGACGTGGTTGAATGAGCTAGCTCTAAGCAAAAGGTCAATGACTGTACAAAGAAACTCCAAGGACATGTATTTCTGTGCTCATGGTTTTAATTCAACTATGACTGATGTAAAATGGTTTGAATCCCAAAACCCCTGCAGAAAGTTCAATTTGGCCGAAGTATCAGCCTCTGATGCTAGAGAACGTGACATCAAGCACCATGTTGTCTGCAGCAAAAGTTCTGATATCAAATGGTTGTTAAAGCAAAGCAACCATCGGAAACATTGTCAGAAAACCCTTGAACTCATTCTAAATGCTAGAGGGCTCAGTCGGGAATTGAATATAATTGAAATAGAAAGCGTTTGTTGTTAGGAAGCCGAGGAAGTTAGCTTGCTTTGAAACGGCTGGGCTCGTCCAGGATTTGAACCTGGGACCTCTCGCACCCAAAGCGAGAATCATACCCCTAGACCAACGAGCCAGACTAGAATCACCTATGGCTACGTGTGTACACATGTACAGTCACTTAATGTGGCCCTCTAAAAGATTGGGTAGGCACTAGTTTTAATAGAAAACACTTGTCGTTAACAAAAGTAAGTATTTCAAAACCTCAGCAGTTTTGAGGTGGGCTCAACGCAGCCAGCTTGCTATGAAACGACTGGGCTCGTCCGGGATTTGAACCCGGGACCTCTTGCACCCTAAGCGAGAATCATACCCCTAGACCAACAAGCCTCTCCGGTATGCCATGTTTTGTGTGGGTACCACAAATTTAGTGAAGCTCACCTGTATAACGGAACGTGTTCTGTTGTCGAGATACTTAAGTGTAGATATTTGAGCTTCAAAAACTACTTCAAGGGATACTACAGATTGACGGCCAACTTTGACAAACAAGGCCCGGTGGCCTAATGGATAAGGCATCAGCCTCCGGAGCTGAGGATTGTGGGTTCAAGTCCCACCTGGGTCGTCTTTGATGGGCTACCTTTAAGATGGCTTTGTGAGAATTTCAAGGAGGATTTTTCAATGACTATATCCATGATGACCGCACGATTGGAATTACCATAATGATAACCATATATCACTATGAAAGACGAATTTAAAAGAGAATTCCACAAAGTGTTTTTTTAACACAAGTCACAACAAAAGTAGCTGTCTACTCATCAAGACTGATTCTGCATCTTCAGCATCAATAAATTGTCTTCTGCCACTCATGCTTTGCCCATGAAGTCAACAGTGCCAATGAGAGCTTTGGCCATCTAATTGCAGAAAAACGCACGGCACACCAGTGAAGGGCTCTAAAAGTCAACAGCAGCATACAGACTATATCTTAGGCTTGACTTTGAACCATAAGGCATCAGCCTCCGTCCAAGGACGTGGTTGAATGAGCTAGCTCTAAGCAAAAGGTCAATGACTGTACAAAGAAACTCCAAGGACATGTATTTCTGTGCTCATCGTTTTAATTCAACTATGACTGATGTAAAATGGTTTGAATCCCAAAACCCCTGCAGAAAGTTCAATTTGGCCGAAGTATCAGCCTCTGATGCTAGAGAACGTGACATCAAGCACCATGTTGTCTGCAGCAAAAGTTCTGATATCAAATGGTTGTTAAAGCAAAGCAACCATCGGAAACAGTGTCAGAAAACCCTTGAACTCATTCTAAATGCTAGAGGGCTCAGTCGGGAATTGAATATAATTGAAATAGAAAGCGTTTGTTGTTAGGAAGCCGAGGAAGTTAGCTTGCTTTGAAACGGCTGGGCTCGTCCGGGATTTGAACCAAGGACCTCTCGCACCCGAAGCAAGAATCATACCCCTAGACCAACGAGCCAGACCAGAATCACCTATGGCTACGTGTGTACACATGTACACTCACTTAATGTGGCCCTCTAAAAGATTGGGCAGGCACTAGTTTTAATAGAAAACACTTGTCGTTAGGAAGCCGCATTTCCTGGAAGGCAGCGACTCTGAGTATGGCCTGAAAAAAGGAAAAAAAAAAAACGACCTTTGACTGAACCTGGGATATGTTGTAGTACAGATGAACAACAGTAATTATTTCAAAACCACAGTAGTTTTTATCTAAGCTCAACCTAGCCAGCTTGCTTTGAAACGGCTGGGCTCATCCGGGATTTGAACCCGGGACCTCTCGCACCCTAAGCGAGAATCATACCCCTAGACCAACGAGCCTGACTGCGAACACCAACAGCTACGTGTGTACACAAGTACAGTCACTGAATGTTGCCCTCTAAAAGATTGGGCAGGCACTAATTTTAATAGAAAACGCTTGCCGTTAGGAAGCCGCATTTCCTGGAAGGCAGCGACTCTGAGTATGGTCTGTACAAGGAAAAAAAAAACACTTGACCTTTGACTGAATCTGGGCTATGTTGTAGTACAGATGAACAAAAGTAGTTATTTCAAAACCTCAGCAGTTTTGAGGTGGGCTCAACGCAGCCAGCTTGCTATGAAACGACTGGGCTCGTCCGGGATTTGAACCCGGGACCTCTCGCACCCTAAGCGAGAATCATACCCCTAGACCAACGAGACTCTCCGGTATGCCATGTTTTGTGTGGGTACCACAAATTAAGTGAAGCTCACCTGTATAACGGAACGTGTTCTGTTGTCGAGATACTTAAGTGTAGATATTTGAGCTTCAAAAACTACTTCAAGGGATACTACAGATTGACGGCCAACTTTGACAAACAAGGCCCGGTGGCCTAATGGATAAGGCATCAGCCTCCGGAGCTGAGGATTGTGGGTTCAAGTCCCACCTGGGTCATCTTTGATGGGCTACCTTTAAGATGGCTTTGTGAGAATTTCAAGGAGGGTTTTTCAATCACTATATCCATGATGACCGCACGATTGGAATTATCATAATGATAACCATATATCACTATGAAAGACGAATTTAAAAGAGAATTCCACAAAGTGTTTTTTTAACACAAGTCACAACAAAAGTAGCTGTCTACTCATCAAGACTGATTCTGCATCTTCAGCATCAATAAATTGTCTTCTGCCACTCATGCTTTGCCCATGAAGTCAACAGTGCCAATGAGAGCTTTGGCCATCTAATTGCAGAAAAACGCACGGCACACCAGTGAAGGGCTCTAAAAGTCAACAGCAGCATACAGACTATATCTTAGGCTTGACTTTGAACCATAAGGCATCAGCCTCCGTCCAAGGACGTGGTTGAATGAGCTAGCTCTAAGCAAAAGGTCAATGACTGTACAAAGAAACTCCAAGGACATGTATTTCTGTGCTCATCGTTTTAATTCAACTATGACTGATGTAAAATGGTTTGAATCCCAAAACCCCTGCAGAAAGTTCAATTTGGCCGAAGTATCAGCCTCTGATGCTAGAGAACGTGACATCAAGCACCATGTTGTCTGCAGCAAAAGTTCTGATATCAAATGGTTGTTAAAGCAAAGCAACCATCGGAAACAGTGTCAGAAAACCCTTGAACTCATTCTAAATGCTAGAGGGCTCAGTCGGGAATTGAATATAATTGAAATAGAAAGCGTTTGTTGTTAGGAAGCCGAGGAAGTTAGCTTGCTTTGAAACGGCTGGGCTCGTCCGGGATTTGAACCAAGGACCTCTCGCACCCGAAGCAAGAATCATACCCCTAGACCAACGAGCCAGACCAGAATCACCTATGGCTACGTGTGTACACATGTACACTCACTTAATGTGGCCCTCTAAAAGATTGGGCAGGCACTAGTTTTAATAGAAAACACTTGTCGTTAGGTAGCCGCATTTCCTGGAAGGCAGCGACTCTGAGTATGGCCTGAAAAAAGGAAAAAAAAAAAACGACCTTTGACTGAACCTGGGATATGTTGTAGTACAGATGAACAACAGTAATTATTTCAAAACCACAGTAGTTTTTATCTAAGCTCAACCTAGCCAGCTTGCTTTGAAACGGCTGGGCTCGTCCGGGATTTGAACCCGGGACCTCTCGCACCCTAAGCGAGAATCATACCCCTAGACCAACGAGCCTGACTGCGAACACCAACAGCTACGTGTGTACACAAGTACAGTCACTGAATGTTGCCCTCTAAAAGATTGGGCAGGCACTAATTTTAATAGAAAACGCTTGCCATTAGGAAGCCGCATTTCCTGGAAGGCAGCGACTCTGAGTATGGTCTGTACAAGGAAAAAAAAACCACTTGACCTTTGACTGAATCTGGGCTATGTTGTAGTACAGATGAACAAAAGTAGTTATTTCAAAACCTCAGCAGTTTTGAGGTGGGCTCAACGCAGCCAGCTTGCTATGAAACGACTGGGCTCGTCCGGGATTTGAACCCGGGACCTCTCGCACCCTAAGCGAGAATCATACCCCTAGACCAACGAGACTCTCCGGTATGCCATGTTTTGTGTGGGTACCACAAATTAAGTGAAGCTCACCTGTATAACGGAACGTGTTCTGTTGTCGAGATACTTAAGTGTAGATATTTGAGCTTCAAAAACTACTTCAAGGGATACTACAGATTGACGGCCAACTCTGCCAAACAAGGCCCGGTGGCCTAATGGATAAGGCATCAGCCTCCGGAGCTGAGGATTGTGGGTTCAAGTCCCACCTGGGTCGTCTTTGATGGGCTACCTTTAAGATGGCTTTGTGAGAACTTCAAGGAGGATTTTTCAATGACTATATCCATGATGACCGCACGATTGGAATTATCATAATGATAACCATATATCACTATGAAAGACGAATTTAAAAGAGAATTCCACAAAGTGTTTTTTTAACACAAGTCACAACAAAAGTAGCTGTCTACTCATCAAGACTGATTCTGCATCTTCAGCATCAATAAATTGTCTTCTGCCACTCATGCTTTGCCCATGAAGTCAACAGTGCCAATGAGAGCTTTGGCCATCTAATTGCAGAAAAACGCACGGCACACCAGTGAAGGGCTCTAAAAGTCAACAGCAGCATACAGACTATATCTTAGGCTTGACTTTGAACCATAAGGCATCAGCCTCCGTCCAAGGACGTGGTTGAATGAGCTAGCTCTAAGCAAAAGGTCAATGACTGTACAAAGAAACTCCAAGGACATGTATTTCTGTGCTCATCGTTTTAATTCAACTATGAATGATGTAAAATGGTTTGAATCCCAAAACCCCTGCAGAAAGTTCAATTTGGCCGAAGTATCAGCCTCTGATGCTAGAGAACGTGACATCAAGCACCACTTGTCGTTAGGAAGCCGCATTTCCTGGAAGGCAGCGACTCTGAGTATGGCCTGCACAAGGAAAAAAAAAACACGACCTTTGAATGAACCTGGGATATGTTGTAGTACAGATGAACAACAGTAATTATTTCAAAACCACAGTAGTTTTAATCTGAGCTCAACGTAGCCAGCTTGCTTTGAAACGGCTGGGCTCGTCCGGGATTTGAACCTGGGACCTCTCGCACCCTAAGCGAGAATCATACCCCTAGACCAACGAGCCTGACTGCGAACACCAACAGCTACGTGTGTACACAAGTACAGTCACTGAATGTTGCCCTCTAAAAGATTGGGCAGGCACTAATTTTAATAGAAAATGCTTGCCGTTAGGAAGCCGCATTTCCTGGAAGGCAGCGACTCTGAGTATGGTCTGTACAAGGAAAAAAAAAACACTTGACCTTTGACTGAATCTGGGCTATGTTGTAGTACAGATGAACAAAAGTAATTATTTCAAAACCTCAGCAGTTTTGAGGTGGGCTCAACGCAGCCAGCTTGCTATGAAACGACTGGGCTCGTCCGGGATTTGAACCCGAGACCTCTCGCACCCTAAGCGAGAATCATACCCCTAGACCAACGAGACTCTCCGGTATGCCATGTTTTGTGTGGGTACCACAAATTTAGTGAAGCTCACCTGTATAACGGAATGTGTTCTGTTGTCGAGATACTTAAGTGTAGATATTTGAGCTTCAAAAACTACTTCAAGGGATACTACAGATTGACGGCCAACTTTGCCAAACAAGGCCCGGTGGCCCAACGGATAAGGCATCAGCCTCCGGAGCTGAGGATTGTGGGTTCAAGTCCCACCTGGGTCGTCTTTGATGGGCTACCTTTAAGATGGCTTTGTGAGAATTTCAAGGAGGATTTTTCAATGACTATATCCATGATGACCGCACGATTGGTATTATCATAATGATAACCATATATCACTATGAAAGACGAATTTAAAAGAGAATTCCACAAAGTGTTTTTTTAACACAAGTCACAACAAAAGTAGCTGTCTACTCATCAAGACTGATTCTGCATCTTCAGCATCAATAAATTGTCTTCTGCCACTCATGCTTTGCCCATGAAGTCAACAGTGCCAATGAGAGCTTTGGCCATCTAATTGCAGAAAAACGCACGGCACACCAGTGAAGGGCTCTAAAAGTCAACAGCAGCATACAGACTATATCTTAGGCTTGACTTTGAACCATAAGGCATCAGCCTCCGTCAAAGGACGTGGTTGAATGAGCTAGCTCTAAGCAAAAGGTCAATGACTGTACAAAGAAACTCCAAGGACATGTATTTCTGTGCTCATGGTTTTAATTCAACTATGACTGATGTAAAATGGTTTGAATCCCAAAACCCCTGCAGAAAGTTCAATTTGGCCGAAGTATCAGCCTCTGATGCTAGAGAACGTGACATCAAGCACCATGTTGTCTGCAGCAAAAGTTCTGATATCAAATGGTTGTTAAAGCAAAGCAACCATCGGAAACATTGTCAGAAAACCCTTGAACTCATTCTAAATGCTAGAGGGCTCAGTCGGGAATTGAATATAATTGAAATAGAAAGCGTTTGTTGTTAGGAAGCCGAGGAAGTTAGCTTGCTTTGAAACGGCTGGGCTCGTCCAGGATTTGAACCTGGGACCTCTCGCACCCAAAGCGAGAATCATACCCCTAGACCAACGAGCCAGACTAGAATCACCTATGGCTACGTGTGTACACATGTACAGTCACTTAATGTGGCCCTCTAAAAGATTGGGTAGGCACTAGTTTTAATAGAAAACACTTGTCGTTAGGAAGCCGCATTTCCTGGAAGGCAGCGACTCTGAGTATGGCCTGTACAAGGAAAAAAAAAACACGACCTTTGACTGAATCTGGGATATGTTGTAGTACAGATGAACAACAGTAATTATTTCAAAACCACAGTAGTTTTTATCTAAGCTCATAATGATAACCATATATCACTATGAAAGACGAATTTAAAAGAGAATTCCACAAAGTGTTTTTTTAACACAAGTCACAACAAAAGTAGCTGTCTACTCATCAAGACTGATTCTGCATCTTCAGCATCAATAAATTGTCTTCTGCCACTCATGCTTTGCCCATGAAGTCAACAGTGCCAATGAGAGCTTTGGCCATCTAATTGCAGAAAAACGCACGGCACACCAGTGAAGGGCTCTAAAAGTCAACAGCAGCATACAGACTATATCTTAGGCTTGACTTTGAACCATAAGGCATCAGCCTCCGTCAAAGGACGTGGTTGAATGAGCTAGCTCTAAGCAAAAGGTCAATGACTGTACAAAGAAACTCCAAGGACATGTATTTCTGTGCTCATGGTTTTAATTCAACTATGACTGATGTAAAATGGTTTGAATCCCAAAACCCCTGCAGAAAGTTCAATTTGGCCGAAGTATCAGCCTCTGATGCTAGAGAACGTGACATCAAGCACCATGTTGTCTGCAGCAAAAGTTCTGATATCAAATGGTTGTTAAAGCAAAGCAACCATCGGAAACATTGTCAGAAAACCCTTGAACTCATTCTAAATGCTAGAGGGCTCAGTCGGGAATTGAATATAATTGAAATAGAAAGCGTTTGTTGTTAGGAAGCCGAGGAAGTTAGCTTGCTTTGAAACGGCTGGGCTCGTCCAGGATTTGAACCTGGGACCTCTCGCACCCAAAGCGAGAATCATACCCCTAGACCAACGAGCCAGACTAGAATCACCTATGGCTACGTGTGTACACATGTACAGTCACTTAATGTGGCCCTCTAAAAGATTGGGTAGGCACTAGTTTTAATAGAAAACACTTGTCGTTAGGAAGCCGCATTTCCTGGAAGGCAGCGACTCTGAGTATGGCCTGTACAAGGAAAAAAAACACACAACCTTTGACTGAATCTGGGATATGTTGTAGTACAGATGAACAACAGTAATTATTTCAAAACCACAGTAGTTTTTATCTTAGCTCAACGTAGCCAGCTTGCTTTGAAACGGCAGGGCTCGTCCGGGATTTGAACCCGGGACTTCTCGCACCCTGAGCGAGAATCATACCCCTAGACCAACGAGCCTGACTGCGAACACCAACAGCTACGTGTGTACACAAGTACAGTCACTGAATGTTGCCCTCTAAAAGATTGGGCAGGCACTAATTTTAATAGAAAACGCTTGCCGTTAGGAAGCCGCATTACCTGGAAGGCAGCGACTCTGAGTATGGTCTGTACAAGGAAAAAAAAAACACTTGACCTTTGACTGAATCTGGGCTATTTTGTAGTACAGATGAACAAAAGTAATTATTTCAAAACCTCAGCAGTTTTGAGGTGGGCTCAACGCAGCCAGCTTGCTATGAAACGACTGGGCTCGTCCGGGATTTGAACCCAGGACCTCTCGCACCCTAAGCGAGAATCATACCCCTAGACCAACGAGCCTCTCCGGTGTGCCATGTTTTGTGTGGGTACCCCAAATTTAGTGAAGCTCACCTGTATAACGGAACGTGTTCTGTTGTCGAGATACTTAAGTGTAGATATTTGAGCTTCAAAAACTACTTCAAGGGATACTACAGATTGACGACCAACTTTGCCAAACAAGGCCCGGTGGCCTAATGGAATTGGCATCAGCCTCCGGAGCTGAGGATTGTGGGTTCAAGTCCCACCTGGGTCGTCTTTGATGGGCTACCTTTAAGATGGCTTTGTGAGAATTTCAAGGAGGATTTTTCAATGAATATATCCATGATGACCGCACGATTGGAATTATCATAATGATAACCATATATCACTATGAAAGACGAATTTAAAAGAGAATTCCACAAAGTGTTTTTTTAACACAAGTCACAACAAAAGTAGCTGTCTACTCATCAAGACTGATTCTGCATCTTCAGCATCAATAAATTGTCTTCTGCCACTCATGCTTTGCCCATGAAGTCAACAGTGCCAATGAGAGCTTTGGCCATCTAATTGCAGAAAAACGCACGGCACACCAGTGAAGGGCTCTAAAAGTCAACAGCAGCATACAGACTATATCTTAGGCTTGACTTTGAACCATAAGGCATCAGCCTCCGTCCAAGGACGTGGTTGAATGAGCTAGCTCTAAGCAAAAGGTCAATGACTGTACAAAGAAACTCCAAGGACATGTATTTCTGTGCTCATCGTTTTAATTCAACTATGACTGATGTAAAATGGTTTGAATCCCAAAACCCCTGCAGAAAGTTCAATTTGGCCGAAGTATCAGCCTCTGATGCTAGAGAACGTGACATCAAGCACCATGTTGTCTGCAGCAAAAGTTCTGATATCAAATGGTTGTTAAAGCAAAGCAACCATCGGAAACAGTGTCAGAAAACCCTTGAACTCATTCTAAATGCTAGAGGTCTCAGCCGGGAATTGAATATAATTGAAATAGAAAGCGTTTGTTGTTAGGAAGCCGAGGAAGTTAGCTTGCATTGAAACAGCTGGGTTCGTCCAGGATTTGAACCCGGGACCTCTCGCACCCAAAGCGAGAATCATACCCCTAGACCAACGAGCCAGACTAGAATCACCTATGGCTACGTGTGTACACATGTACAGTCACTTAATGTGGCCCTCTAAAAGATTGGGCAGGCGCTAGTTTTAATAGAAAACACTTGTCGTTAGGAAGCCGCATTTCCTGGAAGGCAGCGACTCTGAGTATGGCCTGCAAAAGGAAAAAAAAAAACACGACCTTTGACTGAATCTGGGATATGTTGTAGTACAGATGAACAACAGTAATTATTTCAAAACCACAGTAGTTTTTATCTAAGCTCAACCTAGCCAGCTTGCTTTGAAACGGCTGGGTCGTCCGGGATTTGAACCCGGGACCTCTCGCACCCTAAGCAAGAATCATACCCCTAGACCAACGAGCCTGACTGCGAACACCACAAGCTACGTGTGTACAAATGTACAGTCACTAAATGTTGCCCTCTAAAAGATTGGGCAGGCACTAATTTTAATAGAAAACGCTTGCCGTTAGGAAGCCGCATTTCCTGGAAGGCAGCGACTCTGAGTATGGTCTGTACAAGGAAAAAAAAAACACTTGACCTTTGACTGAATCTGGGCTATGTTGTAGTACAGATGAACAAAAGTAAGTATTTCAAAACCTCAGCAGTTTTGAGGTGGGCTCAACGCAGCCAGCTTGCTATGAAACGACTTGGCTCGTCCGGGATTTGAACCCGGGACCTCTTGCACCCTAAGCGAGAATCATACCCCTAGACCAACAAGCCTCTCCGGTATGCCATGTTTTGTGTGGGTACCACAAATTTAGTGAAGCTCACCTGTATAACGGAACGTGTTCTGTTGTCGAGATACTTAAGTGTAGATATTTGAGCTTCAAAAACTACTTCAAGGGATACTACAGATTGACGGCCAACTTTGACAAACAAGGCCCGGTGGCCTAATGGATAAGGCATCAGCCTCCGGAGCTGAGGATTGTGGGTTCAAGTCCCACCTGGGTCGTCTTTGATGGGCTACCTTTAAGATGGCTTTGTGAGAATTTCAAGGAGGATTTTTCAATGACTATATCCATGATGACCGCACGATTGGAATTACCATAATGATAACCATATATCACTATGAAAGACGAATTTAAAAGAGAATTCCACAAAGTGTTTTTTTAACACAAGTCACAACAAAAGTAGCTGTCTACTCATCAAGACTGATTCTGCATCTTCAGCATCAATAAATTGTCTTCTGCCACTCATGCTTTGCCCATGAAGTCAACAGTGCCAATGAGAGCTTTGGCCATCTAATTGCAGAAAAACGCACGGCACACCAGTGAAGGGCTCTAAAAGTCAACAGCAGCATACAGACTATATCTTAGGCTTGACTTTGAACCATAAGGCATCAGCCTCCGTCCAAGGACGTGGTTGAATGAGCTAGCTCTAAGCAAAAGGTCAATGACTGTACAAAGAAACTCCAAGGACATGTATTTCTGTGCTCATCGTTTTAATTCAACTATGACTGATGTAAAATGGTTTGAATCCCAAAACCCCTGCAGAAAGTTCAATTTGGCCGAAGTATCAGCCTCTGATGCTAGAGAACGTGACATCAAGCACCATGTTGTCTGCAGCAAAAGTTCTGATATCAAATGGTTGTTAAAGCAAAGCAACTATCGGAAACAGTGTCAGAAAACCCTTGAACTCATTCTAAATGCTAGAGGGCTCAGTCGGGAATTGAATATAATTGAAATAGAAAGCGTTTGTTGTTAGGAAGCCGAGGAAGTTAGCTTGCTTTGAAACGGCTGGGCTCGTCCGGGATTTGAACCAAGGACCTCTCGCACCCGAAGCAAGAATCATACCCCTAGACCAACGAGCCAGACCAGAATCACCTATGGCTACGTGTGTACACATGTACACTCACTTAATGTGGCCCTCTAAAAGATTGGGCAGGCACTAGTTTTAATAGAAAACACTTGTCGTTAGGAAGCCGCATTTCCTGGAAGGCAGCGACTCTGAGTATGGCCTGAAAAAAGGAAAAAAAAAAAACGACCTTTGACTGAACCTGGGATATGTTGTAGTACAGATGAACAACAGTAATTATTTCAAAACCACAGTAGTTTTTATCTAAGCTCAACCTAGCCAGCTTGCTTTGAAACGGCTGGGCTCATCCGGGATTTGAACCCGGGACCTCTCGCACCCTAAGCGAGAATCATACCCCTAGACCAACGAGCCTGACTGCGAACACCAACAGCTACGTGTGTACACAAGTACAGTCACTGAATGTTGCCCTCTAAAAGATTGGGCAGGCACTAATTTTAATAGAAAACGCTTGCCGTTAGGAAGCCGCATTTCCTGGAAGGCAGCGACTCTGAGTATGGTCTGTACAAGGAAAAAAAAAACACTTGACCTTTGACTGAATCTGGGCTATGTTGTAGTACAGATGAACAAAAGTAGTTATTTCAAAACCTCAGCAGTTTTGAGGTGGGCTCAACGCAGCCAGCTTGCTATGAAACGACTGGGCTCGTCCGGGATTTGAACCCGGGACCTCTCGCACCCTAAGCGAGAATCATACCCCTAGACCAACGAGACTCTCCGGTATGCCATGTTTTGTGTGGGTACCACAAATTAAGTGAAGCTCACCTGTATAACGGAACGTGTTCTGTTGTCGAGATACTTAAGTGTAGATATTTGAGCTTCAAAAACTACTTCAAGGGATACTACAGATTGACGGCCAACTTTGACAAACAAGGCCCGGTGGCCTAATGGATAAGGCATCAGCCTCCGGAGCTGAGGATTGTGGGTTCAAGTCCCACCTGGGTCGTCTTTGATGGGCTACCTTTAAGATGGCTTTGTGAGAATTTCAAGGAGGGTTTTTCAATCACTATATCCATGATGACCGCACGATTGGAATTATCATAATGATAACCATATATCACTATGAAAGACGAATTTAAAAGAGAATTCCACAAAGTGTTTTTTTAACACAAGTCACAACAAAAGTAGCTGTCTACTCATCAAGACTGATTCTGCATCTTCAGCATCAATAAATTGTCTTCTGCCACTCATGCTTTGCCCATGAAGTCAACAGTGCCAATGAGAGCTTTGGCCATCTAATTGCAGAAAAACGCACGGCACACCAGTGAAGGGCTCTAAAAGTCAACAGCAGCATACAGACTATATCTTAGGCTTGACTTTGAACCATAAGGCATCAGCCTCCGTCCAAGGACGTGGTTGAATGAGCTAGCTCTAAGCAAAAGGTCAATGACTGTACAAAGAAACTCCAAGGACATGTATTTCTGTGCTCATCGTTTTAATTCAACTATGACTGATGTAAAATGGTTTGAATCCCAAAACCCCTGCAGAAAGTTCAATTTGGCCGAAGTATCAGCCTCTGATGCTAGAGAACGTGACATCAAGCACCATGTTGTCTGCAGCAAAAGTTCTGATATCAAATGGTTGTTAAAGCAAAGCAACCATCGGAAACAGTGTCAGAAAACCCTTGAACTCATTCTAAATGCTAGAGGGCTCAGTCGGGAATTGAATATAATTGAAATAGAAAGCGTTTGTTGTTAGGAAGCCGAGGAAGTTAGCTTGCTTTGAAACGGCTGGGCTCGTCCGGGATTTGAACCAAGGACCTCTCGCACCCGAAGCAAGAATCATACCCCTAGACCAACGAGCCAGACCAGAATCACCTATGGCTACGTGTGTACACATGTACACTCACTTAATGTGGCCCTCTAAAAGATTGGGCAGGCACTAGTTTTAATAGAAAACACTTGTCGTTAGGAAGCCGCATTTCCTGGAAGGCAGCGACTCTGAGTATGGCCTGAAAAAAGGAAAAAAAAAAAACGACCTTTGACTGAACCTGGGATATGTTGTAGTACAGATGAACAACAGTAATTATTTCAAAACCACAGTAGTTTTTATCTAAGCTCAACCTAGCCAGCTTGCTTTGAAACGGCTGGGCTCGTCCGGGATTTGAACCCGGGACCTCTCGCACCCTAAGCGAGAATCATACCCCTAGACCAACGAGCCTGACTGCGAACACCAACAGCTACGTGTGTACACAAGTACAGTCACTGAATGTTGCCCTCTAAAAGATTGGGCAGGCACTAATTTTAATAGAAAACGCTTGCCGTTAGGAAGCCGCATTTCCTGGAAGGCAGCGACTCTGAGTATGGTCTGTACAAGGAAAAAAAAACCACTTGACCTTTGACTGAATCTGGGCTATGTTGTAGTACAGATGAACAAAAGTAGTTATTTCAAAACCTCAGCAGTTTTGAGGTGGGCTCAACGCAGCCAGCTTGCTATGAAACGACTGGGCTCGTCCGGGATTTGAACCCGGGACCTCTCGCACCCTAAGCGAGAATCATACCCCTAGACCAACGAGACTCTCCGGTATGCCATGTTTTGTGTGGGTACCACAAATTAAGTGAAGCTCACCTGTATAACGGAACGTGTTCTGTTGTCGAGATACTTAAGTGTAGATATTTGAGCTTCAAAAACTACTTCAAGGGATACTACAGATTGACGGCCAACTCTGCCAAACAAGGCCCGGTGGCCTAATGGATAAGGCATCAGCCTCCGGAGCTGAGGATTGTGGGTTCAAGTCCCACCTGGGTCGTCTTTGATGGGCTACCTTTAAGATGGCTTTGTGAGAACTTCAAGGAGGATTTTTCAATGACTATATCCATGATGACCGCACGATTGGAATTATCATAATGATAACCATATATCACTATGAAAGACGAATTTAAAAGAGAATTCCACAAAGTGTTTTTTTAACACAAGTCACAACAAAAGTAGCTGTCTACTCATCAAGACTGATTCTGCATCTTCAGCATCAATAAATTGTCTTCTGCCACTCATGCTTTGCCCATGAAGTCAACAGTGCCAATGAGAGCTTTGGCCATCTAATTGCAGAAAAACGCACGGCACACCAGTGAAGGGCTCTAAAAGTCAACAGCAGCATACAGACTATATCTTAGGCTTGACTTTGAACCATAAGGCATCAGCCTCCGTCCAAGGACGTGGTTGAATGAGCTAGCTCTAAGCAAAAGGTCAATGACTGTACAAAGAAACTCCAAGGACATGTATTTCTGTGCTCATGGTTTTAATTCAACTATGACTGATGTAAAATGGTTTGAATCCCAAAACCCCTGCAGAAAGTTCAATTTGGCCGAAGTATCAGCCTCTGATGCTAGAGAACGTGACATCAAGCACCATGTTGTCTGCAGCAAAAGTTCTGATATCAAATGGTTGTTAAAGCAAAGCAACCATCGGAAACAGTGTCAGAAAACCCTTGAACTCATTCTAAATGCTAGAGGGCTCAGTCGGGAATTGAATATAATTGAAATAGAAAGCGTTTGTTGTTAGGAAGCCGAGGAAGTTAGCTTGCTTTGAAACGGCTGGGCTCGTCCGGGATTTGAACCCAGGACCTCTCGCACCCGAAGCAAGAATCATACCCCTAGACCAACGAGCCAGACCAGAATCACCTATGGCTACGCGTGTACACATGTACAGTCACTTAATGTGGCCCTCTAAAAGATTGGGCAGGCACTAGTTTTAATAGAAAACACTTGTCGTTAGGAAGCCGCATTTCCTGGAAGGCAGCGACTCTGAGTATGGCCTGCACAAGCAAAAAAAAAACACGACCTTTGACTGAACCTGGGATATGTTGTAGTACAGATGAACAACAGTAATTATTTCAAAACCACAGTAGTTTTTATCTAAGCTTAACGTAGCCAGCTTGCTTTGAAACGGCTGGGCTCGTCCGGGATTTCAACCCGGGACCTCTCGCACCCTAAGCGAGAATCATACCCCTAGACCAACGAGCCTGACTGCGAACACCAACAGCTACGTGTGTACACAAGTACAGTCACTGAATGTTGCCCTCTAAAAGATTGGGCAGGCACTAATTTTAATAGAAAACGCTTGCCGTTAGGAAGCCGCATTTCCTGGAAGGCAGCGACTCTGAGTATGGTCTGTACAAGGAAAAAAAAAACACTTGACCTTTGACTGAATCTGGGCTATGTTGTAGTACAGATGAACAAAAGTAATTATTTCAAAACCTCAGCAGTTTTGAGGTGGGCTCAACGCAGCCAGCTTGCTATGAAACGACTGGGCTCGTCCGGGATTTGAACCCGGGACCTCTCGCACCCTAAGCGAGAATCATACCCCTAGACCAACGAGCCTCTCCGGTATGCCATGTTTTGTGTGGGTACCACAAATTTAGTGAAGCTCACCTGTATAACGGAACGTGTTACGGGAACCTAATGGATAAGGCATCAGCCTCCGGAGCTGAGGATTGTGGGTTCAAGTCCCACCTGGGTCGTCTTTGATGGGCTACCTTTAAGATGGCTTTGTGAGAATTTCAAGGAGGATTTTTCAATGACTATATCCATGATGACCGCACGATTGGAATTATCATAATGATAACCATATATCACTATGAAAGACGAATTTAAAAGAGAATTCCACAAAGTGTTTTTTTAACACAAGTCACAACAAAAGTAGCTGTCTACTCATCAAGACTGATTCTGCATCTTCAGCATCAATAAATTGTCTTCTGCCACTCATGCTTTGCCCATGAAGTCAACAGTGCCAATGAGAGCTTTGGCCATCTAATTGCAGAAAAACGCACGGCACACCAGTGAAGGGCTCTAAAAGTCAACAGCAGCATACAGACTATATCTTAGGCTTGACTTTGAACCATAAGGCATCAGCCTCCGTCCAAGGACGTGGTTGAATGAGCTAGCTCTAAGCAAAAGGTCAATGACTGTACAAAGAAACTCCAAGGACATGTATTTCTGTGCTCATCGTTTTAATTCAACTATGAATGATGTAAAATGGTTTGAATCCCAAAACCCCTGCAGAAAGTTCAATTTGGCCGAAGTATCAGCCTCTGATGCTAGAGAACGTGACATCAAGCACCACTTGTCGTTAGGAAGCCGCATTTCCTGGAAGGCAGCGACTCTGAGTATGGCCTGCACAAGGAAAAAAAAAACACGACCTTTGAATGAACCTGGGATATGTTGTAGTACAGATGAACAAAAGTAATTATTTCAAAACCTCAGCAGTTTTGAGGTGGGCTCAACGCAGCCAGCTTGCTATGAAACGACTGGGCTCGTCCGGGATTTGAACCCGAGACCTCTCGCACCCTAAGCGAGAATCATACCCCTAGACCAACGAGACTCTCCGGTATGCCATGTTTTGTGTGGGTACCACAAATTTAGTGAAGCTCACCTGTATAACGGAATGTGTTCTGTTGTCGAGATACTTAAGTGTAGATATTTGAGCTTCAAAAACTACTTCAAGGGATACTACAGATTGACGGCCAACTTTGCCAAACAAGGCCCGGTGGCCCAACGGATAAGGCATCAGCCTCCGGAGCTGAGGATTGTGGGTTCAAGTCCCACCTGGGTCGTCTTTGATGGGCTACCTTTAAGATGGCTTTGTGAGAATTTCAAGGAGGATTTTTCAATGACTATATCCATGATGACCGCACGATTGGTATTATCATAATGATAACCATATATCACTATGAAAGACGAATTTAAAAGAGAATTCCACAAAGTGTTTTTTTAACACAAGTCACAACAAAAGTAGCTGTCTACTCATCAAGACTGATTCTGCATCTTCAGCATCAATAAATTGTCTTCTGACACTCATGCTTTGCCCATGAAGTCAACAGTGCCAATGAGAGCTTTGGCCATCTAATTGCAGAAAAACGCACGGCACACCAGTGAAGGGCTCTAAAAGTCAACAGCAGCATACAGACTATATCTTAGGCTTGACTTTGAACCATAAGGCATCAGCCTCCGTCCAAGGATGTGGTTGAATGAGCTAGCTCTAAGCAAAAGGTCAATGACTGTACAAAGAAACTCCAAGGACATGTATTTCTGTGCTCATCGTTTTAATTCAACTATGACTGATGTAAAATGGTTTGAATCCCAAAACCCCTGCAGAAAGTTCAATTTGGCCGAAGTATCAGCCTCTGATGCTAGAGAACGTGGCATCAAGCACCATGTTGTCTGCAGCAAAAGTTCTGATATCAAATGGTTGTTAAAGCAAAGCAACCATCGGAAACAGTGTCAGAAAACCCTTGAACTCATTCTAAATGCTAGAGGGCTCAGTCGGGAATTGAATATAATTGAAATAGAAAGCGTTTGTTGTTAGGAAGCCGAGGAAGTTAGCTTGCTTTGAGACGGCTGGGCTCGTCCGGGATTTGAACCCAGGACCTCTCGCACCCGAAGCGAGAATCATACCCCTAGACCAACGAGCCAGACCAGAACCACCTATGGCTACGTGTGTACACATGTACAGTCACTTAATGTGGCCCTCTAAAAGATTGGGCAGGCACTAGTTTTAATAGAAAACACTTGTCGTTAGGAAGCCGCATTTCCTGGAAGGCAGCAAATCTGAGTATGGCCTGCACAAGGAAAAAAAAAACACGACCTTTGACTGAACCTGGGATATGTTGTAGTACAGATGAACAACAGTAATTATTTCAAAACCACAGTAGTTTTTATCTAAGCTCAACGTAGCCAGCTTGCTTTGAAACGGCTGGGCTCGTCCGGGTTTTGAACCCGGGACCTCTCGCACCCTAAGCGAGAATCATACCCCTAGACCAACGAGCCTGACTGCGAACACCAACAGCTACGTGTGTACACAAGTACAGTCACTGAATGTTGCCCTCTAAAAGATTGGGCAGGCACTAATTTTAATAGAAAACGCTTGCCGTTAGGAAGCCGCATTTCCTGGAAGGCAGCGACTCTGAGTATGGTCTGTACAAGGAAAAAAAAAACACTTGACCTTTGACTGAATCTGGGCTATGTTGTAGTACAGATGAACAAAAGTAATTATTTCAAAACCTCAGCAGTTTTGAGGTGGGCTCAACGCAGCCAGCTTGCTATGAAACGACTGGGCTCGTCCGGGATTTGAACCCGGGACCTCTCGCACCCTAAGCGAGAATCATACCCCTAGACCATCGAGCCTCTCCGGTATGCCATGTTTTGTGTGGGTACCACAAATTTAGTGAAGCTCACCTGTATAACGGAACGTGTTCTGTTGTCGAGATATTTAAGTGTAGATATTTGAGCTTCAAAAACTACTTCAAGGGATACTACAGATTGACGGCAAACTTTGCCAAACAAGGCCCGGTGGCCTAATGGATAAGGCATCAGCCTCCGGAGCTGAGGATTGTGGGTTCAAGTCCCACCTGGGGCGTCTTAGATGGGCTACCTTTAAGATGGCTTTGTGAGAATTTCAAGGAGGATTTTTCAATGACTATATCCATGATGACCGCACGATTGGTATTATCATAATGATAACCATATATCACTATGAAAGACGAATTTAAAAGAGAATTCCACAAAGTGTTTTTTTAACACAAGTCACAACAAAAGTAGCTGTCTACTCATCAAGACTGATTCTGCATCTTCAGCATCAATAAATTGTCTTCTGACACTCATGCTTTGCCCATGAAGTCAACAGTGCCAATGAGAGCTTTGGCCATCTAATTGCAGAAAAACGCACGGCACACCAGTGAAGGGCTCTAAAAGTCAACAGCAGCATACAGACTATATCTTAGGCTTGACTTTGAACCATAAGGCATCAGCCTCCGTCCAAGGACGTGGTTGAATGAGCTAGCTCTAAGCAAAAGGTCAATGACTGTACAAAGAAACTCCAAGGACATGTATTTCTGTGCTCATCGTTTAATTCAACTATGACTGATGTAAAATGGTTTGAATCCCAAAACCCCTGCAGAAAGTTCAATTTGGCCGAAGTATCAGCCTCTGATGCTAGAGAACGTGGCATCAAGCACCATGTTGTCTGCAGCAAAAGTTCTGATATCAAATGGTTGTTAAAGCAAAGCAACCATCGGAAACAGTGTCAGAAAACCCTTGAACTCATTCTAAATGCTAGAGGGCTCAGTCGGGAATTGAATATAATTGAAATAGAAAGCGTTTGTTGTTAGGAAGCCGAGGAAGTTAGCTTGCTTTGAGACGGCTGGGCTCGTCCGGGATTTGAACCCAGGACCTCTCGCACCCGAAGCGAGAATCATACCCCTAGACCAACGAGCCAGACCAGAATCACCTATGGCTACGTGTGTACACATGTACAGTCACTTAATGTGGCCCTCTAAAAGATTGGGCAGGCACTAGTTTTAATAGAAAACACTTGTCGTTAGGAAGCCGCATTTCCTGGAAGGCAGCAAATCTGAGTATGGCCTGCACAAGGAAAAAAAAAACACGACCTTTGACTGAACCTGGGATATGTTGTAGTACAGATGAACAACAGTAATTATTTCAAAACCACAGTAGTTTTTATCTAAGCTCAACGTAGCCAGCTTGCTTTGAAACGGCTGGGCTCGTCCGGGATTTGAACCCGGGACCTCTCGCACCCTAAGCGAGAATCATACCCCTAGACCAACGAGCCTGACTGCGAACACCAACAGCTACGTGTGTACACAAGTACAGTCACTGAATGTTGCCCTCTAAAAGATTGGGCTGGCACTAATTTTAATAGAAAACGCTTGCCGTTAGGAAGCCGCATTTCCTGGAAGGCAGCGACTCTGAGTATGGTCTGTACAAGGAAAAAAAAAACACTTGACCTTTGACTGAATCTGGGCTATGTTGTAGTACAGATGAACAAAAGTAATTATTTCAAAACCTCTGCAGTTTTGAGGTGGGCTCAACGCAGCCAGCTTGCTATGTAACGACTGGGCTCGCCCGGGATTTGAACCCGGGACCTCTCGCACCCTAAGCGAGAATCATACCCCTAGACCAACGAGCCTCTCCGGTATGCCATATTTTGTGTGGGTACCACAAATTTAGTGAAGCTCAGCTGTATAACGGAACGTGTTCTGTTGTCGAGATATTTAAGTGTAGATATTTGAGCTTCAAAAACTACTTCAAGGGATACTACAGATTGACGGCCAACTTTGCCAAACAAGGCCCGGTGGCCTAATGGATAAGGCATCAGCCTCCGGAGCTGAGGATTGTGGGTTCAAGTCCCACCTGGGTCGTCTTTGATGGGCTACCTTTAAGATGGCTTTGTGTGAATTTCAAGGAGGATTTTTCAATGACTATATCCATGATGACCGCACGATTGGAATTATCATAATGATAACCATATATCACTATGAAAGACGAATTTAAAAGAGAATTCAACAAAGTGTTTTTTTAACACAAGTCACAACAAAAGTAGCTGTCTACTCATCAAGACTGATTCTGCATCTTCAGCATCAATAAATTGTCTTCTGCCACTCATGCTTTGCCCATGAAGTCAACAGTGCCAATGAGAGCTTTGGCCATCTAATTGTAGAAAAACGCACGGCACACCAGTGAAGGGCTCTAAAAGTCAACAGCAGCATACAGACTATATCTTAGGCTTGACTTTGAACCATAAGGCATCAGCCTCCGTCCAAGGACGTGGTTGAATGAGCTAGCTCTAAGCAAAAGGTCAATGACTGTACAAAAAAACTCCAAGGACATGTATTTCTGTGCTCATGGTTTTAATTCAACTATGACTGATGTAAAATGGTTTGAATCCCAAAACACCTGCAGAAAGTTCAATTTGGCCGAAGTATCAGCCTCTGATGCTAGAGAACGTGGCATCAAGCACCATGTTGTCTGCAGCAAAAGTTCTGATATCAAATGGTTGTTAAAGCAAAGCAACCATCGGAAACAGTGTCAGAAAACCCTTGAACTCATTCTAAATGCTAGAGGGCTCAGTCGGGAATTGAATATAATTGAAATAGAAAGCGTTTGTTGTTAGGAAGCCGAGGAAGTTAGCTTGCTTTGAGACGGCTGGGCTCGTCCGGGATTTGAACCCGGGACCTCTCGCACCCGAAGCGAGAATCATACCCCTAGACCAACGAGCCAGGCCAGAATCACTTATGGCTACGTGTGTACACATGTACAGTCACTTAATGTGGCCCTCTAAAAGATTGGGCAGGCACTAGTTTTAATAGAAAACACTTGTCGTTAGGAAGCCGCATTTCCTGGAAGGCAGCGACTCTGAGTATGGCCTGCGCAAGGAAAAAAAAAACACGACCTTTGACTGAATCTGGGATATGTTGTAGTACATATGAACAACAGTATTTATTTCAAAACCACAGTAGTTTTTATCTAAGCTCAACGTAGCCAGCTTGCTTTGAAACGGCTGGGCTCGTCCGGGATTTGAACCCGGCACCTCTCGCACCCTAAGCGAGAATCATACCCCTAGACCAACGAGCCTGACTGCGAACACCAAAAGCTACGTGTGTACACATCTACAGTCACTGAATGTTGCCCTCTAAAAGATTGGGCAGGCACTAATTTTAATAGAAAACGCTTGCCGTTAGGAAGCCGCATTTCCTGGATGGCAGCGACTCTGAGTATGGTCTGTACAAGGAAAAAAAAACACTTGACCTTTGACTGAATCTGGGCTATGTTGTAGTACAGATGAACAAAAGAAATTATTTCAAAACCTCAGCAGTTTTGAGGTGGGCTCAACGCAGCCAGCTTGCTATGAAACGACTGGGCTCGTCCGGGATTTGAACCCGGGACCTCTCGCACCCTAAGCGAGAATCATACCCCTAGACCAACGAGCCTCTCCGGTATGCCATGTTTTGTGTGGGTACCACAAATTTAGTGAAGCTCACCTGTATAACAGAACGTGTTCTGTTGTCGAGATACTTAAGTGTAGATATTTGAGCTTCAAAAACTACTTCAAGGGATACTACAGATTGACGGTCAACTTTGCCAAACAAGTCCCGGTGGCCTAATGGATAAGGCATCAGCCTCCGGAGCTGAGGATTGTGGGTTCAAGTCCCACCTGGGTCGTCTTTGATGGGCTACCTTTAAGATGGCTTTGTGAGAATTTCAAGGAGGATTTTTCAATGACTATATCCATGATGACCGCACGATTGGAATTATCATAATGATAACCATATATCACTATGAAAGACGAATTTAAAAGAGAATTCCACAAAGTGTTTTTTTAACACAAGTCACAACAAAAGTAGCTGTCTACTCATCAAGACTGATTCTGCATCTTCAGCATCAATAAATTGTCTTCTGCCACTCATGCTTTGCCCATGAAGTCAACAGTGCCAATGAGAGCTTTGGCCATCTAATTGCAGAAAAACGCACGGCACACCAGTGAAGGGCTCTAAAAGTCAACAGCAGCATACAGACTATATCTTAGGCTTGACTTTGAACCATAAGGCATCAGCCTCCGTCAAAGGACGTGGTTGAATGAGCTAGCTCTAAGCAAAAGGTCAATGACTGTACAAAGAAACTCCAAGGACATGTATTTCTGTGCTCATGGTTTTAATTCAACTATGACTGATGTAAAATGGTTTGAATCCCAAAACCCCTGCAGAAAGTTCAATTTGGCCGAAGTATCAGCCTCTGATGCTAGAGAACGTGACATCAAGCACCATGTTGTCTGCAGCAAAAGTTCTGATATCAAATGGTTGTTAAAGCAAAGCAACCATCGGAAACATTGTCAGAAAACCCTTGAACTCATTCTAAATGCTAGAGGGCTCAGTCGGGAATTGAATATAATTGAAATAGAAAGCGTTTGTTGTTAGGAAGCCGAGGAAGTTAGCTTGCTTTGAAACGGCTGGGCTCGTCCAGGATTTGAACCTGGGACCTCTCGCACCCAAAGCGAGAATCATACCCCTAGACCAACGAGCCAGACTAGAATCACCTATGGCTACGTGTGTACACATGTACAGTCACTTAATGTGGCCCTCTAAAAGATTGGGTAGGCACTAGTTTTAATAGAAAACACTTGTCGTTAGGAAGCCGCATTTCCTGGAAGGCAGCGACTCTGAGTATGGCCTGTACAAGGAAAAAAAAAACACGACCTTTGACTGAATCTGGGATATGTTGTAGTACAGATGAACAACAGTAATTATTTCAAAACCACAGTAGTTTTTATCTAAGCTCATAATGATAACCATATATCACTATGAAAGACGAATTTAAAAGAGAATTCCACAAAGTGTTTTTTTAACACAAGTCACAACAAAAGTAGCTGTCTACTCATCAAGACTGATTCTGCATCTTCAGCATCAATAAATTGTCTTCTGCCACTCATGCTTTGCCCATGAAGTCAACAGTGCCAATGAGAGCTTTGGCCATCTAATTGCAGAAAAACGCACGGCACACCAGTGAAGGGCTCTAAAAGTCAACAGCAGCATACAGACTATATCTTAGGCTTGACTTTGAACCATAAGGCATCAGCCTCCGTCAAAGGACGTGGTTGAATGAGCTAGCTCTAAGCAAAAGGTCAATGACTGTACAAAGAAACTCCAAGGACATGTATTTCTGTGCTCATGGTTTTAATTCAACTATGACTGATGTAAAATGGTTTGAATCCCAAAACCCCTGCAGAAAGTTCAATTTGGCCGAAGTATCAGCCTCTGATGCTAGAGAACGTGACATCAAGCACCATGTTGTCTGCAGCAAAAGTTCTGATATCAAATGGTTGTTAAAGCAAAGCAACCATCGGAAACAGTGTCAGAAAACCCTTGAACTCATTCTAAATGCTAGAGGGCTCAGCCGGGAATTGAATATAATTGAAATAGAAAGCGTTTGTTGTTAGGAAGCCGAGGAAGTTAGCTTGCATTGAAACAGCTGGGTTCGTCCAGGATTTGAACCCGGGACCTCTCGCACCCAAAGCGAGAATCATACCCCTAGACCAACGAGCCAGACTAGAATCACCTATGGCTACGTGTGTACACATGTACAGTCACTTAATGTGGCCCTCTAAAAGATTGGGCAGGCACTAGTTTTAATAGAAAACACTTGTCGTTAGGAAGCCGCATTTCCTGGAAGGCAGCGACTCTGAGTATGGCCTGAAAAAAGGAAAAAAAAAAACGACCTTTGACTGAACCTGGGATATGTTGTAGTACAGATGAACAACAGTAATTATTTCAAAACCACAGTAGTTTTTATCTAAGCTCAACCTAGCCAGCTTGCTTTGAAACGGCTGGGCTCATCCGGGATTTGAACCCGGGACCTCTCGCACCCTAAGCGAGAATCATACCCCTAGACCAACGAGCCTGACTGCGAACACCAACAGCTACGTGTGTACACAAGTACAGTCACTGAATGTTGCCCTCTAAAAGATTGGGCAGGCACTAATTTTAATAGAAAACGCTTGCCGTTAGGAAGCCGCATTTCCTGGAAGGCAGCGACTCTGAGTATGGTCTGTACAAGGAAAAAAAAAACACTTGACCTTTGACTGAATCTGGGCTATGTTGTAGTACAGATGAACAAAAGTAGTTATTTCAAAACCTCAGCAGTTTTGAGGTGGGCTCAACGCAGCCAGCTTGCTATGAAACGACTGGGCTCGTCCGGGATTTGAACCCGGGACGTCTCGCACCCTAAGCGAGAATCATACCCCTAGACCAACGAGACTCTCCGGTATGCCATGTTTTGTGTGGGTACCACAAATTAAGTGAAGCTCACCTGTATAACGGAACGTGTTCTGTTGTCGAGATACTTAAGTGTAGATATTTGAGCTTCAAAAACTACTTCAAGGGATACTACAGATTGACGGCCAACTTTGACAAACAAGGCCCGGTGGCCTAATGGATAAGGCATCAGCCTCCGGAGCTGAGGATTGTGGGTTCAAGTCCCACCTGGGTCGTCTTTGATGGGCTACCTTTAAGATGGCTTTGTGAGAATTTCAAGGAGGGTTTTTCAATCACTATATCCATGATGACCGCACGATTGGAATTATCATAATGATAACCATATATCACTATGAAAGACGAATTTAAAAGAGAATTCCACAAAGTGTTTTTTTAACACAAGTCACAACAAAAGTAGCTGTCTACTCATCAAGACTGATTCTGCATCTTCAGCATCAATAAATTGTCTTCTGCCACTCATGCTTTGCCCATGAAGTCAACAGTGCCAATGAGAGCTTTGGCCATCTAATTGCAGAAAAACGCACGGCACACCAGTGAAGGGCTCTAAAAGTCAACAGCAGCATACAGACTATATCTTAGGCTTGACTTTGAACCATAAGGCATCAGCCTCCGTCCAAGGACGTGGTTGAATGAGCTAGCTCTAAGCAAAAGGTCAATGACTGTACAAAGAAACTCCAAGGACATGTATTTCTGTGCTCATCGTTTTAATTCAACTATGACTGATGTAAAATGGTTTGAATCCCAAAACCCCTGCAGAAAGTTCAATTTGGCCGAAGTATCAGCCTCTGATGCTAGAGAACGTGACATCAAGCACCATGTTGTCTGCAGCAAAAGTTCTGATATCAAATGGTTGTTAAAGCAAAGCAACCATCGGAAACAGTGTCAGAAAACCCTTGAACTCATTCTAAATGCTAGAGGGCTCAGTCGGGAATTGAATATAATTGAAATAGAAAGCGTTTGTTGTTAGGAAGCCGAGGAAGTTAGCTTGCTTTGAAACGGCTGGGCTCGTCCGGGATTTGAACCAAGGACCTCTCGCACCCGAAGCAAGAATCATACCCCTAGACCAACGAGCCAGACCAGAATCACCTATGGCTACGTGTGTACACATGTACACTCACTTAATGTGGCCCTCTAAAAGATTGGGCAGGCACTAGTTTTAATAGAAAACACTTGTCGTTAGGAAGCCGCATTTCCTGGAAGGCAGCGACTCTGAGTATGGCCTGAAAAAAGGAAAAAAAAAAAACGACCTTTGACTGAACCTGGGATATGTTGTAGTACAGATGAACAACAGTAATTATTTCAAAACCACAGTAGTTTTTATCTAAGCTCAACCTAGCCAGCTTGCTTTGAAACGGCTGGGCTCGTCCGGGATTTGAACCCGGGACCTCTCGCACCCTAAGCGAGAATCATACCCCTAGACCAACGAGCCTGACTGCGAACACCAACAGCTACGTGTGTACACAAGTACAGTCACTGAATGTTGCCCTCTAAAAGATTGGGCAGGCACTAATTTTAATAGAAAACGCTTGCCGTTAGGAAGCCGCATTTCCTGGAAGGCAGCGACTCTGAGTATGGTCTGTACAAGGAAAAAAAAACCACTTGACCTTTGACTGAATCTGGGCTATGTTGTAGTACAGATGAACAAAAGTAGTTATTTCAAAACCTCAGCAGTTTTGAGGTGGGCTCAACGCAGCCAGCTTGCTATGAAACGACTGGGCTCGTCCGGGATTTGAACCCGGGACCTCTCGCACCCTAAGCGAGAATCATACCCCTAGACCAACGAGACTCTCCGGTATGCCATGTTTTGTGTGGGTACCACAAATTAAGTGAAGCTCACCTGTATAACGGAACGTGTTCTGTTGTCGAGATACTTAAGTGTAGATATTTGAGCTTCAAAAACTACTTCAAGGGATACTACAGATTGACGGCCAACTTTGCCAAACAAGGCCCGGTGGCCTAATGGATAAGGCATCAGCCTCCGGAGCTGAGGATTGTGGGTTCAAGTCCCACCTGGGTCGTCTTTGATGGGCTACCTTTAAGATGGCTTTGTGAGAATCTCAAGGAGGATTTTTCAATGACTATATCCATGATGACCGCACGATTGGAATTATCATAATGATAACCATATATCACTATGAAAGACGAATTTAAAAGAGAATTCCACAAAGTGTTTTTTTAACACAAGTCACAACAAAAGTAGCTGTCTACTCATCAAGACTGATTCTGCATCTTCAGCATCAATAAATTGTCTTCTGCCACTCATGCTTTGCCCATGAAGTCAACAGTGCCAATGAGAGCTTTGGCCATCTAATTGCAGAAAAACGCACGGCACACCAGTGAAGGGCTCTAAAAGTCAACAGCAGCATACAGACTATATCTTAGGCTTGACTTTGAACCATAAGGCATCAGCCTCCGTCCAAGGACGTGGTTGAATGAGCTAGCTCTAAGCAAAAGGTCAATGACTGTACAAAGAAACTCCAAGGACATGTATTTCTGTGCTCATCGTTTTAATTCAACTATGACTGATGTAAAATGGTTTGAATCCCAAAACCCCTGCAGAAAGTTCAATTTGGCCGAAGTATCAGCCTCTGATGCTAGAGAACGTGACATCAAGCACCATGTTGTCTGCAGCAAAAGTTCTGATATCAAATGGTTGTTAAAGCAAAGCAACCATCGGAAACAGTGTCAGAAAACCCTTGAACATATTCTAAATGCTCGAGGGCTCAGTCGGGAATTGAATATAATTGAAATAGAAAGCATTTGTTGTCAGGAAGCCGAGGAAGTGAGCTTGTTTTGAAACGGCTGGGCTCGTCTGGGATTTGAACCCGGGACTTCTCGCACCTGAAGCGAGAATCATACCCCTAGACAAACGAGCCAGACCAGAATCACCTATGGCTATGTGTGTACACATGTACAGTAACTTAATGTGGCCCTCTAAAAGATTGGGCAGGCACTAGTTTTAATAGAAAACACTTGTCGTTAGGAAGCCGCATTTCCTGGAAGGCAGCGACTCTGAGTATAGCCTGTACAAGGAAAAAAAAAACACGACCTTTGACTCAATCTGGGATATGTTGTAGTACAGATGAACAACAGTAATTATTTCAAACCCACAGTAGTTTTTATCTAAGCTCAACGTAGCCAGCTTGCTTTGAAAGGGCTGGGCTCGTCCGGGATTTGAACCCGGGATCTCTCGCACCCTAAGCGAGAATCATACCCCTAGACCAACGAGCCTCTCCGGTATGCCATGTTTTGTGTGGGTACCACAAATTTAGTGAAGCTCACCTGTATAACGGAACGTGTTCTGTTGTCGAGATACTTAAGTGTATCTCGAAGAAAACGCTTGCCGTTAGGAAGCCGCATTTCCTGGAAGGCAGCGACTCTGAGTATGGTCTGTACAAGGAAAAAAAAACACTTGACCTTTGACTGAATCTGGGCTATGTTGTAGTACAGATGAACAAAAGTAATTATTTCAAAACCTCAGCAGTTTTGAGGTGGGATCAACGCAGCCAGCTTGCTATGAAACGACTGGGCTCGTCCGGGATTTGAACCCGGGATCTCTCGCACTCTAAGCGAGAATCATACCCCTAGACCAACGAGCCTGACTGCGAACACCAACAGCTACGTGTGTACACATGTACAGTCACTGAATGTTGCCCTCTAAAAGATTGGGCAGGCACTAATTTTAATAGAAAACGCTTGCCGTTAGGAAGCCGCATTTCCTGGAAGGCAGGGACTCTGAGTATGGTCTGTACAAGGAAAAAAAAAACACTTGACCTTTGACTGAATCTGGGCTATGTTGTAGTACAGATGAACAAAAGTAATTATTTCAAAACCTCAGCAGTTTTGGGGTGGGCTCAAAGCAGACAGCTTGCTATGAAACAACTGGGCTCGTCCGGGATTTGAACCCGGGACCTCTCGCACCCTAAGCGAGAATCACACCCCTAGACCAACGAGCCTCTCCGGTATGCCATGTTTTGTGTGGGTACCACAAATTTAGTGAAGCTCACCTGTATAACGGATCGTGTTCTGTTGTCGAGATACTTAAGTGCAGATATTTGAGCTTCAAAAACTACTTCAAGGGATACTACAGATTGACGGCCAATGATGCCAAACAAAGCCTGGTGGCCTAATGGATAAGGCATCAGCCTCCGGAGCTGAGGATTGTGGGTTCAAGTCCCACCTGGGTCGTCTTTGATGGGCTACCTTTAAGATGGCTTTGTGAGAATTTGCAAGGAGGATTTTTCAATGACTATATCCATGATGACCGCACGATTAGAATTATCATAATGATAACCATATATCACTATGAAAGACGAATTTAAAAGAGAATTCCACAAAGTGTTTTTTTAACACAAGTCACAACAAAAGTAGCTGTCTACTCATCAAGACTGATTCTGCATCTTCAGCATCAATAAATTGTCTTCTGCCACTCATGCTTTGCCCATGAAGTCAACAGTGCCAATGAGAGCTTTGGCTATCTAATTGCAGAAAAACGCACGGCACACCAGTGAAGGGCTCTAAAAGTCAACAGCAGCATACAGACTATATCTTAGGCTTGACCTTGAACCATAAGGCATCAGCCTCCGTCCAAGGACGTGGTTGAATGAGCTAGCTCTAAGCAAAAGGTCAATGACTGTACAAAGAAACTCCAAGGACATGTATTTCTGTGCTCATCGTTTTAATTAAACTATGACTGATGTAAAATGGTTTGAATCCCAAAACCCCTGCAGAATGTTCAATTTGGCCGAAGTATCAGCCTCTGATGCTAGAGAACGTGACATCAAGCACCATGTTGTCTGCAGCAAAAGTTCTGATATCAAATGGTTGTTAAAGCAAAGCAACCATCGGAAACAGTGTCAGAAAACCCTTGAACTCATTCTAAATGCTAGAGGGCTCAGTCGGGAATTGAATATAATTGAAATAGAAAGCGTTTGTTGTTAGGAAGCCGAGGAAGTTAGCTTGCTTTGAAACGGCTGGGCTCGTCCGGGATTTGAACCAAGGACCTCTCGCACCCGAAGCAAGAATCATACCCCTAGACCAACGAGCCAGACCAGAATCACCTATGGCTACGTGTGTACACATGTACACTCACTTAATGTGGCCCTCTAAAAGATTGGGCAGGCACTAGTTTTAATAGAAAACACTTGTCGTTAGGAAGCCGCATTTCCTGGAAGGCAGCGACTCTGAGTATGGCCTGAAAAAAGGAAAAAAAAAAACGACCTTTGACTGAACCTGGGATATGTTGTAGTACAGATGAACAACAGTAATTATTTCAAAACCACAGTAGTTTTTATCTAAGCTCAACCTAGCCAGCTTGCTTTGAAACGGCTGGGCTCGTCCGGGATTTGAACCCGGGACCTCTCGCACCCTAAGCGAGAATCATACCCCTAGACCAACGAGCCTGACTGCGAACACCAACAGCTACGTGTGTACACAAGTACAGTCACTGAATGTTGCCCTCTAAAAGATTGGGCAGGCACTAATTTTAATAGAAAACGCTTGCCGTTAGGAAGCCGCATTTCCTGGAAGGCAGCGACTCTGAGTATGGTCTGTACAAGGAAAAAAAAAACACTTGACCTTTGACTGAATCTGGGCTATGTTGTAGTACAGATGAACAAAAGTAGTTATTTCAAAACCTCAGCAGTTTTGAGGTGGGCTCAACGCAGCCAGCTTGCTATGAAACGACTGGGCTCGTCCGGGATTTGAACCCGGGACCTCTCGCACCCTAAGCGAGAATCATACCCCTAGACCAACGAGACTCTCCGGTATGCCATGTTTTGTGTGGGTACCACAAATTAAGTGAAGCTCACCTGTATAACGGAACGTGTTCTGTTGTCGAGATACTTAAGTGTAGATATTTGAGCTTCAAAAACTACTTCAAGGGATACTACAGATTGACGGCCAACTTTGCCAAACAAGGCCCGGTGGCCTAATGGATAAGGCATCAGCCTCCGGAGCTGAGGATTGTGGGTTCAAGTCCCACCTGGGTCGTCTTTGATGGGCTACCTTTAAGATGGCTTTGTGAGAATTTCAAGGAGGATTTTTCAATGACTATATCCATGATGACCGCACGATTGGAATTATCATAATGATAACCATATATCACTATGAAAGACGAATTTAAAAGAGAATTCCACAAAGTGTTTTTTTAACACAAGTCACAACAAAAGTAGCTGTCTACTCATCAAGACTGATTCTGCATCTTCAGCATCAATAAATTGTCTTCTGCCACTCATGCTTTGCCCATGAAGTCAACAGTGCCAATGAGAGCTTTGGCCATCTAATTGCAGAAAAACGCACGGCACACCAGTGAAGGGCTCTAAAAGTCAACAGCAGCATACAGACTATATCTTAGGCTTGACTTTGAACCATAAGGCATCAGCCTCCGTCCAAGGACGTGGTTGAATGAGCTAGCTCTAAGCAAAAGGTCAATGACTGTACAAAGAAACTCCAAGGACATGTATTTCTGTGCTCATGATTTTAATTCAACTATGACTGATGTAAAATGGTTTGAATCCCAAAACCCCTGCAGAAAGTTCAATTTGGCCGAAGTATCAGCCTCTGATGCTAGAGAACGTGACATCAAGCACCATGTTGTCTGCAGCAAAAGTTCTGATATCAAATGGTTGTTAAAGCAAAGCAACCATCGGAAACAGTGTCAGAAAACCCTTGAACTCATTCTAAATGCTAGAGGGCTCAGTCGGGAATTGAATATAATTGAAATAGAAAGCGTTTGTTGTTAGGAAGCCGAGGAAGTTAGCTTGCTTTGAAACGGCTGGGCTCGTCCGGGATTTGAACCCAGGACCTCTCGCACCCGAAGCGAGAATCATACCCCTAGACCAACGAGCCAGACCAGAATCACCTATGGCTACGTGTGTACACATGTACAGTCACTTAATGTGGCCCTCTAAAAGATTGGGCAGGCACTAGTTTTAATAGAAAACACTTGTCGTTAGGAAGCCGCATTTCCTGGAAGGCAGCGACTCTGAGTATGGCCTGCACAAGCAAAAAAAAAACACGACCTTTGACTGAACCTGGGATATGTTGTAGTACAGATGAACAACAGTAATTATTTCAAAACCACAGTAGTTTTTATCTAAGCTTAACGTAGCCAGCTTGCTTTGAAACGGCTGGGCTCGTCCGGGATTTCAACCCGGGACCTCTCGCACCCTAAGCGAGAATCATACCCCTAGACCAACGAGCCTGACTGCGAACACCAACAGCTACGTGTGTACACAAGTACAGTCACTGAATGTTGCCCTCTAAAAGATTGGGCAGGCACTAATTTTAATAGAAAACGCTTGCCGTTAGGAAGCCGCATTTCCTGGAAGGCAGCGACTCTGAGTATGGTCTGTACAAGGAAAAAAAAAACACTTGACCTTTGACTGAATCTGGGCTATGTTGTAGTACAGATGAACAAAAGTAATTATTTCAAAACCTCAGCAGTTTTGAGGTGGGCTCAACGCAGCCAGCTTGCTATGAAACGACTGGGCTCGTCCGGGATTTGAACCCGGGACCTCTCGCACCCTAAGCGAGAATCATACCCCTAGACCAACGAGCCTCTCCGGTATGCCATGTTTTGTGTGGGTACCACAAATTTAGTGAAGCTCACCTGTATAACGGAACGTGTTACGGGAACCTAATGGATAAGGCATCAGCCTCCGGAGCTGAGGATTGTGGGTTCAAGTCCCACCTGGGTCGTCTTTGATGGGCTACCTTTAAGATGGCTTTGTGAGAATTTCAAGGAGGATTTTTCAATGACTATATCCATGATGACCGCACGATTGGAATTATCATAATGATAACCATATATCACTATGAAAGACGAATTTAAAAGAGAATTCCACAAAGTGTTTTTTTAACACAAGTCACAACAAAAGTAGCTGTCTACTCATCAAGACTGATTCTGCATCTTCAGCATCAATAAATTGTCTTCTGCCACTCATGCTTTGCCCATGAAGTCAACAGTGCCAATGAGAGCTTTGGCCATCTAATTGCAGAAAAACGCACGGCACACCAGTGAAGGGCTCTAAAAGTCAACAGCAGCATACAGACTATATCTTAGGCTTGACTTTGAACCATAAGGCATCAGCCTCCGTCCAAGGACGTGGTTGAATGAGCTAGCTCTAAGCAAAAGGTCAATGACTGTACAAAGAAACTCCAAGGACATGTATTTCTGTGCTCATCGTTTTAATTCAACTATGAATGATGTAAAATGGTTTGAATCCCAAAACCCCTGCAGAAAGTTCAATTTGGCCGAAGTATCAGCCTCTGATGCTAGAGAACGTGACATCAAGCACCACTTGTCGTTAGGAAGCCGCATTTCCTGGAAGGCAGCGACTCTGAGTATGGCCTGCACAAGGAAAAAAAAAACACGACCTTTGAATGAACCTGGGATATGTTGTAGTACAGATGAACAACAGTAATTATTTCAAAACCACAGTAGTTTTAATCTAAGCTCAACGTAGCCAGCTTGCTTTGAAACGGCTGGGCTCGTCCGGGATTTGAACCTGGGACCTCTCGCACCCTAAGCGAGAATCATACCCCTAGACCAACGAGCCTGACTGCGAACACCAACAGCTACGTGTGTACACAAGTACAGTCACTGAATGTTGCCCTCTAAAAGATTGGGCAGGCACTAATTTTAATAGAAAATGCTTGCCGTTAGGAAGCCGCATTTCCTGGAAGGCAGCGACTCTGAGTATGGTCTGTACAAGGAAAAAAAAAACACTTGACCTTTGACTGAATCTGGGCTATGTTGTAGTACAGATGAACAAAAGTAATTATTTCAAAACCTCAGCAGTTTTGAGGTGGGCTCAACGCAGCCAGCTTGCTATGAAACGACTGGGCTCGTCCGGGATTTGAACCCGAGACCTCTCGCACCCTAAGCGAGAATCATACCCCTAGACCAACGAGACTCTCCGGTATGCCATGTTTTGTGTGGGTACCACAAATTTAGTGAAGCTCACCTGTATAACGGAATGTGTTCTGTTGTCGAGATACTTAAGTGTAGATATTTGAGCTTCAAAAACTACTTCAAGGGATACTACAGATTGACGGCCAACTTTGCCAAACAAGGCCCGGTGGCCCAACGGATAAGGCATCAGCCTCCGGAGCTGAGGATTGTGGGTTCAAGTCCCACCTGGGTCGTCTTTGATGGGCTACCTTTAAGATGGCTTTGTGAGAATTTCAAGGAGGATTTTTCAATGACTATATCCATGATGACCGCACGATTGGTATTATCATAATGATAACCATATATCACTATGAAAGACGAATTTAAAAGAGAATTCCACAAAGTGTTTTCTTAACACAAGTCACAACAAAAGTAGCTGTCTACTCATCAAGACTGATTCTGCATCTTCAGCATCAATAAATTGTCTTCTGACACTCATGCTTTGCCCATGAAGTCAACAGTGCCAATGAGAGCTTTGGCCATCTAATTGCAGAAAAACGCACGGCACACCAGTGAAGGGCTCTAAAAGTCAACAGCAGCATACAGACTATATCTTCGGCTTGACTTTGAACCATAAGGCATCAGCCTCCGTCCAAGGACGTGGTTGAATGAGCTAGCTCTAAGCAAAAGGTCAATGACTGTACAAAGAAACTCCAAGGACATGTATTTCTGTGCTCATCGTTTTAATTCAACTATGACTGATGTAAAATGGTTTGAATCCCAAAACCCCTGCAGAAAGTTCAATTTGGCCGAAGTATCAGCCTCTGATGCTAGAGAACGTGGCATCAAGCACCATGTTGTCTGCAGCAAAAGTTCTGATATCAAATGGTTGTTAAAGCAAAGCAACCATCGGAAACAGTGTCAGAAAACCCTTGAACTCATTCTAAATGCTAGAGGGCTCAGTCGGGAATTGAATATAATTGAAATAGAAAGCGTTTGTTGTTAGGAAGCCGAGGAAGTTAGCTTGCTTTGAGACGGCTGGGCTCGTCCGGGATTTGAACCCAGGACCTCTCGCACCCGAAGCGAGAATCATACCCCTAGACCAACGAGCCAGACCAGAATCACCTATGGCTACGTGTGTACACATGTACAGTCACTTAATGTGGCCCTCTAAAAGATTGGGCAGGCACTAGTTTTAATAGAAAACACTTGTCGTTAGGAAGCCGCATTTCCTGGAAGGCAGCAAATCTGAGTATGGCCTGCACAAGGAAAAAAAACACGACCTTTGACTGAACCTGGGATATGTTGTAGTACAGATGAACAACAGTAATTATTTCAAAACCACAGTAGTTTTTATCTAAGCTCAACGTAGCCAGCTTGCTTTGAAACGGCTGGGCTCGTCCGGGATTTGAACCCGGGACCTCTCGCACCCTAAGCGAGAATCATACCCCTAGACCAACGAGCCTGACTGCGAACACCAACAGCTACGTGTGTACACAAGTACAGTCACTGAATGTTGCCCTCTAAAAGATTGGGCAGGCACTAATTTTAATAGAAAACGCTTGCCGTTAGGAAGCCGCATTTCCTGGAAGGCAGCGACTCTGAGTATGGTCTGTACAAGGAAAAAAAAAACACTTGACCTTTGACTGAATCTGGGCTATGTTGTAGTACAGATGAACAAAAGTAATTATTTCAAAACCTCAGCAGTTTTGAGGTGGGCTCAACGCAGCCAGCTTGCTATGAAACGACTGGGCTCGTCCGGGATTTGAACCCGGGACCTCTCGCACCCTAAGCGAGAATCATACCCCTAGACCAACGAGCCTCTCCGGTATGTCATGTTTTGTGTGGGTACCACAAATTTAGTGAAGCTCACCTGTATAACGGAACGTGTTCTGTTGTCGAGATATTTAAGTGTAGATATTTGAGCTTCAAAAACTACTTCAAGGGATACTACAGATTGACGGCCAACTTTGCCAAACAAGGCCCGGTGGCCTAATGGATAAGGCATCAGCCTCCGGAGCTGAGGGTTGTGGGTTCAAGTCCCACCTGGGTCATCTTAGATGGGCTACCTTTAAGATGGCTTTGTGAGAATTTCAAGGAGGATTTTTCAATGACTATATCCATGATGACCGCACGATTGGTATTATCATAATGATAACCATATATCACTATGAAAGACGAATTTAAAAGAGAATTCCACAAAGTGTTTTTTTAACACAAGTCACAACAAAAGTAGCTGTCTACTCATCAAGACTGATTCTGCATCTTCAGCATCAATAAATTGTCTTCTGACACTCATGCTTTGCCCATGAAGTCAACAGTGCCAATGAGAGCTTTGGCCATCTAATTGCAGAAAAACGCACGGCACACCAGTGAAGGGCTCTAAAAGTCAACAGCAGCATACAGACTATATCTTAGGCTTGACTTTGAACCATAAGGCATCAGCCTCCGTCCAAGGATGTGGTTGAATGAGCTAGCTCTAAGCAAAAGGTCAATGACTGTACAAAGAAACTCCAAGGACATGTATTTCTGTGCTCATCGTTTTAATTCAACTATGACTGATGTAAAATGGTTTGAATCCCAAAACCCCTGCAGAAAGTTCAATTTGGCCGAAGTATCAGCCTCTGATGCTAGAGAACGTGGCATCAAGCACCATGTTGTCTGCAGCAAAAGTTCTGATATCAAATGGTTGTTAAAGCAAAGCAACCATCGGAAACAGTGTCAGAAAACCCTTGAACTCATTCTAAATGCTAGAGGGCTCAGTCGGGAATTGAATATAATTGAAATAGAAAGCGTTTGTTGTTAGGAAGCCGAGGAAGTTAGCTTGCTTTGAGACGGCTGGGCTCGTCCGGGATTTGAACCCAGGACCTCTCGCACCCGAAGCGAGAATCATACCCCTAGACCAACGAGCCAGACCAGAATCACCTATGGCTACGTGTGTACACATGTACAGTCACTTAATGTGGCCCTCTAAAAGATTGGGCAGGCACTAGTTTTAATAGAAAACACTTGTCGTTAGGAAGCCGCATTTCCTGGAAGGCAGCAAATCTGAGTATGGCCTGCACAAGGAAAAAAAAAACACGACCTTTGACTGAACCTGGGATATGTTGTAGTACAGATGAACAACAGTAATTATTTCAAAACCACAGTAGTTTTTATCTAAGCTCAACGTAGCCAGCTTGCTTTGAAACGGCTGGGCTCGTCCGGGATTTGAACCCGGGACCTCTCGCACCCTAAGCGAGAATCATACCCCTAGACCAACGAGCCTGACTGCGAACACCAACAGCTACGTGTGTACACAAGTACAGTCACTGAATGTTGCCCTCTAAAAGATTGGGCAGGCACTAATTTTAATAGAAAACGCTTGCCGTTAGGAAGCCGCATTTCCTGGAAGGCAGCGACTCTGAGTATGGTCTGTACAAGGAAAAAAAAAACACTTGACCTTTGACTGAATCTGGGCTATGTTGTAGTACAGATGAACAAAAGTAATTATTTCAAAACCTCAGCAGTTTTGAGGTGGGCTCAACGCAGCCAGCTTGCTATGAAACGACTGGGCTCGTCCGGGATTTGAACCCAGGACCTCTCGCA